>NW_027270927.1:0-417500 GCF_040938485.1 Diadema antillarum | reverse complement strand
ATATCGTCTGAACTTGGCTGTTTTAAGGATTCGTTACTCATAGACATATCAACGTTATTTTATTTGCTTGATGTTGTTTTCTATGGCGCCGGGCTTTTATCAAAAAAAAACAACACCAACATGTCGGCTCAGTCCAAATTGTCAGGATGCATGTATAGCTGAAAGTACTCCTCTACCGACCACAACTTCGAAGTTCTGTGTATATTGTAATTAAACAAGTCGGCTTTGATAATGTCCGAGTTAATGACCATGAACTATTTGTGCCCTCGAATGGAGTGTCTGAAAGAGACTATACTCATCGTGTAGAGATTCGACCTGTTCTTGTGTGGGTCATCCTAACTAAACAGGGCTTGACCAGCCGGAGATGGAGTGGCTTAAAGTTTTTCGTCCAAATTTGACCGAGGTTCGACGTGAATTCCACCTGCGATGCTCACCTCGCAGCGAAATCATGCGGTAAAATAAAGGAAAACACGTAATTGTGTCAGCGTGAACAATTGTGTCATGAACATCACACATGATTTGCCAACAACATTTACTGAACTTTTTTTTTCTTATATACAGTGGTTGAGTATTGTCTCGCAGTTCAGCTGTATGATTAAAAAGTCTTTCTGTCTATCTACGAGAATAGGATGCTTGTATTATCAGCATCTAAAGAGCAAATGTACGATGGAACATAGATAAATTCAGCAGATACACATTATATTGGTTTATTGGTGTTGCTATATATTTGTTTTCTTTGAGTGTTCCACGTACGTCCCACAAACTTAGCTTTTTAACGGAACACCCTTTCCCATCGTTGTGATTGCGTCTTATTTTTTTGATACATTGCCAAAGTGTGCTTTGTTCCTCTCTTTTTTCGCTATAAATACCATTCGTGCATTTATTTTGTATTATGTTCAATGATATGTCCTTCCCAACTTGATGAAAGTCCAATTGACACATGCACCACTTTGTATCATGTATTCTTTTCTTGAGGGAAATAAATAAACAATTGAATTGTATCTACCAGAATAAAAAACACTGGATCGTGCAACCGATTTTTTTATGAGTATGCATGTATAGAGAAGCTGTTGGAGCCCATAGTGGACCAGAAGACGCATTATCAATCAGGATGTTCCTGGTTCGAGTCCCCGGCTGCAACTATCGTACCCCCTAGCAAAGGCATTTCATCTTCATTGCCCAGTCCTTCTGAGGGGTGTTAAAACTGTCGATCACGTGATTGCTTGCTTATAAGCATACAATGCTAAAACGACATACGTCCTACTCAAACCTGGAATATCTTGCTCACACACACAAAAAAAATCTGTCCAGTAACTACGCTGAATCGCACAGTAATCTCTTCTAACCTGTATCATGTTCTTTTGTTTTTCCCTTTCCAGGATGCCAATCGACCCGGCATCATCCCCGCAGTACGGCATGTCGTCTCCTTCCGGGTCAAGTGTCTCTAGTAAGTCACGTGTCATTACATTCAAGCCTTTGTACGACGTTAATCATGACAATATGAATATTACGTGATATAGATTACTATGATAATTTAATGATACGAGCTGCACAGGTGAGCGAAATTTCTCTCTGGACGATATTAGGAAAGGTATAAAAGAAAAGAATGCTGCAATTTTGCAAAGATATGAACACACAAAACGGTGACGTAGAATTAAGAAAACTAATAGTGTCTTATGGTGGAATTCGCATGTAAGTACTTCCTGTGGCAAACATGAATCACTAACTATCACTACTGGGACAACAAGAAGTACATTATTTTGTCGATAGTCCACCTTCCATCCTGGTTATCGAATTGTGTCAGTGTACTTACGAAGCACATCTTTTTTGTTTTACCGGGATTGTCAGGATGAGATCCCCCCCCCCCCCTCAATTTTGAGAGTGTTTTTCATATCGCAGCTTTTGTAATGAATTTGAGGGGATTTCGCGATTTTCTTCTGTGTGAAATGACGTCATTAAATCAAGTTCTTTCTTTTTTTCTCACTTCTTGCTACACAGGCGAGGAGTCGAACGATGGTGACTTGGCGAAGGACCCATACGGACTCACTCTCCACTTCGTCACTGACCCCGGAGAGAGCATCAAGCTACGGAAGCTCATCCACCCACTCGTCAAGCATTTCGACCACTCGTTTAAGATGTTCAACATCGCCGAGCGCAGCCGACCCAACGGACAATTCAACAATGGCAACGGCGTCGATCGCGACGTCATCCCCGCGCTGGCCGTGATGCTCTTTCTCCATATCGACGAGGACTCTGACGACCGCAGGATAGCCTCGGCCCAGGAATACCTCAAGAAGAAACCCTGGAAGTACCACCACAACACGCACGTTCCAGGAAAATACTTCTTGTGTGAACCAAATTTTCAGAACTTCTATACAACAGAACAAGATATGCCTCTGTGGGCGGTCAGGCAAGTCCATTACGGCAAAGAACATCTCAGATTTATGATGTATAGTAGTAGCGAAAACTGGGAGGATATGGTGCGGTTTTATAGTTTGGTTCTCAATCGAAAAGTGGAATATCAGAAGGACGATTTCTGTTATTTTGTGACGCACTCCCGCGACACCTCGGACATCCAGTTCGCACTCAAACGAGTTCCGGACGAGTGCAGTGTACGCCCGCTGAACACTACTTTCCTGCAGTTCAAAGTCCGTGAAGTCGGTGACTTGGTCCCGCTGCTGCCCAACTCGTGCTCACCGATCAGTCCGCAGCGCTGGCAGACGACTGATCCGGATGGCAACGTCACGCTCATCCTTGTCTCAAAGCGGGCGAACACAAACAACGGCTCACTGGCTCCGAGGAGACAATCGGTAGATGTTCTACAGCAGCTGATCGCCCCGAAAGCGATGCGGCCGAAGCCGAAGCCGACGTTACAGTCGATTATGGACGAGGAGGAAGAGGGCCAAAGTTCAAACTAAGTACATGTAGTACCAACTCGCCCCAAAACTTTATACCAAAGATGCCAGTGTTGTCTTACATCTAATGGCAAGCTATGCCGAAAAGGACAAAGCGCGAGCCTAAATTATTAGCTAGATCATGACGAGACCGTTGACATTTGCGTCAAGCGGAAGATGCAAACAATAGAGGGAGCTATCACGATATAGATTCCTTACTCAGTAACGCATGATGTTTTAATCTTTAAATTATCATAAATGTAAGTTAAGATTATGATAACAGTGTTTCTACCAGCACGACTGATCTATGCAAATAAAGTCAATACATCTATCGAGAACAATATGTCTCGACAAACTTCACCCCCTGGAAAAAAAAAAATTACCACCTGATTCTCAAACGAAGCATATCTAAGTGTTCTCTACATTTAGTCTGATCAACAACTGTAACAACAGAAGTTGATGTTAAACTTTTAATCTCAATTTACCTCTAATACAGATGCGCTAACTCTAACTATATCAACATAATAATGTTAGCGAGCTTATCAGCGCCAGTGATACAACAACAACAACAACAACAACAACAACAACAACAACAACAACAACAACAACAACAACAACAAAACAGAAAACTGCTACCTTCACTGGCCTTGGGTCAAGCCAGTGTACCGTTAATGAAATAATGAACCATATCCAAGATGAAGTGTACATTTTGTCAAACGATCATCCATAAAAAACGAAGAATTATGGTATCGTAATATCTGTGGTCATTAAATCCTGATCACCTGACATTAGGTTAGAGTACTAGATACATCTCTTTACTTTGACCTATGCCAGAACTGTTTGGTTAGGTTCTTCGATTTTTTTATACATGCCTTGCATTGATGTAAATAACGAGAGTTACAACACACCATCGATTTGATTAAACATTTTGCCCACAGGGGATACTCTGGCTCCATGTCTATAATTCTGTAGATTCGAGGCTTCCAATGTTGCTGCTGATCTTGAAGTATTTCCCTTGAAGGCGAGGCAAAACAACAATCGCTTGTAAATCGTTTTACGATCAACATTGAACACGTATTATCAACTCTTTTATTTCGTCCTTCTGAACCATGCTTTCAATATACAGCTTTTGCATGAATTACTTTTCAGTATTACACTCTTCCACTCTACACTCTTATTTTGATAGAGGAGATGTATCATGATGTTCATTGATAAGTCACGTCGAGAAAAAGGGTTTTGCCATAAATCCACTGAGTCTGCGCGTATGATCACGTGTACTGCATGGTTTGTGCACTCTCATATTCAAAAGTTTCACGTCGCACTGTGTTGTGTATTTGACTTGCTATGTTTCCGATGGTTTGACTCTGGTCGTTTTGTCAATGAATGTCTTTTTAGTACTTAGCTATGTGTGAGACCATCTGAACAAATAATAAGTGTTGTCAAGGTTAGTAAGAAGATTGCTCGACTTTAAAAGTGGTTTGACTACTCTCCGTCCAGACTATTTTTGTCAAATACATGTGCAGCAAAAAGCTGGCAGACGCCTGTCGCTCAGAAGGAGACTTCACATAATTATTATCATTTCATGATTGTGCTTGGTTGGAATGCTATTTCCCAACTTACCTCTTGTCTTTGCTTGCCAGTTTTTATAATTATTGTAAAGAAATAGAACGATGATCCTTACTAATCATAAATCGTTGTGTTACGTCTTCGACAATCGCATGAAAGCTGGATTTTGCACGTACCAGTTGCATTTCTATCCTAACATTGTTATAATCATAGCTCTTTTAACACGGCAATTTGCATGATGTTTAGCTGTGATGTAGCTGCGATAATGAACAACCCTACAAAGATAACTTAGACAGGTTTTGAGGGAACATCGCCTGAACGATGATTTTTCCTTAGAAACGTCGTTTCCTCCAAAGTCAATTGGTTATTGATCCAGTTGATTGCAGGGTTGTATTTTATTTTCTTATCTAAAAAATATATAACACTGTTCGTAGATGTAACATTCGCGAACTACTGTAGCTATAAGAGTGTTGAGGGTATGGACACGGTTGGTTGTTTACAGTCCTCGAGGTGATATACATACACAGAAAATGAACCAACAAAGTGACAATCGGTTTGACGTGTACATCCTACTGTACTGATGACTGTACATCGTCGTCTGCTTGTGATGTATTTTTTCTTGTTATAGCGGGACTGGAAATCTCATGTTCCCTCGTAAAGCACAGTTGTCACTTCTTTGAGTTCAATAACACGATACAATGTTTCGCCAACTTCATCATATTATACCCATCCAATAAAGGCAAAATTTAAAGTGTCGCAGGGGGTATTTAGCACGAGCGTATTGAAGTTGTTCTTGTAAGTTACCTTTGCCAAAATACTCTTTATTGGTCTGTTTCGAGTATATTTGATGAAACAGATTAATTTGTCGATCAGACCCTAGATTTTTATTAAAAAAAAGACTCCATTATGAGAATGGTTTGGTATTCCGGAAGACCTTTGATTCAGAATATCATCAAATGATTCGTTCACTGTCAGGTGCAAGCCTTTAAGTTTGCTTGATTTCCGTCATTTCTCTTTATCGGTACTCTTACATTTCTGAAGATGTCATAATGATTATACAGTTTTCAATGTATGATGAATAAACTATAAAACTTGTATTTACATCAAAAGAACCCATATGTTTGTTGCTCATGATTACTGTGAAATACTGTGGTATCGTATATTGTTAGGTTTATCAACTGTAGTAGCTTTATGAATGTGAGATTTCGGTGTATCCATATCTATTGTTGTGTCTGTCTTTTGCAATATTTTCCTCTTTCCCCATTATGATAATATCTATCTATCTATCTATCTATCTATCTATCTATCTATCTATCTCTCTCTCTCTTTATATTTATATAGATATATATATATCTGTCTGTCTGTCTATCTATCTATCTATCTATCTATGAGATCTATCTATCTATCTATCTATCTATCTATAAGATCTACATTGTATCTATCTATCTATCTATCTATCTATCTATCTATCTATCTATCTATATCTATTATAGAAAAGAGAGAGAGAGAGAGAGAGAGAGAGAGAGAGAGAGAACCAAAAATGAGCATTTGGAGAATAGACACTGTCTACAATCATTATTCACAAGACGCACGCATTATTAGGTATCTCACTGCTGAAGAGATCTCATACGATTACAGCGATTGGAATCTTTATATCTTAAAGGATGTGTACAGTTCTGGTTGAGGTGAGGATTTAGCTTTTAACGTTTTGCGAGATATTCAGAAACCACTCTATGAGATGTCAAAGAGCATGCAATTCTAAGGGGTATCAAAAGTTTATTTGATGAAAATCGATTTTGAAATGGCTGAGATATCCAAAAACAAGGTGAAACAAAGAGATCCTAATAAAAGGTGTTGCCTGTCGCCTTTTATTATTATCACTTTTTTTGGATATCTCAGCCATTTGAAAACTAATTTTCATCAAATAAACGTTGAATCCTTAAAATTACATGCTCTTTCATATTTCATAAGAGGTTTCTCATTATCTCACTTAGGAATGATCAAAACATGAATCCCAACCTCAACCATGTACTGTACAGTCCCTTTAATGCAAGATTTACAGGGCCGGCGCACTGTTTTCAAAAGTGTGGGGGCGCAATTCCGGGTTTCATGAGCTAACAAGCAAAAAAAAAAAAAAAAAAAAAAAAAAGGTCCTCAGCTCATCTCTCCCCGTCCCCGTCCACTTCCGGGTTTCTTCAGCTGACAAGCAAAAAAAAAAAAGGTCCTCAGCTCATTCTCTCCCCTCCCATTGTAGTGCCTCTTACTAGACCGGGGGCCCAGAGCATTTATTCAGCTGAAAAGGGTCACACTTTTTGATGGTCTCATCATGTAAGGATGTGGCCAAGGGTCAATAAAATGAATTGCTGGCAAGTCACATCCTGTACCGTAAGCCTAGGGACCACAAAAAGGGACCCCGAAAAATGGATTTATTCAGCCGAAGGGGGTCACGGACAAAAGTTGGTGGATATTGTTCCTTTGGGTGTACTTATCATGAAAACAGCAATGCCAGCTATTTTATCCTGTACGGGGCCCCAGACAGTAGCCCCAAAGGGCCCCAGAAATATGGGTTTATTCAGCTGAAAAGGGTCACGGCTAATTTCTTTTGCAATGGAAGTAGTTCCCATCAGAGATATCCAAAACACCAATGCCAGCTATTTTATCCTCTACGGGGCCCTAGACAGTAGCCCCAAAGGGCCCCACCCCCCATAGGCCTACGTATAAACACACACAAACATTGATTTTATTCAATTAAAAAGATTCAGGGCTAATTTCTTTTGCAATGGAAGGAGTACAATTCAGAGATATCCAAAACACCAAAGCCAGCTATTTTATCCTGCACGGGGCCCCAGACAGTAGCCCCAAAGTGCCCCACCCCCTATAAGCCCTACGTACAAACACACACACACACACACACACATTGACTTTATTCAGTTGATAAGAGTATAACGGCTAATTTCATTTGCAATGGAAGTAGTACCCATTAGAGACATACAAAACACCAAAGCCAGTTATTTTGTCCTGTACGGGGCCCTAGACAGTAGCCCCAAAGTGCCCCCCCCCCCCAACACACATACTCACACAATAGTTTCATTCAGCTGAAAAGGGGTCAATGGCTAATTTCTTTTGCAATGGAATTAGTACCCATCAGAGAAATCCAAAATACCAAAGCCAGTTATCTTATCCTGCATGGGGGGCCCCAGACAGTAGCCCCAGACAGTAGCCCCAAATTGCCCCCTTACTCCCTCCCCCTCCCCCCCCCCCCACACACACACATTGATTTTATTCAGCTGAAAAGGGTCACGGCTACTTGCTTTTGCAATCGGAAGTAGTACTCATCGGAGATATCCAAAGCACTAAAGCCAGTTATTTCATCCTGTTGATACGGGGCCCCAGACAGTAGCCCCAAAGTGCCCCCTACACACACACACACACACACGCACACACACACACACACACACACACATATATATATTGGTTTCATTCAGCCGAAAAGGGTCACGGCTAATTTCTTTTGCAATGGAAGTAGTATCCATCGGATATCAAATTACCAAAGTCAGATATATCTTATCCTGCACAGGGTCCCGTACAGTAGCTCCAAAGTGTTTTGCTTTATTCTCTTTATTGTTTGCATGGGCTTCTTCTTAGTATATGCGCTCCTTTGTCTTCATTTTCGCGACAACGACAACGCGTCCTCCTCATCATCATCAGTTTTGCTGTTCTGGCAAACATTTCCAGCGTATCGGCTACGTTCGATTTTAGAGCGGCGAGAGCGGAATTGAGTCTGGGAAAGCGTAGGAACAGCGTAGCTAACGCGGCCAACAGCGTTATCGAAGCAGGAATGAAGCGTCGTAGGAACAGGCCTTGATTTTATACGAGAGTAGAGAACTTAGTGAGAGCGTCGTTCATTCAAATTTATTTTGAAACATTCACATTACCTCTAACCTTATTCTAAATAACACTTTTTCAACTGAAATCCATATATAAGACAAGTACCATTCCACTATCCGTTCATTCATAAATTCATAATGATATAGTCACGTGATTACGTGCTGCGCTCGTTCATTCAAATTGATTTCTGGCCATCTAATTTAACATGTTCTGCAGTCAATTAAACAGATATGTTCATGCTTGGCCTCTTTCCTTATTTGCTTTCGTC
This sequence comes from Diadema antillarum, assembly GCF_040938485.1. Classification (NCBI taxonomy): domain Eukaryota; kingdom Metazoa; phylum Echinodermata; class Echinoidea; order Diadematoida; family Diadematidae; genus Diadema; species Diadema antillarum. Next base: position 408,884 of record NW_027270927.1, on the reverse strand, counting down.
GTAGTTATTGTTTTGTAAGCATCATAGCATTTCATGTTTTCGTATTCGTTTAAGTGACTTTGACACCATTTTTTAACGTGCTTTTTGAATCCAAAGAAGTAAGAAGCCACAAATTATCTGGCCGTTACGAGCGCTTTATTCCGAGCGGTCGGCCAGTTCCAAGAAGTCAAGGTTATGATCCTCAAATGTTTTTTTTTAATAATTCTTTCTATGTCTTCTAGAGATACACGTCTGTATATATTGTGCTGTCATGACTATAAAAAATGAAGTTAAGCTGCATTACTGGTACACATATATGCCTATAATGACATGTATATGAAAGAGAAAGAGCGTTACCAGTCTGGTTACAGAACAACCAAATCCAGTTATACTAGATAAGAAATATGACACTTTTACTGCTTTATAACAGTAATTTATAGATGAAACGAAAACACACATAGAAAGACATGTTAAAAAGATCTGAAACAAAGAAATAGCATGATTTGAATTTGAATGAACACGTTTGGAATTTGACTGTCTTTCGCGAAATATAATGACTGAAATACACTTTTCGGCAAGTCAAGGCGAATTTCAATGAACGTATAGGGTACCAGCCAATTTGAATACCCATTTTACGAATTCGAACCTTCTATCAAAATTAATGAACCAACAAAAGTGCAAAATTGGCTGGGAAAACCTAACTGGCTTTGATGTTTTGGGTATCTATGATGTAAACTAAGGCTTACTTCGATTGTAAAAGAAAAACAACTATGACTCTTTTCAGCTAAATGATGTCATAATAATTATGTGGGGGAGGGGCACTTTATGGCTACTGTAACCTGGGCCCAGTACAAGATGAAATGACTGGTTTTCGTAATATGGTCATCTTGGTTGTGCACTATATACAGAAGTATGCTTCCTTTGCAAATTTCTTGAGTGTTTTGCTACTGTAACCTATGGGACCCCGTATACAGGATAAGATGACTTGCTTTAGTGTTTGTGATATCTCTGTTCAGTAGGCCCTGATATTAACGTTACAAAAGAATTTGTAAGACCATTTTCAGCTGATTCACAGTACATGCATAATGGATGGGACACTGTGGAGCTACTGTCTAGGGCTCTGTGCAGGATGAAATAACTAGCCTTGGTGTGTTGAATATCTCTGATAGGTACTTCTTCCAGTGCAAAAGAAATTACCCGTGTCTGGGGCTATACTGTGTGGGGCCCCATACAGGATAAAATAACTGGCTTTGGTATTTTGGATATCTCTGATGGGTACTACTTCCATTGCAAAAGAAATTAGCCGTGACCCTTTTCAGCTGAATGAAACTAGTGTGTGTGTGTGTGTGTGTGTGTGTGTGTGTGTGTGTGTGTGTGTGTGTGTGTGTGTGTGTGTGTGTGTGTGTGTATGTGGAGAGGGGGGGGGGGCACTTTGGGGCTACTGTCTGGGGCCCTGTTCAGGATAAAATAACTGGCTTTGGTGCTTTGGATATCTCTGATGGGTATACTTCCATTGCAAAAGAAATTAGCCGTGACCCATTTTGGCTGAATGAAACTAATGTGTGCGTGTGTATGTGTGTGTGTGTGTGTGTGTGTGTGTGTGTGTGTGTGTGTGTGTATGTGTGTGTGTGTGTGTGTGTGTTGGGGGTGCACTTCGGGGCTACTGTCTGGGACCCCGTACAGGATAAAATAACTGGCTTTAGTGTTTTGGATATCTCTGATGAGTATGCCTACTACCAATTGCAAAAGAAAGTAGCCATGACCCTTTTCAGCTGAACAAAATCAATGTGTGTGTGGGGGGGGGGGGGGGGGGGAGGGAGCAATTTGGGGCTACTGACTGGGGCCCCGTGCAGGATGAAATAGCTGGCTTTGGTATTTTGGATATCTCTGATGGGTACTACTTCCATTGCAAAAGAAATTAGCCGTGACTCTTTTCAGCTGAATGAAACTAGTGTGGGTGTGTGTGTTGGGGGGTGGGGGAGCTCCTTTGGGGCTACTGTCCGGGGCCCCGTACTGGATAACATAGCTGACTTTTGTGTTTTTGATATCTCTGATGGGTACTCCTTCCATTGCAAATGAAATTAGCCGTGACTCTTCTCAGCTGCACGAATGAAATCAATGTTTGTGTGTGTTTGTACGTATGGCCTATGGGGGGTGGGGCACTTTGGGGCTACTGTCTGGGGCCCCGTACAGGATAAAATAGCTGGTATTGGTGTTTTGAATATCTCTGATGGGAACTACTTCAATTGCAAAAGAAATTAGCCGTGACTCTTTTCAACTGAATAAAATCAATGTTTGTGTGTGTTTGTACGTAGGCCTATGGGGGGTGGGGCCCTTTGGGGCTACTGTCTACGGCCCCGTACAGGATAAAATAGCTGGCATTGGTGTTTTAGATATCTCTGATGGGAACTACTTCCATTGCAAAAGAAATTAGCCGTGACCCTTTTCAGCTGAATAACACCATATTTCTGGGGCCCTTTGGGGCTACTGTCTGGGGCCCCGTACAGGATAAAATAGCTGGCATTGCTGTTTTCATGATAAGTACACCCAAAGGAACAATATCCACCAACTTTTGTCCGTGACCCCCTTCGGCTGAATAAATCCATTTTTCGGGGTCTCTTTTTGTGGTCCCTAGGCTTACGGTACAGGATGTGACTTGCCAGCAATGCATTTTATTGACCCTTGGACACATCCTTATATGATGAGACCATTAAAAAGTGTGACCCTTTTCAGCTGAATAAATCTTCTGGGCCCCCGGTCTATACGTACTTCCGGGGTTGAAAAAAGTATGGGGGCCCAAAGTGATGGCACCTTATGTATTCCTTTGTATGATGCACAAAAAGTGTGGGGGCCTGAGTCCCCACGGCCCCCACGGCTGCGCCGCCCCTGATTTACAGCTGCAGGCCTACCAATAAAATTCTGAGTGGTCGACAACTTCTGCCAGAATACAAACTATCTCACAGCAGATGGCGCTGTGTAAAATCCGTGAAACATTTTTAGTGCGAGAGTCAAAGTTGTACACCCTCTCAGTGCATTTGTGGAATCACTGTTTATTCTTCATGATGCTGTATAAAGGCAGAGATAGGTAGATAGATAGATAGATAGATAGATAGATAGATAGATAGATAGATAGATAGATAGATAGATAGAGAGATAGAGAGATAGAGAGATAGAGAGATAAATAGATAGATAGATAGATAGATAGATAGATAGATAGATAGAATAGATAGATAGATAGATAGATAGATAGATAGTTATATAGATAGATGGACATGAAGGCAAATGAAAAGGCAGACATAGATTGGCATAATTCATTAACATGACAGAAGAAAGAGAGAGAGAGAGGAGAGTGTGAAGGGAAAGGGGATAGACGTGGGGAAATCTGAAAATACGTGAATCGTGTATATTATTTCCTGTAACTTTGTATCAACATAAAGTTAGCAACTCAACAGAAGAGAAAACAAGGTGGTATATCTCTTAAAGTCAGCATTAATTGTTATGGTAACTAACCTAATGACGGTCCAGTTTGTTTGTGTTTTCATTTTGTTAAAAGAAAGATGAGGAGTAGTGTAATGAGTATATGCGGGTTTGGGGTGGGGTGGGGTGGGGGCGTGGCTGCCAGGCCAGAATGGATGGGGAAGGTTCAGATTTTAGTCATCCCACTCCAAAGACGACGACGACAGCAACAACAACAGCAAAAAAGTGTTTTATAGGGTTTTATAAAAGTTTTTTTTTTCAGGTTTAGGGTGGTGTCATCCTTGTTTGAAACCATGTTTTGTTAATCTCTTTACAAGACACAATATGCCCCCCCCCCCCCCCCACCGGTTCCAACGGAATACTGGATCTATTCTTTTGTGGAATGAACAGAATCAAAACGCAAGGACGGAAGGGGGCCTACTTTCTGGTCTGCTCGATAGCCAAACAGGTAGCTCGCCAAGGAAGTGTAAGGGGCCTCTTCAGGTAACTACACTGTAGAATCCCAATATTTCATATACTAGTAGTCTTTTTCAAAGACTGTCAATACTGATAATAAGTCAAGAGAGCGGAGACGAGCGCGTCAGCTCAAGGACCTATAATGAGATCAGTGATCGTTCTTATCATTCACAGGGGGAAGAAAGCCTAACCATTCCTGCTGAATAATTCAGTTAGTCACTTCGACTAATGAAATTGGTCGACGGCGGCCGTCAGTGTGAATGGCTTCCTTAGATGTCGCTCATGCTGATTAGTTGTGAATTTTGCTGCCAAACCCTGGTACAATGTAGTGCAATTCGGTGGTTCAAAGGCGTAAGTTAAGAAATTCGAACAGATCGCCAGGGACCCTCTTGCCGGTGGCTTGACTATAGTTTTGCGAAACGACCTTCTCTATCTACTTGCCTCTCACTCATGCGAGATAGGGCTCACACCTGTAAATAAAAGAGAATGTCCCAGACCCCTTCACAAATTCGTACCAAAGATACCAAAACAAATGAAGAAAAAAATTAATTAAAAATCAACAATTCAGTTTGGCATAAAACCGAACAGCTGCAGATATTGAGGATGAATTCCTCTACAAACTGCATTTTGGTTTGAAGATGAAAGCTTTTCTCATGGAATTTGAAGGGACTATATTTCATTGGGTGCATGTACAGAAAATACGTGATTTTTTTTAGTGAAAAGAACTCGTAGTCTGGCTTTGCGGACCCTTGGACAGAGTTTGAGCTGAAGAACCCGCCTTGGACATTAGATGGATGACAGGGTATAGCTCACTTATCCAGGTTAGTGAAGATGAAATACTTAATTTTTCCCAACTATTTTACAGAATTTTTTGAATTTTGAATTTTAACACAAATCCCTATGGATGGGGAAATATTTATGGGTGTGAGCCCTATAGAGGGTGCACGCAATGCACACAAGTCTATGGGAAGTATTCATCCCATACAAGCTCTGCTAGTGTATGTTGATCTCTTCTGTCAAATCCCTCCCTCCCTCCCCCTCCTCTACCCTCTTTTCCCCTCTCTACCCCCCCCTCTAACTCTGCTTAACTACAATTTGTTTTCTTATTATGTTCTTGTGGTACTAGATCTTAGTACATTGGTTCCTAGTAGTCACCAATATCACACAACTTAGAATGATGTGCCATTTTGATGTATTTCTTTGTTTGGGCTACCACTGAAACAGCTCAAAGTACATAAAGTTAATCTGTTTGATAAATCAAAGTGTTTTACAGTAATTTGTAGGAAATAAGGTGATGATGACACCCTTAATGAAGGATAACTGCCTGCTTCTATGTATTCATCTTATGAAAAACTAATCAAAACTGCAAGATTTATTTTTGAAAAAACCCCAAAGGGCAGCATTTTCAAAAGAGTCCCTTTGAAAAGCTTTACAACCCTTCAATGTGCAATTTCTCATATGATGTAGGGGCAAATACCATCAAAAAACATTTATGATGTTAAAAACTCAATTAATAAATATGACCTCTACTATAGGGCTCACACATGTAAATAAGATGGAATGTCCCAGACCCCTTTACAAATTCATACCAAAGATACCAAAATAAATGAAGAAAAAAATTAATTGAAAATCTATAATGCAGTTTGGCATAAAACTGAACAGCTGCAGATATTGAGTATGAATTCCTCTACAAACTGCATTTTGGTTTGAAGATGAAAGCTTTTCTCATGAAATTTGAAGGGACTATATTTCATTGGGTGCAAGTATAGATAATAGGTGATTTTTTTTGAGTGAAAAGAACTCGTAGTCTGGCTTTGCGGACCCTTGGACAGAGTTTGAGCTGAGGAACCCGCCTTGGAAATTTAATGGATGGCAGGGTATAGCTTACGTATCCAGGGAAGTGAAGATGAAACACCTCATTTCTCCCAGCTATTTCACAGAATTTTTTGAATTTTGAATTTTAACACAGGTCTCTATGGGGAATTATTTACCCGTGTGAGCCCGATAGGGCTTCTGGTAAGTAATACTAGTACTTACCAGGATAGACGGTACAGATACGAGTACAGTCATGTACTCCAGCCGAGTAACAAATGTATTGCGCCCTCTAGTTGTAAAAAGTTGCATCCATTGCAATGCACACTGAGTTTTATATCGGCAAAACCGAGTAGTAAATGTTCCCGAGACAGATCTTTAGTAAGACTGTGAAGTGTGATTCTAAACAACTTTAAAGTTGACTTGATATTTACAGCCGAATCATAAAATATCCATTGTTGTTGTTTTGTCGAATTTGGACATAAATCAACTTATCAATATTAACACTAACTCTTTTTTTTTTCACGGAGTAATGACATTGGTTGCGATGACACATAACTATTATTAATGTGTTGAGGGAGTAATGTTGTCAAATCACAAATCACTCTTCATTTCGTTTGGACACACACACACACACACACACACACACACACACAATGCCATTAAACAATATTTTTCTTGCTCGGCTGGTGATTTGTCCATGGATTCTGATTTCGTATTACAATATTAACAGATTCAGGGTCAGGTTCAGTCACATTTATTTCCAACAAATTTAAATGTGATATAAGTACAAGTAACATGCGATCAATTTGAGAATCTATCTCTTGAAGTAAACACATACACACACGCACACACACACACACACACACACATACACACACACACACACACACACACACACACACACACGCCCTTACCATAAATGAATATGACATTCCATAATCATAGTAAATAGAAATAAAAAGCCGATGTACCGACAAAGACAGAGACATAGACAGACAAAAACAGAAAAAACAGACAAGGACGTACATACGGACATTGACATTGACAGGGACATCAACCTCTACTTACATTGTATATAACATAGTTAGTAATAAGATCAAAAAGCAAATACAATAAGACATTTTTGTTGATAAAGATGAATTTCACTGCTCCCACCAACACCTCTCAGACTTACCTTTATCATACGTAACATTATAGTCGTATTAGATTGACAAGGACAGATTTATCTATCTTTCCTCTGTGACCAGAGATAACACTTTTACCTTGAGTTGAAGACTGTCATATCTTTGACGTCATTTGTTTTGGAACGAACACGCAAAGAGCTCACGGTAAGAAAGAGAGAGAGAGAAAGAAAGAAAGAAAGAAAGAAAGAAAGAAAGAAAGAAAGAAATAAAGAAAGAAAGAAAGAAAGAAAGAAAGAAAGAAAAACCTTTACTGGTACCCTCGTTTACAACAAGCAGCAATAATTTGTATATTATGAACTGCCACTTGCAGCAAGCAGTAAATCGCATGTGTAGAATGTCTGTTTTATGATTGCCATTATAACATGGTTCTAATAAAAGTCAGTCACGATGATCTTCAAATACTTTTTGTAGATACGTTTTCCTTGAAGTGTAAATGTTAGTATTCTGTACGCAATGCCGGCACACTACTCTATGAAGAGCTAACAAACTGATTAACATAGTATAGGCCTACGTGACTTAGCCTACCAAGTCAATATTTCCATAACCTATATGGTTACAATATTCACAAGTTTTGTTCTGCTCGATTTTTTCTCATATTTTGTTTCACAGGTTGTTTGCTTTCACATTTAAAAGTCAAGATTCAACTTCAAAGATATCTCCTATACTATGGTGTCATTGCCTTAAACGTTTCTTATTTGCTTGCACACAAGTCTGCAATTATGATAGTTTATTTGAATTAACAAATAAAAATGTTCATAGCTGTCAATAGAATTTATGTAGTGGCAAGATAACCTAGAAATAATGTATAATTTCTAAGTCTTCGACCAAAATCATGACTTTTTATACATAGACTGATTTGCATCTACTGATATGTTATTTAGTAATTCTGCTATCCATTTGCCTGGCGATATAAAAATGAACAATGATTGTTTGTATCAAGTTGAATCGTTTAAATCTTTAGGTCTTCCTATTGACCATGAATTAACATGGAAATATCATATAGATTATCTATCTAAGATGCTTTCGAGAAATACTGGAATTTTAGATAAGCTAAAACATTTTTCCCTAAGTATATTTTGAAAAATTTATATTCAAGCTTATTTTACCCTATCTCTGTTACGGAATACTTGCCTGGGGAAACTGTGCCAAATTATACAATGATAAAATTGTCAAATTAAAAAAACGGGCTATCCGTTCAGTTAATCTAGCCGACTATTATTGTCACACGAAGTATTTCTTCTTTGAAAACAGACTCGATAAGGTTGCTGATTTGTTTTTATACAACTTAGGAATTCATTTATGTTTCAGTTATCAGCCAACGGCTTGCCTGACGTGTTTACTCGTATGTTTCAGAAAAACTATGCCGTCCATGCTTACCCCACAAGACAAAGAGATTAATTTCACCTTCCACGAACTCGCACGCTCCTTGCTAAAAAAACAATTGTTTTTACCAGACCTAAATTTTGGAATGATCTTCCCGCCGATTTAATTAATTGTTCTAGTATGTTTACATTTAAACAAAAATTGAAATCAATGTTAATAAATGAATATAACCAGCCTGATTAGAATTTTTTAATATTATGTTATATGCACAGTATCCTCGTTTAATGTATATTTCTGGTTTATGCTCCCATTATATAATCAATGCATCCGTACCTGTATTAACATTTTGAACTCATTATGAAGTTGATTATAGATAATGTGCACGTATACTTGTGTATATATATGCCATATTTTCACTCAGTTCTTATGCTTTGGGTTCTTTTTTTCACTTCTTCTTTTTCTTCTTTTCTTCTCTTTTATTTCTTTTCCCCTTTGTACCTTGATATTTTAGCTTTCATATCATTTCGTCATTATTACTTTGTGTCCTATCTCCATTGATTGCATAGCAAATTTACACCGGTATTTTTTCATGGAACCTGCGTTTACAAGCTTTGCTTTTGCGGTTCCATCATATTTCACAAGTTATAGAGAATTGTCTTATGTACATTATGTATGCTGACACACTTTCTGTTCACGACCCGACTTATAACATGTTTTGTATCTTGCTTGGTTTGTATTCTTTTTTTTAAATGTATTTTGATGTCAAGTGAAATAATTATGAAATAAACGTGCTGGAACTGTTCACTGTGTCTCGAGTGCAAGACCAGTGCTGTTTCAGTTATTCAATTCAATATGAGAGCACTGTCACTTTTTCTGTGAAAATATGGGACTCTCAACTTTCACAACTTCCCTATGAGAAGTTTTGGCTATACTGTTTGTTTGAATTTACTTGAACATGGAGTCGTCAGTCTCCAGTAGGCCTATAACCATAATACCAATAAATTAATAGAATATAAAGTGAGTCATAAAACATGACGCGATTGATTTACAACGAATGATTAGCTCAAAATTACTCAGCTGGTCTATGCGGTGGTGCCTTCCGTCAAATTCTTCGAATGTGAAGGCCCCCCATTAGTATCACGAATGCACTATCTTCTTGCTTTGTTACCTTTTACAACCAAAACATAGCGGTTTCCTGTCCGCGGCGCGACGCACGAAACACGGAACAATAAGAACTTCCTGAACGTTCAATGTATTTGCTTAGTGACATTGGACCAATAAAAGAGTCCGAAAACGGAATGATGAATATTCATCATGTCTATAACATGCCGCTGTCGCACTTCCCCTCCAAACTCAACCGAACCCGTTGATTGGACAGTCCAAGATGTGACCCACTCACTTGGGGTCACACGTCTGTGCTTTGTTTTGTCTCGGATTGCTCTCACAGCTGATCGCAAGAAAAAAGGTAAACACTTCAGCACGCGATCCGTGTGGCGATGTATCATCGCATCGTGTCGATGCCGATATATTTTCAACGAGCAAGAGTATCTGGTATTACTTGCTTATATCTAGCAAATTGGGACTGAAATGCTCATGTATTAGGACTTGTTCAAGCTGGATTTGACGTTTAGTAGTAGTCCTCTGGTTGGCTGCTGCCTGTCCACGATATTAGCCCATCATCGACGTGTGCATCTCCGAGTAGAGCTGCTGCTGCCCGCCAGGTTAGCCAGTGTGTCCAACGTCCAGGGTAGAAGCAGGCATTGGGAGGCAAGATACACGCTTCTCGCTAGACTTTGTCGGGAGTAATGTGTGACTCATCGTCTCGACAGCCTGCCTGCTGTTGAAGGATATAGGATTTGTGCATTGTATCAGCCTTCAGTGTGTAAGTAATCTCACCGAATTTGTTCAGTGGGTTGTTTTACCACATTGAGTACATTTACTGCGAGGTTATTAAATATTTTAGATAGATGTCAACCGGATATCTTGGAAAGACTAGGGCCAGATCATAATTTGTTGTCACATAATACTTGTGCACTTGTTATTAATCTGCCTGTTTAGTTGTAAATGTAATAAATAAGCTGCACTTATCAATGTTGGTTCGTGCGACCAAGAAGGTAATAGGCAAAGCCGTGCCTAGTACCTCCTTGGTGCGACCAAAATAACCTCCCGTGTGGAGAAGTTTGATAGCTGACATATAGGCCTATATTCCTCCTCATGCTATTAGTACACAAGACACCCCTTTGCTGGAATAGTTGTCAGGCCTGCAAACAGTAGGCCCTATACTGGTGTGGTGGGGCTTGGAGCAGCTTTTACGTGTAGACCTGACCTGACCTAATAACCTAGAGTTGCATGCTCTCAGATGAAATCATACATGGGGAATAAACAGCTTAACTGCAAAATAGAATTTCTCATGTGCCCTATTCTTTTATTGATCTTAGCCAATACAAATTGTACATCATAATATACATTCTTGTATACTCTGTTACATCTCCATCTTAAATCATATTTTCTAGCTTCACATTCAATAGTAATGACCATAATCTACTCAAATGTTCATTTAGGACATATAAGCTTATATCTTTACACAATGTAGCCTATAGGTTGTTTTTGAGTTGCAAGAATATAGGCCTATGTTCTTGCTGAATCCATTTTGCTTTCAATTTTGTGAAATGATATATGCCATACTATTTGTTTCATGTGTATTGATCAGTATTTTAGCCAGTTTCTTTCTCCATTTTCCTTATTGATTACAATGTATGAGAAACTCCAAGCTCTAATACTAAGCTCAATTAAAGGTATTGTTTACCATTGGGAGCACTGATTTAAATCTTGTTTGAGTTATGATATAAAATTTTGCAATAAAGCCTAAAATATGAGGAGATATCACAACTTTTCTTATCAAATCATAACTGTAGACAATTTAGTCTAGAAACAATTTTATTATCACAAATGTTCACATTTTGTGTATGTAACAATACTTAACATTGACTAAAATGATTGAAATTTTTACATAGGTTGTTTCTATCCCTACCTCACATTTTATAACTACTTTGAAGCACTAAAGCTAGGTTTTTGTTTCATCTGCAAATGGTGAATAATGCCTTTAAACTCAAAACCTAGATGTATGTAGGCCTATATGTGTATGTATATATATATAGGTGACCCTCAGTGTTTTAACTAATCTAATCCACTTATAGTCTATTGTTCATCAGCCAAAGGAATGCAGACATTGTTACGCTTGAGACTCTGAGTCTTGTCTCAGCTTGTTGAAAAAAAAAATATATACCCCATGGTATAAAGGAAAAAGTGCTTTGTTATCCATTGTGTATACAGTTGATTTGGGTGTAAATACTTTTGCTTTCATAGTCTTGATAATCTATTTATCTGTTTGTTTGTTTGTTTGTTTTTTCCTGGAGAGCAGCTCTTTTGTTATGTATCAAAAAACAACAACAATGGAATCCCTGTTAGGCTAGCAGCGACACTCATTTTGCCATACCCTATAGTGGATGTTAGCTTCCAGAGACGAGCTGGCATGTAGGTTTTTCATGTAATTAGGCAACAAGCCAATATTTTGCCTTCTAGCAATGATCAACCAAGCACTGAAGGGAGATGATCATGTCATGCCAACGTAATGATTTCATAGGTCCATAATGCAAGTAACATAGTAATGAGAGGCTGGGGAGGGAGGTACATGTAGCATTCATGTCTGTTCTTGAACCAGGGAGGATGATTCACCACCCTGATTGAACAAACTTCATGTGATGATTTAATGTTTTTTGAGTACTGTCCATACCCAACACTAAATTCTCATGAAAATGAAGAGTATGGGGCCTGTTGGTGCAATTTTACTGTAGATTACATAATGCTTTGGTATTTGTTAGGTGTAAACAAATTGTACAACAATACTTGGTCCCTACAAAATTGCCCACTATTTTTTTTTTTTGGTATGTAACGAATGAAGGACAAGTAACAAGTTTGTACAATGCATGACCTACAGCCATTTGGATGCAAGCTATTGCCAGGTTTTTAGCTAGACATAAGAATTGTAGCTCCAAGGGGCATTTAAACTATCAGTGCCATGTAGAGGTGATGCGAGTCTTGACAAGTCTGAAGTTTCCTCCGAAAAGCATTATTGCATCAGGAGAGGCAGGGAAACTGAGTAGGTTGGTAGAGGAGCACTAGTACACAATATTGTGAATATACCCAGGAAGTGCAATGCCAATGATTATGGAGGAGGAATAAAAAAGGTAACAAACAGATCTGACATAAATGATGAGAATGTTCTCACTTTCATTCTTTGTTGTAATTAATGGCATGATTTGTGAGGAACTGCTGTTTATAGGCATTTTTCTTTTTAATTCTGAGGAATGCAATCCCATGATTGAATCCAAAGATTTGCTTATGTACCATGATACCTGTATTTAGATATTGCATTCCTAGCAAGTGTGGTAGGACTATATCTAACAATGTTGTATGGTTTAATAGATGGTTGCTCCTTTCAAGTAATTAAATGCCACAAAATCTTCTGGATGCTTAAAATCCAGTTTTGATTAATTTTAAGTAATTATAACAGTGAACCAAACCAGTCTTTCTGTCTGAGTAAGTAATCATATGCCTCGATCTTGTGTTACACTTATCCTAGTAGGAGCAAGAAGATGCTATAGGCGAGCTTGCCTAATACCTCCTTGGTAGGATCGAGAAACAAAGGCTTTGTGGGTTTGTTCTTACATGGTGCAGATAGAAGTCTTTTAACCCATTGAGGACCGGCTGATTTTGCTACAACACGCATTTCCCATAGACCCCTGCCCGAGTATACTCGGGACTCGTCCTCAACGGGTTAACAGGAAGCATCTCCAACTCATGAAAAAAAAAATGCAGTTGCTTCATTACCACAAATGATATAAGGAACATTGACAGTAGGATGCTTTCCTTCTTAAGTTTTTATTTTATTTTATTATTATTATGCAGTCACAATATCCTGCCACTGTTGTGATAACAAAAAAATAAGGAAACTGACAATTTCCCCTATGTCAAGCTACACTTCGTGTTTCCTGTCCTGCTATTATTCCCTATTTCAGTGCCAGGAATGGCAGGTATACAGCAATTACTGCCTTTATGTTCATATTAGGGAGTTACAATAGAAGGAGGAAGCGGCCAGGTAGGGGTTTCACACCTACATTGTATTTTTTTATAGAATGCTGAAATAACATCAAGTCAAGACTGCTTAGGAAAATCAAGTATCTGGCTGAGGTTAGACAGTGCTAGTAATATGTATGAGTATACTACAGGGCTATTAATGTAATTAAAATCATATATTGTAAAGCAAAATAGAGGATGTTACTGTTACACTTTGGTGAAATAATTAAAAGATCCCCATTTTGGATAATTACTGAAAGCAAGCAAACAAGGCATTGCCTCTCCTGTACTTTGCTGTTCTCCTTTAACTGATGTGAAAGTTTTCCTTTTACTGCTTATCACTTTCTGGTTGCTGTAACCAGCATGTCAACATCCTGTATCAACAGACTGTCATCTATCCTGTATAGATTGAGCCAGTGTTTCAGTAACAGTTTGTCTGGGAAATTTGATTCATGAAACTCAAGCTTTGACAAGCTGAAATCTTGGTGTTGTTGATGCCAAAAATTAAATGCCTTTCTGACACAGTGAACACATATATGTTTATTGGAAAATAGATTTCATCTCAAGGGGCTTTGTCATCCAGCACAAGACAGAAAAATATCAAATTGCAACTTAATACATATGATCTCCACTTCACACAAATAGAGCAATATAGGTATTTTTTTTTTTTTTTTTTGAGCTTGCTAGCACTCAAAAATTCGTTGTGGGAGCAAACTTCACAAAAACAAATTTGTGATCACGTTAAGTATAATAGAGCCTAGAGTTACTGCACTATGTTCAGAATACTGAAGTCACAATTATAATCATTGTGAATGTGTGTATGCATGTAGTGCTCACACACAACACACACACACACACACACACATTATGACATCACAAGTTGTTATAGAAACATAGTACTTAATACCTGCTGCTAAGCCTCTATTGATTCCATTATTACAGGGCTGTTTTATCCGGCTCGTACACCTGTTTGAGCAAAGAATTTTACAAAAACATAACTAAGCATTTAGTATGAAATGAGTGCCTCTTTGAACGAGTTGTCAGGATAGCTCAGAAATTGTTTAGTCCAAGGTTATTGCCATAATATGAATTGCACTGTCAAACTCACAGCAAAGTTAATTGAGACATAAACAAAGCAACCAGCAATTTTTGTTGAGCTTGTTGATCTTACCCCATAAAACATTACTGCCGAAAGCAGTAACAGTAATCAGGGTACTGAAGTTCTCATATATCACATCCTTCTCCTGAAATAGTACATTTCAGTTGTTGAAGTAATCCAGGAATATGATGTGGAATGAAAATAGTGTAGTATATACAGGCTGTATATATATTTTTCAGGAGAGTAAATCACCGGACTTTATCCAGTGAGATAGGCAGAATGTGACATTAGATTCAGAGAGATAGTGAACTATCTAAGAAAATATTCCATACCCATATAGATGTTATATCATACTGAATCGTGTAGATATTTTTCAAAATCATTGAAATCATTGAAATGATTACTGGATTGTTAGAATTTGATATTAGTATCCTCTGAAATCAGAAAAGAATTTGATATCAGTATCCTCTGAAACTTCTTTGAAGGTTTGAATCATGCAGAATTCAAAATAAACCTGATGTGTGCATATGCTTTTACATACATTGTAGGTACAGTCATTGCTATGTTCATATTCAGATTTGATATTGGTACAGTTTGACCTCAATTAAATGGCCATGTCGGGACCAGTGGGCATCTGGAGTGAAGCGATTTGGCCGGATAAGAGAGATATAGTTTGCTCAAATACAGCGCTTTCTAGTACTGTAAAAGTGATTTCTTTCGCGTACAGATACTTTCGCGGTTTCCATCGGTACCGACTTTTTCGCGTGTGTTTAAATTCGCGGACGGCAAAATCTGTGAATTCAGTCGGCAAAAACTGTTTTATTTTGCACATGAAAACCCAAACTATAATCCAATTATTCTTTTATTTATTAGATAGAAATTAAAATTAAATGCAGGCTTACCTGAAATCCTGTCTCTCGAGTACTTTATAACATGGTATCGCTGTGTGTGAGTTGACCATCAATACACTCAATGCGTGAAATCTTCGTGTGTGCATGTGCGCAATAGCACTGTAACAAGCGGCGAGTTCAAAACATTTCCTTGCGTGGTTAATTTCGCGCAATGGGGAATACACATGTTATTACCAATTTACTGCATATTTCATGATACAGAAATAAAATGAAGTAGAATATTCCTTCATGTATTCAATTGTTTGTTTGACATTGACTGACAATGGGATTGATATTGCAGCTCATTGAATACTGCCGGTGCCTTGCACCACTGCTGTGTACTCAGTGCCTTTGACAAGTGTGGCACAAGTTATTGACATTGTTTCATGAACTGACTTAAATTGTGAATGCAAATTTTGCAGATTTTTTGACAAGTTTCACCACCAAGGTGCAAATTCACTTCAATCAAATCATTTGCAGGAATATTATATGGAGTTGCGATTCACCGGAGAAGTACCATTTTAGTGAAAATAGAGAGATCTAAAGGTATAGGTCCACAAACGAATGATCATAATACTAATCTTTCAGCTACAGTGTTGTAACGGGATTAAGTTACAGTCTGCTGCAGTGATTGGAATATGTGTGTTTGTTTTGAGTGAGATTTGGCACCGAAAATACTTGTACATGAAAACACTGAAAAAATGTCAGCCAGTCGATGTCCAGATAACGGAGAGATCCGGTTAATTGATGGCCGTATAATCAAGGTCGATCAGACTGTAGCTCATATTAGTTACGTTCAGACGGGAGCCCTTAACCTCGAAGTTAGGAAACTTCGAGGTTAGAGCTTGTAGTTAGGGACCGTGAAGACGCACTCGTAGTTAGCAAACCTCGAGGTTTGCTCGATGTTTCGAGCCACGAGAAATCTTATGGTTAGCGCTCTAACCACGAGCCGCGGGGGGTCCCCACTCGTAGTTAAGTACCGTGTGGACACAAAAAACAACGAACTCGAAGTTAAGAGTGACCTCGCCGTAAACTCCAGCCCCCACAATTTCCCTCTGCTTCCGGGTCAACCTCCCAAACGTACACCACAAATACACTACACGTGAAAAACCTATGACGCATGACACAACAACATCATCTTTTCTTCCCATGCGCTTGATCTCTGAAACTGAACAAGTCGAACTCGCTACTGTATTCTATATTCTTCTCCGACGCTAAAAAAATATTTCGACGAATATCTTCATAAAGGCATAAAGTCATCAGTGCAGTGCTATCTCTGCATACCATGACAGAGAAAAAGAGTACCTGTAAGCGAGTCCGACATGGTTGGACTAAAGAATAAATAGACGCCTTGTTAGCAGTGTGGCCTGAAACTTCCGGTTTTGTGGTTTTAACATCGAGTGGGACCCACTCGTAGTTACGGGGGGGGGGGGGGGGGGGGGGCAGAAGCTTAACCTCGAGGTTTCGTAACCTCGAGGTTAAGATTCGTCGTGTGGACACACGTCGTAGTTAGGGGGCAAGAGCTAAACCTCGAGGTTTCCTAACCTTGAGGTTAGGGCCTGCCGTCTGAACGTAACTATTATAACTATGCATTATACACTGTAACTAGGTGGTCCAAACATGCAGTATTGTAACTCTGTTTCTGCTGTAGGCAGTGGCATTTTTAGATGGTGATTATCTTAGATTGTGAGAATTATTGGAGCATTCGAAAATGGTGTGGCATTACCATTTGGATTGAATTTGATTTTCTTTGGTGAGGGGCAGATCAGGTTAGTAAAGAGAGGATTCATATTATGAAACCTCTTCCATAGAACAAAGGAGATTTCATATCTATAAAAGGAAATACAGGAAAATTGGATTGTCTGTCAGCCAATAAACTAATTGTGAAAGGTGAACGAAGGGCAATAGTCAAACAAAGTCTTGGAGAGTGTCAAGTTTAGATGCAAGACTCCATGCCGTGATCTCGTGTGTTATTGGTAGCCTGTCTTTGTTGGAGTCTACATTGTGTAAATCTAATTTTGTGTGATATGACATCATATTCTAAAAATATCAGCACCCTAGCGCACAGTGTCCCTGTTGCTTTTTGTCAGAGAATACCCACTGCTGTGTCCCAACCCTCAGAGAGAGAATCTTTGTCGGGAATCTTTGTTTGGAACCATTCTGAGCATCTCGCGTCCTTTGTGAGAAGTACTCTCGGGGCCCCCAAGTGAAGTGAGGTAAAATCCAGTCAAACCCGAATGCACATTCGTGAGTGAAACTCCTGGGGCCCATAGTGGGTTGTTGGCAGGGGAAGACTGTACCAGTATGTATTATCTTTCAATAGCAGACTGTTATACCAATTTTGTGACTTGGCTGATATGTGCAAAATTTAGCATGTTGAAATATTGGCTCTCATGATACAAATGCGATTGAGGCAATCATCATCTCCTCTGTGGGGAATTGCTCACTTTGTTCAAGAGCATTGTTATTTCTCAATTTTGACACATTCTTCTCAATCACAAATCCAACCAGTCCAGTTTGGTGAAATATATGCCTGCAATAATATTGGCTTGTACACAGCTGCTTACTTGCCAAAGTATATTCTTTTTGTTTGCTTGTTTGTTTGTTTTTTAATAATATTAAGTATGTTTTTTTTTTCTCTGTGTAAAAATTATACCTGGTATTTGTGTTTGAGATGTAGTTTTTTTTTTTGTTGAATTTCAATATACGTATGTACATGTAGCATGTTTCATATGTGCAGTTTTCCTGCTTTTGAACCAAAACATAAGAGTTTTACCTTCAAAATCTTCTTCTTCCATGCATCCATATGTTTTCTCTTAATCTACTTTGTAGAGAGGTTTGCAGGCTCTATAGAACAGTATGGGATAGGAGTATATGTAACAGACTCTAGTATCAGATTTGTTTTTTCATATTTGCAGAGTATTGCGACAAACATTATAAATGGACAGTATTCCGAGACATATTTCCTGTAAAGAAGTCCACATTTAGTTTGACATCCTGACAAGAGACTGTGCAGGCTTGAATATTACATGTAGGCTAAAGATGTGTGCTAAATGTGGAATATGAATGTAGTATAAAGAGAGAATGTCTTAGGTTGGTCTGCTTGTTCAGGTCCAGAAAAAATAAATCACTTTTCTGTCATTTAATATGGTTAGAGCATTCCTCTTATGTTGGAATTCTTGTAAAGACTGTTTGCATTGGATAATGTGCATTGGTGTGTTGTATATATAGCTCCATGGTGGTGTGAGGAAATTCACTAATTGCCCCAGTCATAATAAGAAAACCACAACAGGCAGATGCCAAGTACTTGGTGCCAGTGCATAGAGATTGAAAAGTCTGCAAATATGTACAGTGATTAACCTGTCAACTAAGATATGCAGTTCTACTTAATTGAGAGAGACAGTGACATACATATACAGTACATATTTATATGCATTTTGTTCTCAGTTTTCACCAAATTTAGACTGATCATGGCAGTGGATGTGTGTACGGAATGCAATTGTCATGTAAAATGTCATTACAATCCTGGCATTATCTATGGATATATTCATATGCTGCAATGACATTCTTTGAATTTCCCATTTTTCTTTGGAAATGATATACTAATAGTATCCTAGTTATATTTCAATGAAAGTAACCCACCTATGCATTTCCTTCAAATCTTTTCCAAATCTTATCCCTTGGTAGCTCTACGGTTCTTAATATCCACATAAAATTCAGCTTTGAACTACAAGATATAGCGGATAGATAAGAATGCATACACTGAGTACTTTCATTCACCTTGTAGTGTAGTTAATAATCGGATATTTTCTCATATTGCTATGTATGTCATTGGTAGCTGTGTCATAATGACAATGATTGTACATTCATCTCATACATTCATCTCTTTGTAGAATGTGTGACAGACAAATTGAAATATAAGGGCCTCCCAATCATTAGAATGTAGGTTTTTTTTCCTTTGACCTGAGTGACACATCTCTAGACAAAATAAGCTTTGCTTGTTACCTACAAATTTGTACCCTTTAGATTTGATTACCACAGAACATAAACTTCCTATAAAAATGCGCTGATCTGAAATTTGGCCTCCCGTAAGGAAAAGTGTCAAACCACAGACTTTTTGGTGTCAGCAAAATGTTCCCACGGGCATATTAAATCTTTGCCTACAGCACTAACCCTTTCAGGATCATCATAATAGAATGCCATTGGCTCACTATGCAAACAGCTTCATAGTGGTACTGAAAGGTTTAAATGGTACAGTCAAAGCAGCCATAACCAGCAGGTGCTTTCTTCCTTTCAGACTTACCACAGAACACTCTTTTACACTTTGTGTATTGAGTGATTGTATCATTGCATGACAAATGTAGAGAAAGCAGGAGATGTCCACTAAATTGTGCTGTATGATAGATAGAGAGGGGAGCATGCACCACTACAAAGACTCTTTGTTTCAGTTTGACGCAGGCCATATGGTTGTGGCCTTTGTCCGGGAGGGTAAATTAGCAATTAGGTCACACAGTGCTGTATTGATTAGGGTCGGTAGCTGAAAGGATGTTTGCTTTTGTCATTTTTTTTTTTATTCCATTTAGCTGACTGCACCTCTCTGGCTTTAGACCTTATGTCTCTTTGTTAAAAAATAAAATAAAATAAAGCAAAACAACAACAACAACAACTAAAAAACTGATAGGAATGAACAGAAGCTTAGTGTGAATGGTGTCATACATACCTGTACAGTGCAGATATGTATGCCACTGTACAGATGTATTGTTTTAATGCCTTCCATGTACCATCACAAAATAATTATGTTTTCTCTGTCTTGCCTTACTTTGAAATACAGTATGTTACTGTTTTTGATTGTGTCAAGATGTCCATGATTTTAGACTAGTAAACAATGGAGCATTGATTTGTTAGGTTCAATTGTAACCTTGAAATCCATCAAGTCATCAGCTAAACACATGAGATGCAATATTGTGCTTAATGGTGTGAGTTGGCTGTACAATTTACTTTTATATAAACTTGAACAAAATGGAGATAAGATTGGCCTTGAGAAGTATATTTACAGTCCATGAGTTGTATTTAACCATAGTCTGCCTTTAAAGGACAAGTTCACCTTCATAGACATGTGGATTGAGTGAATGCAGCAATAACAGTAGAACAAATCAGTAAGAGTTTGAGGAAAATTGGACAATCCATTCAAAAGTTACAAATATTTTAAGTATCTGCGCAGTCACTGCTGGAAGAAAAGACTACTACAGTGTATGATGTCACATGCATACAACTATATAAGGAAAATAAAAAGAGAATGTCACAAAACTTTAATTTTTAAATAAATTGCACATTTCTTCGACTTGCTACTGACGTATGTTAAGGGTAATATTATTCCCCCTGCTTTCTGAAAGAGAGAAGTTGAGTGTTCTTTTGTTATGCGAGAAAAATGGAAATGTGTTGAATTTTCTTTATTCTTTCTTTATATTGTTGTACCCATGTGACATCACAAGCTATAGTAGTCTTTTCATCCAGCCATAACTGAGCAGAAACTTCAAAAATTCATAACTTTTCAACGGATTGTCCGATTTTGCTCAAACTCTCAATGATGTGTTCTACTAATATTGCTGCATTCACTCAACCCACATGTCTATGAAGGTGAACTTGTCCTTTAACGTCCTCTAAGTGGAATTTGAGCAAGCACTTACCACGTCACGTAGATTTTAGGATTGAAGCGACACACTTCTGCGTTCTTGCACACTGTACTGAACTGGAACCCATTGAATCTCACATGAAGTTTACAGGTTCTGTAAAGTACTTTGTTTTCATTTCAAATCCAGGTCTCTGTGTAAAATTATTCACAGGTGTGGGACTTATAGTGTGACAAGGATCCTCTGTACGGATATTCTGATAATGTAGAGAGCACCTATTCCAGTGGTACACTGTCTGCTGGCTCATAGCCCAACTTGTCCTAATGACATTATGTTGTCTGTGACAGCTGTTTAAAAAAGAAAAAACTGAAATGGAAAGAAAACAGACACACCAAAACAACAGGGTCTCAGCTAAATTAAATTGACCTAAACTGAGAAGGCTGCTGGTTGACGTGAAAAAGGAAAAAACAAGTTTGCTCACTTTCACGTACACGGCCCATGCTAGCTTGTGTGAGCAACTTTTTAATTGAACACTAGCTGCTCACCCCAGTAGTCAGTAGTCATTTGGAGTGTCAAAATACCTGTGAGTCACATATTAAGTTACATGGATGTTGAGTCTTTTGCTGGGGTTGCTAGCTCTTTCCTCTTTGCTTGTTTGATTACCTGTTAAAGGGAGATACCATGTTTTGTTCAAGCTGATATTAATGTGAGGAATAAAGGCAAGAAAAAAAAATGCATGTTTTGTTGAATATAAGCCATAAGGAATGGAATACTGAAAGCTTCACATATTTTCATAAACAATTATATAAATGTTAATGTACAGTGGACTCCCGTTATAATGAAGTCCTCGGGACCGGCAGTTTTCCTTCGTTCTATCAAAATTTCATTAAGACCGAACAAATAAACGATAGAAATATAGAGTGGATAATGTTGCGGCCTGAATTTTTACTTCGTTGTAACCGGGATTTTGTTATAACCTTGTTCGTTATAATGGGAGTGCACTTTGTAATCATGTGTGATACAATGTATGTCAATGATGGCACTGGATTACAAATGTTATTTTGATGTATTGTAATAGATAAGTAAGAATTTAAATGAATGTTATATTTCTTTATAACTAATGAACCATTAGTATTATTTAACCACTACCATTATTGGTATTCAAGCCTTCTAGAACATGAGGAGGTGTTTCTCTTTATAGCTTATTTACATGTTATAGGGTTTATATTCATGCACACAAGTAATGATGTTCAGAGCTATTGGATTGAAAGGCGCACAAGTGTGTTAACATTATGTTTCAGTGTACAAGAGTACTGCAGTGAGATAATTGTCCATTTGATTGCTTAATGGATATTGCCGACAATAAGAAAAAAATCAGCTACTTCATTAATAGATTCTGGCAGGGTCAGCAATAGAAAGTGGTATGTTTCTGAACAGTTAGTTTCTGGACCTCCTTGTCAAGTAACAGCTACCTGGTTAAGCATTGCTGTTAAATCCATATAGGACATATCAACATACAGTTAGAGCAGTCAAATTATCATCAGATTGTAATTAAAGAGTTTGTTCGCAAAAAACGATAAGTCCATATTTGCCAAATGGAGATATTTGCGATGAAAGGTCAAGAAAAATAAAGAGAATGATAAGAAAATTTTTGCTTCTTTTGACCATAACTTCAAAAATGTACCTTAACTCTTAACGTGCCATGGTCGCCGAACGGCGACCTTAGTTCTGACGTGCCATGGTCGCCGATCGGCGACTAAGAAGAGCGAGAAAAGCATTGATCATTTAAGTTCTTCTGGTACCGTAATGTGTTACACCAAGAAACTGCCAATGATATGTAGTAGTAGCTGATTAGCATAGCCATCGTTTCCACTGAAAATGTGAGCACGCTTACATTAGAAAATTTTGAGTAATTACATGATTTTTCAGCTAGATGTATTTTTTTCGCGTCGGGAAAATCTGCAGCGAGCGCACCCTCTGCGAGATGTGTATGGATCAAAAGTCTCATTGGTAAACCACACGTGTGTATGCTATTGAATCTGCGTGTACTGTCTATGCGGTTCCATTGCATTGTTCCGCTTGGATGCTGTCCTGCGGGAAGCTCTTTTGATTTTGTCCCTCAAAGAGGGTCAGCTTTCGTTCGTCGGTCAAGTCTTTCATCCTTTTGTTTTGGTGAACGTCACTAATCGTCCCCACACTAGCATAGGAATTGCGCGCGGACAAAGACCTGCCGATTTCAAAAGAGTACCCCTGCCCGTGGTCCGCTTAGACAAAAGAAGGATTAGTAGGCTCTTCCTTCTCAAGTGGACAAAAGACACTCTTCCAGGGCCCGGGACAATCACTTCAGTTTCAAATACAGGATCTGGGACTAAAGGATTCAGATTTGGGAATGAATTACTGAGGCAGAAAGAGAAATTGCTAAGACAAAATAAACTGCTAGTATCTTTGGAATCATACAATTCTAGAACGCAATTTTGTTATCATTTGAAAGAGGATATGTTGCTCTAAAACTTTCTCACAGAGTCAAGGGAGCGTTCTATTGAAGAAAAAACACGACTGACTCTTTTATTCCATACTACACAAAAATTTCTAATAATTTTTCTGATGTATCAATTATTTCTGCAATATTTTAAGTTCAGAGAGATATTATGGTAAACTGACTACATGACACGAAAGAACAAACATTTCTTGATAATTGTTGTGTAGAACTCAATTCAAAACAGTCAATAGTTTCAGAGATATGGCGGTTTTAAATTTCATTGTCAGTGCAGTTTCGAAACGTTCTGGCGTTAGGTAAAAACCTCTGGCACGTTAGGGGTTTTGGGCCTGGCACATTAAGAGTTAATATGTAGTGACCAATATATCGTTTAAAAGGTACTATTTTGTACTTTATGACAGAGACTGAACTTCAAAATCTTCAAATATGGACTTGTCGGTTTTTGCGAACAAACTCTTCAATTGTAGCTCTATCTATCTAATTCTTGTCAGTTGGCCTTAACTTTATGGTACTGCATATAAAACACAAAAAGGAAATAGTGTCTGCATGGCATTGAATGCATGAGTCATTTCAGACAGGATGGCCATTGGTAGTTACAGTGCACTAGGACACTGGAGCCCTTTCACACTTGCTAAAGAACTTATTGTCATGTTTAAGAACACATTTAGTGGCAATTCAGTTACATTTTTTTTTCTTAGTATGAATGCCAATTAGAATCAACTTTCTCTGAAACACATGTCTTAGATTCCAGCTGGTCAGTCATGGTCAGAAGGTAAGCTTGTTTGTTATGTTTTCAGTTTGAACTCCATAACATCCTTGAAGAGGTATATAGAGCTTAGCATGACCTTATATCACCTCTGTCAACAAACCATACAGCTTTCAGATATAATACATTGTGCATAAATGTGTCATACTTTTGCATACATGTGTACTGGGAGCTACATGTTTGATTAAGAAGACATGGTGTTTGTCACACAGCTGTTATGTGGTTTGTGATTTGCAGTTAGCGATGGTCAACAGAGAGACTCATATTTTACTCTGTGAACACTCTGTAGTTCTAAACCTGATGGGAAGTGTATGATACTAAACAAAAAATGTTGGCAGTCTGAAAACAGAACTAGACTGATTTTTGGCTTGAAGCTCTTAAATGGCTCTTTTCTTAAGCTTTGGCCAAATTCCATTAGATTTCATCCTTGCCAAAACACAGTTTGTAGGAAAGGTCAGTAGTATAGCAATTTTATCATGCCCTTATCGTTATTCTGTACAGTAAGCTGTGTGCATACATTTGAAGATACAGTAGTTTTGATATGACCCAAATGCTAACCTCAAATACATGTACAAGGATAGATTAGACAGTATAGCACAACTGGTGTATTTCATTTATTCTGGTACTGACATATTATATTCTTTCTGTATGAGATCGACCTAGCAGTGTAACTCCATACCTGTCCAAGATATGTCCAATATATCAGATTTTCTATAAAATGAACTAGCTGTGGCTTTAAATTCTGTTGAGGACATCTTCATCTGAGGACATATTATGGGGATCACTGAGTTTAGGCCCTAGTGTAGGTGATCTCTGACATTTTATGGTGTTTTACGGGATCTTAGTTAAATAGGGTAGTTTGCTCCTTTAAAGTTCTCTGCAATAGACTACCTGGATTCTATAGAAAAGGTTTATCTAAGTTGGAAATTTTCAAATCCAATCAAAAATAATACTTGTTCCAATTATCTTATGCTTAGATAGCAGGTTTGTTTTAAATCCGTATTTATTTCAGTTTGTTTTTATCACTGCTGTGTACTTCTTTGATGTCCAATTGTTCCTGTCATTTGACTTTGCTCTGTAAAACACTGCAGTTTGTTTGAAGGTGAAAACAAGTACTCATTAATCTTATCAATATTAGTTATGTTATTAATGCAGCAAGAAGACAATGTTATACTTTTCACTTCAGCTCAGTGATAATTTTGAGATATATTCTGTGATGGTACATCTTGACTTTTTAACAAGACATGTGTCATTCTCTTGTACCTAAACACTTCCTTATACAATCCCATCCATGATAAAGCAATTGGAAAGCAAGAAGTGTAGCTTGTCTTTGTGTACCAGCTACTGTATAAGCCATATATTTTGCGAGTCTAAATTTTCGCGAATCGGGAATTCCCAACGATTTCGCGAGTGGTTAAATTCGTGATCATGGAGTCCTGTACTGAACAGAGAAGAGTACACGCGTACGTCACATTCACATCGGGATCAGAGTCAATATTTTCGCGTGTCTTTGATTTTGCGAATAGCACCCCACTTGCAAATTTTGCGAAAATAAAAACCTCGCGAAATATTCAGCGTATACAGTATACTGCAGAACACAAAAGTGTTCGAACTAGGAGTGCCATAATATGAAATGCTGAGCATACCAGGCTCATTAAGCTTAAGCTACAAGAAACCTCATGACGTTACAGCTATGACGTGATCTTCGAGCAAGGTTGTTGTTTTTAGGGAGGTTGGAGAGTATTCTTTACCCGTTTATTGAAGTCATATTATTCGTTTATTCTTCAAAGTTTTGAAAAGATTGTGCACTGTATGGATTCTCCCATTGATGAACAACAGCTAAGTGGCTGTTCACATGCGTTACAGGAAACCTTTAAGGTGATCGAGGGCTTCAGGCATGTTGATTGAGACTTTTTGCCTCCCACTGATGATTGGCATGTAACAGGGGGTGGCTGATTAGGAAGAACCACTCCTATTCCTTATGACATTAACTCATTGACTCTTGCAAAAAAATCAGCTTGTCCTCTCATTGTGGCCTAAATCAATCTCTGTAAACTCAGGTCTTACCTCTATTCTTGTTTTGGCCATCATTCGCAGTAATTTTTTCACTTGTTATCTACTCACTGCATCAGCTGTAGAAAGACCAAGGAACACAAAAGGAAAAGAAAAATATGAGTTCATGTATGAGTGCTGAGGTCTCCATAAAATATTCCCAAGAAAAAAAAAATCTATAAATTGTGATCCTGTAAGTACTTTCACCAGTGATGAGTTTACAGCAAATTGCAATTTGTTTGCACTAAGAATGACATACACTATTCAACAACAAGTAGCAAAAGTATTAGGGTCATTTTGACAGCTGATGAAAAAATGAGAACTGATTCAAATGTAGTCTAATTTTGAGTTGGATATGCCATAGCTGTCAGTTCTTTATAGAGGATTGAGCATGGAGTGTTTGGAAATATGAGAGTTTGCATAGTGAACTTTAATTCAGATAATACTGCGAGTATTCACTCCAACCAATCATTTTTAATGCAAAGAACACCAGGATTATGTGAAAACACTAAAATTACACTTATGTAATTCAGAAACTTTGAGTGTTGAAATGGAGATATATCCCATCAATATAGTCAATTGGTTGAAAGTTGATAGGTTGCATAGATGTTTGGTGCATGAAGCAAGTCAATGTCAATCAAAGTTTTGATTGTGACTAAATACTGGCTTAGTGACACAAGCCACCACACAGTGCTCCTATGGATTCCATTCAGACTATCCTTTGATTGCATGCAGTCATTGGACCCTCATATGTGAGCCACCACAGGAGGGGAAGTGTTAGTTTATGGATCATCATGAACACGATAACCTTCCACTGTCAGTAGTCATGTTTGACTGGGGTAGTTCCGCAGAAGGATGTCTCAATAACTTATCGCCATATCAAAATTGGATTGCAATAGTGTTTGAGTATGTTTTGGAAACCAGGTGATTGCTGTGCAAATTTTCTGCATTGGGCTTGTACATGTACATGTCAGGCTCTTTAAGTTATATGAAGTATGAATAAGTATCATTCATTATCATCATTGATACCTAGAAAATGTATTTGTGAATATACATGTATTGTCATTTCTATCCCCTAAGACTGTTGTAAAAGGTGTTAACTCAAAGCTAAGCTCAACTCATTTCTGTACTTGTTAATATGAATCATTCTCTTCTCCTTCTCTCTCTCTCTCTCCCTCTCTCTCTCTCTCTCTCTGTATCCTATTCTGCAGCTATGTCTCTCTTTCTCTGTCATTATATTCAGTTTTATTGTAAGATACACAGTGTATATCTTCCATGTGTCTGAATAGATGCACCATGTAACAGGAAACATTTTCACATCAATATAAGTTTACTAGCCGTATGTTATTCTCATGTTCTTTATTTATTCATCCATTTTATTTTTGATTTTATTTTATTGAAAAAAGAGGCAATCATGATGTTACATGTATTTTTGTTGTTGTGACATATAGTTAATTACACATTTCATTATTGAATAGCTCTGTATACAAAGGAAGTGTCTCTCAAAACTTACATTACTGTTTTGTATGATTTTAATACTCAGTTTGACACTCTGAGTTTTAGCCTTGTGTCTTTTTTTTTTAAACTCTGTTCCTTTTTCTCTCTTTCTGTCTCAATTGTGATTATGAAATGTGACTGTCAGCTTCAAAATCTACTATGTAATTTTGTTATGATAGTTTCTACAAAGTTTAAATGAAATGTTTTCACTTGATGTGCCCAATACACTCAACTATATCTGAGACTTACCAAGCCATCTTATTTGTAGGATGTCAAATCTTGATCATATGCTAACCAGACAAAACCAAAGAGATGTTACACTACCTCACTTTAGATTTCATGGCAATCTAGTAAGGATCAATAGAATATTATACTTTCTATCCATTGTCAAACTGCATGTAGCTGTAGGATAAGAGGACTAGTCACTATAGAAAGCCAGCAGATGCACCACTCATCACAGAAATGGAGCTCAGTGAGTGCTTAAAGGACAAGTCTACCTTCATTATACATAAGGATTGAGAGAATGCAGCAATATTAGTAGAACACATCAGTGAAAGTTTAAGGAAAATCGGACAATCCTTTCAAAAGTTATGTATTTTTTAAGTATCTGTGCACTTACTGCTGGAAGAGAAGACTACTACAGTGTATGATGTCACACGCATAGAATGATATTTATAAGGAAAATGCAAAGAGCATTTCACAAAACTTTACTTTTTCATAAAGTACACATTTCTTCGACTTGTTACTGACGTATGTTAAGGGTAATATTATTCCCCCTGCCTTCTGAAAGAGAGAAGTTGAGTGTTCTTTTGTTATGCGAGAAAAATGGAAATACGTTGATTTTTCTTTATTCTTTCTTTTTATCGTTGTACACATGTGACATCACAAGCTATAGTAGTCTTTTCATCCAGCTGTGACTGAGCAGAAACTTCCAAAATTCATAACTTTTGAACGGATTGTCCAATTTTCCTCAAACTCTCACTGATGTCTTCTATTATTGCTGCATTCACTCAACCCACATGTCTACGAAGGTGAACTTGTCCTTTCATAAACAGCACATATTAAAGTTAGATCAAATTGTCCTAGACTTTGAATCATTAGATGTTCCTTCAATGTCACAGGTTATTTCAGAGTATGGTGAGACATCTTTTTTTGTCTTATCAAAATTAATGGAATTTGCAATACATGCATTAGCTGAGTGGTCTTATCAGCTATACCACAAACCTGCTCTACTATAGGACCTCATCATGTGGGCTTATGAAGAAGGTTACCACAGGCGATCTAGTCCCCGAGCAAATCTTGCATGGCATCCTAAACAGAAATCATCCAATTTTAGCTTATACAGATGACTCATGGTTATACATCACTCCAGTCATGGTCAAAAAATCGAAAGTGTAGAAATCAAAATGTGTTAATCTCGTGGGGACTACATAATTCCCCAAGACTCGTACACATATTTGGCATGCATGTAATGCTTTTTTTTTTCCCCAGAGAGAATCTAGCTAAACTGTATTCAAAATGATTAGTACTATATTAAATACGAAGACATTCTCTAGCCAAATGACTTTCTAAGTCAAAACCAAATTTTACAAAAGGAAAAGAAACAGTAAACTCCATTGCAGCTGTAAGGTTCAGAGTATGGATCTGAAAGACTGTGATACTTCCTTTTATCTCCTTAAAATTACATTGTATGTGATTCATACATCAAATTTCAATCGTAGAACTAATTTTCATCTATCTCTTGTATTCACTCTTGTTTCATCTGTTCTGATGTATATGACAATGAGTAAGATTAAGGATGTGAATTTTGGTAATTTCCCAAATCTTGACGAACAACTTTAGTTTTCTTGTTGCACAGCTATTTTGAGGATACTGGCATTTTCTTCTGCTACGCTAGGGTGTTGTGTCATTTTGAGGAATTGATAAAATCAGATGTCAGGTCTGACACAGAATGCCATCATTGACATGTCAATTATTTTGCTGCAAACTGAGGTTGGAAAAGAGAGGGCAAATAATTGTCTGGGATATCATTTTGTCAGTTGTTTCGACTGAATCAAAGCTGTACAAGATGTTAGCATTCTGTCTGGTATGGAGGTTCACTGCAGAAAATCCTGACACGCGTATGTCTCTCAGTTCTTGTGTACTTGCATGAGCGTGGTATGTGGCATGGGGCTGTTCTCCACCATACCACATGGCACGTCTATATTGCTGCAGGTGTGACTATGCATCGATATACATACCTCACAAGATAATGACTTGGAAGTCAGGACATGTGACATTTGGATAGAATGTCCCTGCAGTACGTGTCAGCTTCCCTTCTCGTAGTGTTCATCTCACATCTTCACTCCTCTGTCGCACAAGGGGACTTGTCCATAGCTCTATAACTCATACTATAAGATGTTTGAAGTTTCTTCCACTCAGGTTATCATAGCATAAATGATGGGTATGACACACTAAAGTGAAAAGGCACTCTACACATTTGTACATGAAAAATTGATCTTCAATGAATAGATTAATTCAAAGTCACAGAACACTAGAAGGTTCATTGAAATAAATGAGAAAGTCATGAAATTTCGAGATGCCAATTTTCACTGAATAGTTCTTTCATTGACACCCACATTTATGTATACATGTAGATGCAAATAAAATTAAGTAAAGTCTAGTCTCTAGCATAATGCTGCTATCACTTTGTTTATCAAAAAAAAAATATGTCAATGATTTAGTTCCCATAATTCCCCCAGATATTGCTGTAATCAAGGATGAATGTGTATAAGACTTCAATGGGCAACAGACATGATTTATTCATTCTTATTGATTTAAAAACCTGAAAATTTCATGATGATTGGTGTGCAGGTTGACTGGGAGACTTGAAAACTATGTCTGCGGGTTGATATTTGCTCTAGGTTAAATCCTCCCCTTCAAGTTCAGGTTCTAATGATAACAATATCACATCTTGTAATGGTCATAAGTGTTAAAATGTTATGCCATTTGAGTCTACTTATTCAGCATCTCTACAGACATTATTTCATCTAAGTGATAGTCTTGTTCTTAGATTTTTTCAAGGAAGATTTTTATATTGAATTTGAAATAAATTCCTTGAGCTCAAAACACCTGTTCTGATGCTTTGCATTCTTGCCTGCTTTAATGCCTCGAGACTCTATCCTTGTTTGACATCCGTCTGCCTCTAGGAGGGATGTGGCAGTAATAGCAAAGTCCATATTTGATGCAGGTGCTCTTAATTAGCTGCTAAGTTACGTCAGCATCAACACTTGCCGTGATGCATTTCAAGAGTGAGGTTGCAAGAATCAGGTTGATGCCCCAGCCCCATTCCCAGGCCATACATTTCACAAAACCATTTGTGATCAGTGTTACTTGCAATAACTATGTTACCATGGTAACAGCCAACTATGCAGGTGTATTCATTTGGCTAACCACAGATGATGCCATTATGTATTGCAACAGTTGTTTAAGTATAGCTGATGTAAGAAATAGACCTACGTAAGGTTTATTAGGACCACTTTATGTCAAGAGATTTGCAGTTGTGTCCGACAGTTACCTTCATATTAGCCAAAATACTCACATGAGTGAGTAGGAGTGGTTATTGTTCTGTTAAGTGTAGGCTACAATGAAACTATACAAATATTGTATTCTGCAGTAGGTAAAGGGCACAAGGTCAAGTGTCCATTTCAGTAGTAATAGAACTATCAGGAATTGCAATAATTTAGTTGCCATAGAAATAATTGAATATTGGCAAATGTTTCATTGAGCAAAGACGAAAAATGAAAATTTTTGTTGACTTTAAAGACACCATATATGTGCGCATTAAAAGATACCTTATCATTGAAGTTAGCAGTTGAAAGTACGGCAGAGAGCTAACACGTTTTTGCAGCGTCCGGTTTGGTCCGCAGAGACAAGAGTTTGACTTGTGGTCCTGAATTACGCATTAGAGAGGGCTGCACCGAGCTTACAGTTACTGATGCATTCCGTCATAGAAATTGAATAAAATGTGCAGGCAACGCCAGTCAGTCTTATGCAGACTGGATATGCACTTATACAATACGTGCGGAGTGTATTAGGCCGAATTCTTTGGAGCTACCGTGATCCAGCAAAAGAAAAAAATGTTTTGTTTCACACCAATTTCTGTCAGAAATTAAAGGTACATCTATTTTGATCCAACTCTTGTAAACTACTCAGGACCTACGCCTAACAAGCTTGCTTATAAGTCGGTTCCATCATATTTCTTCAGTATGATATAGAGCCAAACTTGCAAAGATTGACCGCCATGTTTTATATTCTTACATTAATTTACTGTGCATCCAAGCCGGATATTGTAATTGACTTCATTTTACTATACTTGATGTACATTCCTTCAATGAGAAATATGAAAATAAATTGAATTGAATTGAATTGAGATTTTTGTCCATGGCATGTCATGCTAGTAGTCTTATAAAAAAGAAAGAGCTGTCTCAAATGCTTATGGTATCACAGACTCTTTATGTATCTCCTTGTTTTTAGCATTTTTTTTTTGCAGAAAATAGCTTTATTTAAAAAAGGAGTTACCTGCTGAATCTGAGTATTCCATCCAACCAGGAGGAATCACAACTCGTGCTCTCACTGATCTGGCCACACATGCTCTCACCAAAATTCATCATTTCCATACATCCAGTTGAGGCACTGAGACACTCACGTACTAGATAGAGAGAAGAGTTTCTATTTATAGTAACACTCATCCCAAACCTCAAACTTCCCTGTCTACGGCAAAGATCCGCTAGGCAGCATACATCTCCGGTGAATCAAACTCTCCACGATTATAGTATGGAGAAAAACTCTCACATCACAGCAGGGGAATGGAAGGTGCCAATTTTGACCAAAAAAAAAAAGAAGAGAGAAAAGGATATTATACAAGCTGTTATATTGTAGGTGAAGAGTATTTGATAGTCATTGTAGGAGCTTAGACAATGGCAGTGAAGATAAAAATCACTTCAATCACAAGTTCAGTTCAGCCTGTTAGTTTTCATCAACATTTTTAGCAGTGAGATTAAGGGAGATGCGCTGAAGATTACAAATGACAGGCTTCGAATTACGTGTTGAAAACCTGTTTATACTGTCTCTCCCCTTTTTAGGGGTAGGCTTGTTTCAAGGTTATAGGCATTAAAAAAAGACAACAACAGGGTATCATTTTAGTCTCTGGCTAGTTTCAGTTACTAGGGGACCGTATCATATCTAGCCCCATTCAAAAAGGCCATCAGTCTCGTACTTGTGTATTATAATAGATGGTGTGTCTGTGCAGTTGTAAAAAATATTTTGAATTCTGATTTCAGTTTTTTGTTCCTGGATTCGGGGGGGGGGGGGGGGGGGGGGGTGAATTATTTTCATTAGTTATAAACATGATAAATTGAGCCATCATTTCACTCTATATATGGAGGTAAAATTGTACAATATAATTTGTCAAATGTATAATCTATATTTTGTATTACCTTTCGTTAAATGGAAATGAAGTATGACTAGATTATAAATCGAAAACAAATAATGTAACTACGCTGTGATTTATCAGCCATAGATATATGGTAAATGTTGAAAATTTGTTTAAGGTACATGTACACTGTATGTCACAGTCATTCCTTTGAAGATTGATGTTTGATGGTGTGCAGTTTCGATATTAGTCAATTCAGTAATTATTTTATGATTGCAAATTGCAGTATACCTCAAAAGGGGAGAAAATACCATACTTTATCAAATAAGATATTTTTTTATGCATGTACCTACAACACATCACACATACATGTTTGATATCCATCCACGTACACGTATATATATGTATGCATACAATATGTATGTATGTACAAATATACATGTATGTACATTATATGCATATACTTATATGTTGAAGCTCTGGGATGGCTAAAGAGGGAGAGGCTGTGTTAGCTGCACAGGATGAGAGAACATGTAGGTATGTCATGACTACAGAGATATCAATGTAGAGAGAGATGATAGGGGGAAGGAGAGAGGGAGTGTTCAAAATTATTTGTGATCTTTGTTTGGAGTCTGTCTGTACTAGCTGGGCATGTTTGCTCAGTTTGTGCTCATCTTCAGCTGCTAGCCACCCCTGGGATTTGGAATATGATATTTGAGATATCAAATGGCCTCGCCCTAGAATTTATATCGGCCTAAATACTACAAGTTTTCCTCACCTCCCTATCCCTGTATCGCCTTCTGAGACTGGCCTAGCTGTCATAAGTACTCCTAAATCAGTCTGGATATCGGGGGATGACAGTGGGTGTGAATGAACTGCACTGCCCGACAAACAAGACTACCCAGGTTCCTTTTATTAGCAGGGTATGGCTTTAACCGGCTGTATCACCCCTTTCCCTCTCCCACATCAAATTGAATGTCTAATACCAGATCAGATGGCCAGATTCAATCATGTCATAGTCATGATGAATGTCAAGGTCTCTATTCATATTTTTTTTTTCATGCCAGAACCCAGGACATGCTTGATGGAATTCAAGCATTTGCCATGTGACAGATACAGTCAAGACAGTGTATGATTGATGTATTATGTGGACTCATCAATATTTAAAAAACAGCAACAACAAAAGACATCTCATTTCCCAGGAAAAAAAGGAGAAAATTCAGCTCCAAAGTTTAAATAGATTTGTATTTCATGTAAAATTTTTGATATTCTCTAAAAGCCATGTCTGTGGCGGTACATAGTTTTTTGGTTTACTTGTACATGTTTCATCTTCATAAGCTCACTTATTTTGTTCATGATTTGCATGTCTGCAATATTCTACATACATGTTATTTTTGAATGATTATTGCATTAATCAATTGCATTGATATGAATGAAGTACTGTATACGCTATATATTTCGCGGGGGTTTTATTTTCGCGAATTTCGCGAGTTGGGAGCTATTCGCGAAATTAGCAACACGCGAAAATATTACCTTCCAAAATGAATCCCTTGCCTTGATGATAGGAACATTTCAGTACTAGTATACCATGTCACGGCTTACCGAACAGACCATACTGGCTAAGCTTGTTTACGCACGTCCACGTCTACTTACGAATACTGTAGAGAGCCAATCCATTATCGCAAGGGGACCACTCGTCAGAAATCTAGCGCGATGGACTTAACCACTTCAAAAATGTTGAATTCTAACTTACTAGTTCGCAGAGTTTGGTAAGATTTTTTCATGCAGTGTATAACTAGTATCATTCTTATTTGCTAGTAAGTTGAAAATTCACACTTTCTTTGCCACTTCATATTTTCTCTGGTCCCCCAATCGCGAATTTAACCACTTGCGAAAATGTGTGACAGCGGCAATTTGCGAAAATTTATGTACGCGAAAATTATAGCGTATACAGTACATCAGAGTACTAACTCAAGGAAAGTCTTGCCTCGTCCTTGCTTCCAGTGTTGCTAGAGTAAGTGAGCATTATGTGGTTGGATGTCCATTATATGCTCTTCCAACAGACTAATTGTTTCCCTCAGGTCTCAAGGCACTTGAGGCAATCCTCAAATCCAATTAGACCTTGACTCATACCTTTTTGTTCTAGTTTACTTTACAGGAAGTCATTATGAAACTGATTGAGTAAGAGTTATTGAGGAAGTTCTTTATTTTGAGTTTTTCACAGACAACAGCATAGCTTTAATTATTATTGTTTCCTCCCCCTCCACTTATTAGGTCCTGTGCGGTAGCAATCAGCTGTTTGAAAGTTCTTTGTGTGTGTGTTGGGGGGGGGGGGGGCTGTGGTATATGATATCAACACTCTTTCAGTTATGAAACCTTAGAAGAGCATGTGATGGTAGTTCACAGAAAGATAGAATTTCCTGCTCTCAACTTCCAGTGGCAATGTTTGTAGGATGTTATGATCCTTGGGTTTAAAAAACATCCTGGTAGAGTACAGGTTATTCAGATGCTAATCTATGGGGACTGACATCAGAGAATGTGGAGACTAGAGTGAAATTATATCTTCTCCTTGTCTGCACTAGGAAATGTTCCATTCAAAGCAAGGTACCCAAGATAATGTTGCATGTTTTGCTGTGAACCCATTCCATACTGAATTCTGAAATGTTCCATTCAAAAGCAAGGTACCCAAGATAATGTTGCATGTTTTGCTGTTAACCCATTCCATACTGAATTCTGAAATGTCCATAGACTTAATGCACATGCCACCAGGTTCCTATACATAGCGGGTTAACAGTAATAGAGTGTAAAGAGTAGATGAACTTGTATCTCCTTTCTTTGTCTTCTGAGGCCAGTTCATGAAGGATTGGTTTTTAGACATAAAGTTCTTTAAAGTTAGACTATATCAGACAGCTTCCTGAAGTAAAAGTTCCCTTTTGCAGATATTTATGTAGAGACTTAATTTTGTTGCCTTTACATGAAGACATTGAAGAATGACTGCCCACGTAAGTGTTTCAGTTGTTTAAAGTTAGTCTCTTTTGTCAGAATCATGTTTGAGAAAATAATGATTATCATATCCAGCTGTTTCATAATGTACTGGATCACTGTGTTGCACCTTAACTTTATTGTCAGGTGATATGACACTTGTGATATAAAATGATTCATATTACAGCTTTCCTCAAGCTCAAGGAAATCCATCAGCACTTACACAAAGAGCTGTGAAACAAACTAATCATTTAGCTTATTAGTGTGCATAATTGCTCAAAGAAAAACACACTAATAATAAGTATGTTGATAATCAACAGAGCACAGGTGGAATATATTCAATGTGCTGCTAACCATGTGGATAGTTTTACATTTCAGCTTTGTTTGTGTCTACTTTATGAATTCAGCTTAGAAGGAGTTGGGACAGAGAATCCCTTTAAGACATGAAGTACTTCCGAATAATTCACTTCCTCAAGTTATAAGGCTTCCTGGCCAGTCATATATGGTTGGAGTGTGTCTCTGTCAGGCAAGAATTTTCTCCTTTCCTTCCTGGCTCATACATGTATCTAGAGGACGCCCATGGTGGGCCAAAACTTACAGTCCTCTTGGGGTTTCTTGATCCATTCAACGTCTCCATCTCTTCACTGTTCTTCCCACTGCTGAGATGTTCTTTGTTCTTGCAGGGAAATGCCATCTTTATCTCTGACACTTATGATAGAAAAGTGGTAGATATATAATCGCTTTTTTCACACAGTTTTCCTTCCTTCTTTTAACTAAATTTGTGTAGAATAGATTGACATGATATAGTCAAGCTTGTCTTAGCGGCAACCTGTCTCTAGCATCCATGCACTTTATACCCACAGCAAATCCACTTGTGGAAACTAAAAGACAGACATCCTGTATATAGCACTTGGTCAACTTATCAAACAACCTTTCACTTTGAATTGAGGCCCCAGACTTCAAGTAGAGCCTTTCCTGTAAGCAGGGAAATAGTTTCTTTTCTTATTATATCCAAGAGTTTTTGCACCTCACAGAACTGACATTTTTAGGCCCAACAAACAGTAAGAGTAAAGGGACTAAAAACAGAACACACTGTTGTTTTTCCTATTCATTTCTTAGATTAGAAGTTTTATGGCATAGCAATACTTATGTTAATATGTTAATTCAGTGTATTTTGTGATAAACTCAAAGAGGTCAATTACCTGTCTGTAAGGCCACCTGCATACAAAGGACACCCCTACGTTTTCTACCATGGTTGCAACATGCATGTGTGACTGTATATCAATTAAACAGCCAGACCATCAACATTTTACACTGGATGTTTGTCATTGACTGTCCATTCATGGAGTTTTCTGACTGTGCTGCTGAATCGGTTGATCATTGCAGCGTTCATGAGAGCACTTCGATCATTACGGAGTGAGATTTCATCGATGGTACTCCTTGTGGGTTCTACCCAATATCTCCATTACTTTCAGCTGAGAGCTGACTCTTACACCTGCCAATAACGGATTCCTATGAAAGTAATAATGTGTTGTATGAGTGTGTCACTGATTGTTTTATCCACCTGTCAGCATTCATTTATTTGATATTTCTTCTATCTGTCCCCTTGTCTCTCCACAGATGTGACTGTGCCTAACCCCCTTCCCACCCCCAAGTTCATGCACACACACAAAGACACACACACATGCAACCATGGCTGTTAGCACAAGCACACCTGTGAAAAAGGACTGGATGAAAAAAGGTAAGACTCAACTGGATCATATTGTACCAAGTATAATTCAGGGAAAGATGACTGTATGCTGAGAATCAGATGGGGATTACTGCTAATTGTGGGGCAAGAAATGTGCACCTGTTTGGAGTGTTGAAAGGATGAGAAATATTTACTTCATACACAGTATGCTTCCTCATAGCATAGCCGTTATGGTTTCAAGTTTCTTTATGTATAATATATATACATATAAGTATACATTTGAAGGGTTTGTTTGCAAAAACCGATAAGTCCATTTTTGAAGATTTTGAAGTACGATCTCTGTCATAAAGTACAAAATAATACCTTTTAAATGATATATTGGTCACTACATATAAAGGTATATTTTTGAAGTTATGGTCAAAAGACGCAAAAATTTTCTTATTATTCTCTTTATTTTTCTTGACCTTTAATCGCAAATATCTCCATTTGGCAAATATGGACTTATCGGTTTTTGCAAACAAACTCTTCATTTGTTAACATATAGACGATTAACACCTGTAGCTTTAAAATATTCAGGATGACTTGGGAATAAGACTTTTTTCTTGATTAACCCGTTGTGGACGGACTGATTTTACTAAAACACGCATTTTCCATAGACACCTGCCCGAGTATACTCGGGACTCATCCTCAGTGGGTTTAAAAAGTGGCTATCCAGATTAAAGGAGGGAGGACACTGAGTAATCCATAAGCTACATATTCATTTATATAGAAATCAGATGATATGTATGTCCCATTAAACTATGGAATATAGGCCTATGTTGTATATGAATATATATCAAAAGAATTTCTTAAAAAAAAAAAAAAAGCAGTAATACTCTCAGACACAAAACTTTTCCAACTAACTTTTTAGATTGATAGATAATTAGACTGATATACTTCAACATATGACATGATTTTTAGACAGAATGGTTCATGGGTTAATGATGTCTGAGCCTGTCAGCTTTGCAATCTGTTGTAGCTTGGATTCTTCAGTGAAAGTTGTCTCAAAAGCACACAATGCATGCTGGGCTTGTTGGGCATCAAAAGCATTTCTGTGATGTATCTCAACAAAACTTATGATCAATTCCACATGATATTCTAACACCACAGTCTTAGTAGAATGTGGTTACCTCATTTCACTTGTTACTGACAGACAATGTCGCTAAAACCTGAAAATCATTGCCAAAAATTGCCCAGATGTCTCTCACTTCAGAAACAAGATAATGACATCAAGATAATGATACCCTCTTTGCCATGGTCAAAGAGTCAATCACAAAACTTGGCTGTCCGTGGGAAGATGTAATCACTGTCTGAAGGCACCTGAAAGATGAGAGAATTCTGTCCAAATATAAATTAGATTTTGAAGAAATATGATATGAACCTGCAAAACTAGAGTTGACATCAGCATATCTTATCAGCTGTACTCTTTCTTTATTTCAACAGACCTGTTTAACTCATTGAGGACAAGTCCCAAGTATACTTGGGCAAGTGTCTTTGGGAAATGCATAGCAAAATCAACCCATCCTCAATGGGTTAATACCACAACAGAATTATTCCTTCACCAGAAAGCTTGGCAGAGGCTTAGGTACCTACCTGAAATTAATGTTAAAGTTTAATGTATGTGAACTGGATATACCATGTATTTAGATGTACTTTGTTGGAAGAGATGAATTGAATGACTTGTAATTGGGTCCTCTGGGTAAAACCTCCATAAATATGAATATATCCAAACATTGGTCTTGTAAATTGTGAGCCATACTTCACTAGAAATAAGTATGACATGACCTCACACTTAAAATGTAACTACCCAATTAGCCCTCATTTTCACAGTTAAAAATTGTATTGTTTCTTCAGGAGACATGCCTTCATGGTCATCTATTATACACATTTTGATGCAGTACTGTTTTGCTTGTCTTGACAGATATAACATTTTGTTGTAGTTGAAGTGGTAGTAAGTAGGTTATTAAAATGCTCAAAGAAAAAATGAAAGAGTCAAGAAACATTTCAATCTTGAAAAATATTTCCCAAATCTGATGAATGACTGATTATCTAACATTTCTATGGACAGATTGCAAATATTGACTGCTTTATGATGTCAAATTGGCAGCTTGTTCTAAAAAGCCTTATCTTCGACAACACATGCCTTTCATCTCATGTCTCACCACATATTTTCAAGAGATATGTTACTGAATATTCTTTTTTTCTTGTTTGG
Organism: Diadema antillarum; assembly: GCF_040938485.1. Lineage (NCBI taxonomy): Eukaryota > Metazoa > Echinodermata > Echinoidea > Diadematoida > Diadematidae > Diadema > Diadema antillarum. The sequence goes on along the minus strand of NW_027270927.1, from coordinate 368,747 downwards.
GGGGAAGTGTTGATCATCCTCCTGTGAACTCAGATAAAGTAGTGCTAGCCAAGAGCAGACACCCATAGAGTTTTGTTTCCTAGAAAATCCAAATGTCTCTTCTTTTATCTTGTACTTAGTGAACCTGTAGCCATTACCCTCCACAAGAGGAAAATATGAAATACATGTACTAATCCAGAATCACAAGTGCCTTAAGATTATGCTAACATATATTTTTTTTCCTTATTTCAAATAACCACATTTTGTATAGACTTAGTATGTATCATGTTGTTCATGTTCCTTTTCAAATAAAAGTGCACCAGATATTTCCTTTTTAAACATGAAATATTCTATCAAACAAGGTGAGTGTTTACACAATCATTTCTTAGCAGTCTGATTGTGTCTAGGCAGTGTAGGATTGACACTCCTGCTTATGGAGAAGAAAAAGAAATATCCTTTCATAATTGTTTGAGGAGTTTTAGTACTTACCTCCAGTAATCACTGAAATTCAAAATCACATAATTTTTCAGATGATTTAATGTTGCACTTATTCAGTATTTTAAAAAAATATTATTTTTTGTTCCTTTTCTTGTTGTCTCACTGAAGTCCGTAGGAGGAAGCTAGTGCTGGCAGTGCTAGTTCTTCTGGCCGAGGTACTGGTATGCATTACTCAAATCATCCTTGGTGTGTGGGTCTCCATCACTGTGGAGAACATCCATGCAGGCTCCTACTGGGCATCAGTTTTGGTGAGAATCTCAGTCAGCCCAAACACATTTTTTTTTCATCACTTCTGATATGCTTGCTTTCATAATGCCCATTATGAATTCATGATAATTAGATTCTAGTAACTAACAAGTGTTTACTGTTTGAGGCTTGGTGCTGTGAGGCACTACTTGCAGTGCATTTGACCAAATATTTGATGCAGAATGAATAGTAAATCAAACTACCATATATGATTGCTAGATTACTGCAAACACTACAAGTGTGTGGATATTTAGTCATATAAAAAAAATACAACATTCCACTGACTTAATCATGTTTTGTTTCAAAGCATTACTTTTGTAGAATGTGGAACATAATTTTGATCAATTGTCATAAACATTCATATATCAATATTTGATAGTTCTGTCATAAAACAAATATAGCACAGAAAAAAACACCATTAATTTAATTGAAGGCACCCAAGTATATTGTGTTTGTCAGCAGTTTGAATATCACTATTATCACGAGCAGTAAAAGAAATCAAAAATTACAGAAGAATAACATATTATTAGATATTAGGAAAACTTATTAGCATGACAGATTAGTCATCTGCAGTCTTGCTGCTTGAACTTTGAACGTATTGTCAATCTCATTTTTTCAGTTGTTATACTTTCCTTGTATGCAAATTCCTATTGTTAAAGGAGGTTGCCAAAATAATCTTCAACCCACATAGTTTCAATGTAAAATTTGTTGCCTGTAGGAAGTATACTTCAGATTCCCATATTCAACCTTATAAGGAACTTATTTGTGCTACTGCATGTTTGATCTAATGCTCTAAATCTGGTAGGTTTTCCCCTGACGTAGATCCGGGAATTTGTGGCCAGTAAATGTCACCACAACAGATGATATGTGATATTCTGTCTATTGATCCACAAAAAAAAATGTACACAAACTTATAAGACATACACAAAACTGCTCATTTCGTTATAAAGATGCATCACATGTCTTTGCAAGATCATTGATCAACACTTGTTGCTAAGCAACATGATATGTTGTTATCACTCAAGCAAGGGTAATACTTTGCTATGTTGCTAGGTTTTGTTTACACAGACTTTGGCAAGCATGGCCCGCTATGACTGCCTTCATTTCAAATTTTGCCCTCTATAGGATTACCCATGGTGCTGAACTTTTAGTGTATTATTTTCAATTATGTCCCACACAAGGAAACCTATCAGAAATTGTGTATTTCTTTCTTTCTTTTTTGCTTTTCATACAGTCAGACATTCCCTAATATTCTTCAAATGTTTTAATTTCTAGTTTCCCCTCTTCACTATTTTATAATATCATAGGAAAGTGGCAACTGTCCTCCAATTATCGTTAATCTTCAGGTCTATGAAATATCTTCTCTATAACATGTTTATTGCTAAGGTCCAGACTTTTGGCAAGTTTTGCAGAGGACAGATCATTTCCGTATCCCATTTCTGTGATTTACACGTAACCAGCAGCAGTCAGAAACAGTTGCATACCCACAGCACACTTTTGTCTTCTCTTCCTTTGTGTCTATGGCCGTCATCTGAGAGGTGGGCAGTGGGATAGGTCCCTCATCCAGTTCCTTCCTTTTGACACAGGTGTCTCAACTGCTGACTTCCTCTCAGCCTTCCGAATAAAAACGACGGGCGGAAATCACTGTCAAAGCATTCCCAAATAATGACAGATCAGTTCACAAAAGAGTTCAGCATTGTCCTCTCTTTCTCTGTCACAGGACTATTGTAAAAGGAAGGTGCATCTGTGCCTATGTGATATATAAAAGGTTATTCTGCCTCTGACAAAGATTCTGCTAGGATCGAAAGCTGCGGCCGTTTTTTGACTCCATAAAAGAAATACCAAAGTATCTGTGAATATTGTAAATACGTTATATTATAATCTATATCAATGAAAGGACTGGCCTTGACTAGCCTGCACGCTATTGCTGGTTCTTTTCTTTCTTTCTTTTTTGCCAAAACTGTACTTCAACCATTGACTGTTGTGACTATTTTGACGATGTTTGCTTTGGTAAATAAATTTCATTTCATTTCATTTCATTTCATTTCATTTCATTTCATTTCATTTCATTTCATTTCATTTCATTTCATTTCTAGCCATCAAACTGTGTTCCCCTCTTTAACCTTCATTTTCATGAGAAATTTGAAAAGAAAGTAAAGAGCATTTGAGACCTGGAAATTACCATATTTTTCTCTGAAATTTTGTGACTTTAAAAAGAGGCGAGGATAGCTTGAATCATTAAAGTAGGAAAGGGACATTATGACAGTGACCCATCAGCAAACTTGTAAACAAAAGTCCTGTCAAATCTTTGCATGGTCAAAACAGGAACAAGAGATTATGAGCGACTTTGATTTATTTTGTGATATCTTGTTGTCCTTGTCAAACAGAAAGTTGGCAAGATGATCCAACAAACGGGATTTCTGTTCTTTGGCTGAGATTGTCTTTGGATTTTGAAAATCCTTTTCAAAATCCACAAACACTTCTCAGTTTTCTGTTCACCCAATGAAAGTCCTTTTGCTAAAATCATGAGAATTAACTACAGAGATAAGAAATAATTAACATGGAGAACCACAATGATTCTGTTTAAATGCTCATGTATGACGTAGTATGTTGAAACTGTAGACAGAAGAAAACCAAGTGAACCATGTAAGGATCTTACAAGTGGTAATATTTTCCCTAGCAACAGGCATTACTTGAAATGAAGATGTTTTGATATGTTTATCACAGCATACATATGTCATACACTCAGACTGTTGGTGCACATGGGATCAAATTTAATCCTGTTCCTTTTTCTGTCCAACCACATCTGTTGGATGTTTATCCAGCCAAGAATGTCACAAGCAATAGGTATTGCTCATTTTCAGCACATGGAAAAACTATCTTTAGTCTCTAATCCTACTTAAATTGAGCATATTTTCAGTACAATAATGTCGTTACAATAGCTCAGAATTAGCTGACTGTCTGAACTGTACTGTCTGTTGTTTATAGTATCAAAGTGGGCATTCTTCTCTTTCTCAACTGAAACATTGAGCACTTATCAATAAGTTCCCAGACTAAATCACCATGAAGATTCTTATCCTCTATTTTCATCAAAGCAATGGATTATATATTTTTCTATATGTTTGTACTTATTTGTATGTGTATGAGCATATTTGATGGCTATCATTTGCTTGTATCAATGCCAGATTTTAAATCCAACCTTGAAGATTGTTCAAGTCTGACCCTGGAGGGTCTGATCCATTGTAGTAAAAGCTAGCCCTGTCAAAATGTCCAACCATGAATACACTGGCATCCCCCTCAAAAGGATGTACCAGTCTGGTAACTTAGCAACCATGATAAAATATAACCTGCTGCACACGACAACACTCAAACTCAGTCAGGCAGCAACTCTATCTTCTGCTTTGAACCGAGCCCAAAAAGTAGAGAACATAAGTGAATGAAATGTGTTCAACTGTTAGGTTCTACAGTGCTATTATGGTTGATATATGTCTGGCATCAACCATGATGTATCTGTCTGATTTTGTTTCTGTGGCAGCAAATATAACTATGCTGATTCATTCTTATTGACACCAATATGTTTTATTTGAATTTGAAATAATGTGTAATTTGTTGCTAATGATATAAAATGTTCAAACCTGGCAGTGTTACCATAATGCAAGAAAGAGAGAGAGAAAGAGGAATCATCAGAGAGTTGTATTTATTTATCTATTTATTTATGTATTTATGTATTTATTTCTGTTTTGTTATTCTTTCTAGAGTCATGTCATTCTTTCACAAACTGATAATCAAAGTGATTTTTTTTTTTTATTTATCAATGGTTTAGACATATCAATGTCCATCTTTTCATTAATTATTTTCATTAATGTCAAATAGGAATCAAGCATCACTTTTTAAAGCCTAGTTCCATCAGTTCAAAGCATAAACATTGAATGTATTGAAATATAAGGATTCAAGATCTTTCAAGACCTTTGGTTACAAATCAGTTTTTTTAAACACAAATGACCAATGAGTGTAAATGTAAGCATTGTGGGGCAAGTCAGAGGAAAAATGACCATTTGAATTTTAAGAATCATTAATGTGACCCCTTAATGTAGGATCACCTACATGTAGGTTCTGCATTGTTTTGTGTTAGATAATCCTTTTCCTTGTACACGCTTTTTGCTTGAAGGAAACACTTCTGCCTGTATTCATGAAGGTAGTTTAAATCAAAATCATTGTTTAAATTTATTCTGTGAATTAAGACAAGCATGATTTTCATTGGATGTCTGTAGGCATACGCAGTCTATCTGATGTATTTGTGTAGAAGAAATTTGCATAAACCATGCACTAGATTAACCACCTGCATGAATATGGGTCATTTTTGTTTGATGCTGATTGAGACATATAAAGCATAGTACCTGAGAATTAAGTTTGAAACAGTGAATTATGGAAAACTGTTCAGAAAGCCATGCAGTCAACAGAATTAAGTAATTTTGTTGATTGTAGTCGTGGGATAGTTATATGTAGTCTAGTCTGTGGAAGTTTAGTCTCCTCTGTAAATTTGATTCATCATAAACAGCAGTAGCATATACAAGAACACATCTTCCTGTGTCTGAAATACCCATGTCATGTCCGTTGGCAAACCTGACTGTTGTGATGGGAGGGTTAAATGGTTGATCTAGAAATTTCCTGATAATGAACTTCATTGTGTTTATATCCAGCTCCTGATAGGTGCAATCGTGTCTCTAGAGGGCCTCATCTTCCGGTACGGGCGGCAGAAGGTCCTGGCCATGGGGGTAATGCTACAGGTGGTTGGTATCTTCATGGCCCTCATTGGGGGTCTCATAGAGGTCATTGCTGCCATATTGATAAAGGTTGGTACCCAATTATCTTAAAGGACTATTTTTCCTTGCAAAGAAAAGTTTTCTTTAAGATCAAAATGGTGTGGGAGATGAGCAAGAGAGCAAAATAAGACAAATCTGAAAATAATGATAATCTGAACAGCAAAGTTTCTGTGTAGTCATCTTTTTTTACTCCAAAGTGTATACACATTAGTTAAGTTTCATGAAAATTTCTACGATGATATGTTTTTCATATTGTGTACATATGAAAGAAAAAAAAAACAAGCAGAGGTGTATTACAGCTTTTACACATGTCTCCATTCAAAGCATGATTCAATAAAGTTCTATTCTGAAACTTGTGTTTGGCTGTCTTTTTTCCAGGAGACGGTCAATTAATCATTTAAGAATGTTGTGTAATAAGATTGAGGACAATACAAAAGGATTAGACATTTACTACATTGCTATATAATAGCATAATTGCATATCACCTTTTCTGTATGTGTGAAAGAAATGAATGAATTGTGAGTTCAGTGGTAATCCATTATATCTTATGAAAGCACTGAAGTATTTTAACTGTGCTGTGCTGTGTTTTCCTGATATCCTTTTATTCTCTGCTTGTGTCCACAGGATGTTGACTTCAGTCAGTGTTCCTACTCAAGAATCGGAGAGGCCAATTGTACAGCACAGCTCTCCTGTGATGTGGTACAGCTGAGTTACCCTAAGAGCTGCTACTGCTGCTTTCTAACCAAAGAGAGGGAGGAACCGTGCTACTTCAGAACAGTGAGGTGCGATGACTTAAGTTTTGCCATGAGTGATCTTTTACAAATATTGAATGTTTATGAGGGCAATGGATCTACATTTCATCTTTCACGGAATGAAATATTCTGCCCATTGCACGAATGAAAAACATTTATTATTTGTTTTATGTAATGCCTAAAATAGATCATTGTCATTTGATGTTTTATTAATTAAAAAACAAGAGAGAATCTGAGATTGCGAGAGTGCTCACTTAGCGCTTAACGCTAGCGCGCTGTCGCACACACACACCCACACACTGCAAACGCAAGCGTTTGATGTAAATCGTACAGACCCGAAATTGCACGGTAAACGGAGCCACCTAATTGCACAGATGATGACGTCATAGTGAAATGGGCCAAATGATCAATGTCAAACAACCAATCAAATGACACGGATCTCTTCAGGCGTTATATAAAGTGTGCTAATCAGTGTTTGGGTTTCCACCAAAGATATTTCCATGACAGGTTTGGCCTTAGTTGTTTTAAACAAGATTAGTAATTCCTTGACATTGATACAAAAAATCATTAAGGTGATATGGTATCATCCTTTTTGTTTCTCAAGTTTAGTAAAGATGTTCATCTTCTGTAGAAGTAGTTTACACTGTCTGACTGAATGAAAAGTTAAAAGACAAGATAAAAGACAAGATATTTTTGGCTCATTCAATATTTAGGATGGACAAAATTTGGAGTTCTTGAAAATATGAATGATCATGCATCAATTATGTCTACCTGTTAGATGTTATGGAAGATCATATGTCTTTGCATTGTAAGTACTTGTGACTTCTACTTGGTAGTCATCATAAAACTTAGTTTTGGATGTAAGGGTGTAAGGAGAAATCATATAAGTGAAATGACTTATCTTCTTGCTGTGCAGTTTTTTTGAACCACCAAGTCTATATGCTGGAGTGGATTCCTGCCATCAAGTCCCTGATGAGTATCTCAGCTTTCTCTGGACATCAGTCTTCTTCTGTCTATTCTGCTGTGTCTTTGGAATCATTGCAGCCACCAGCACCTACTCCTATCGAAGAGCTGTAAGTCAATTCTGTTAGTTCTGGTCTCCCCTTCTTTATCAACATGTAACACCATGCCATGTGAGTCTAGACAGCTATTGAGGGCTGCCATCTAGTTGTCTGCAGAGAGTCAAGTTGTTATCACCATTGATGCATGATATTGGAAAGGATTATTTCCTTCATCTTTACGCCAGGGTTTCACTCAGAATTCATCATAGGATTTTGCTTCTAAGAAACAGAGGGGATATAATTTGCCCCTTGAAATTTTGTGCAGTGATTTGCCCAGAAAAAAAAGGGGGGATGAGAAAAATTACTAGATAACATGAGCTGTGTTATAGTGAACTACCAGTGTATGGCATCTTGGAGCATTCAGCATTCAAGGTGGACAAAGATATGAAAGATGCCTCAACTCAAATGTTACCAAGTAAATGTTTCAGTATTAGAAAATGTATGCAAATTTTGTATTGGATATGTGGATAAATGTCTTTTCTAATATGAATTTTACTCAATTTTTATCAAATCATTTTCAGTTTGCCGAAAGTTTGAAACCCTACTGGAGTCAATAGTCTTGAGTCAAAATTTTTGTCCGTAGTAAACAAAAAAAGAAATAATCTCTTTTCAGTAGGTTTTCCACATAGTCCAAGTATATTTTCATGATAGTGATATAAAGAAATGGTGGCATATTGGGAGGAGGTGGAATAGAATGTGGCATAAATCACAAAGTTCATTCACTGATACAGTGTGTAGAGGTGTGGTAGTGGTCATCATGTTACCTGAGTTTGTCATCACAGGTAGGAGACAGAGTTGTCATCTTGACTGAATTTTAATACAAATATGGCAACTTAGTCAGAACTATTAATGTGTGTCACATTCTCCTCTCAAGTAAAAGGGGAAATCTGACAAAAAGTATGTGATAAGACAGTAGAGTAGAGACAGTATTTTCCAATAACAACATGTCTTTATTTTATCCCCCATCACTGTTTGTGTCTATTTTGGCTCATTTCCAGGCTAAGCCAAGGCTTCCAGACATAGCAGTGGCTGCAGTCACATCTCCAATGCTGTCAGACAGCAGCCAAGATAACAAGACAGAGAAATCAGCAAGTTGCAGTACTCTAGACATTCCAATCCCAGCTCCGAGAAGCTCCTTGATACGTTCATCAAGCCAATCCATGGTCAGTGAATCTCAACGGCCCTCAACTCCTGAAAAGGCTTCCACATTGCCCAAAAGACAAAAGAGGCGTGCTCCAGATATTCCAGGGAGGCAGTCTCCTGCATCTTCCACAGATTCACGTCCCAGCTCCTCATGTACAGGGTCAGTGAAACCAGCAGACGGCAGTCCAAATATCTCAAAGCCACCATCGGGGAGCAGGGGGAGGCTAAAGGACAATGTTTCAAGATCATCTCAGGGCAGTCCTGGACCCTCAGGAGTACAGCCACAGTCAGCTGTCACAACACCAAAGCCAACAGACAGCAGAACACATTTGAAGGCTGTGAGACCAAAGTCATCCATTGTTAGTCCAATGCCTTCTGAGGATGTCCAAAGTTCCCCTTCGCGGAGTTCTGTACGAAGTGGAAATCTCTTTCAATCACACCCTGAATCTTCTGTAGCTAGTGAAGACAGTCAATTACTAGAGCTGGTGGAGACATCTTCCACCAGGTCAACCCCTGGTGGTGCCAGCCAGTCTTGTGCAGGAACAAGCAGTCCTGCAACATCTTTAGACAGATCCAACAATGCTGCTGATACTTCTTCAAGCCCACCGTCTGGAGCCACAGCATTACCCAGCAAGACGGACACAAAAGGTGGTGCAAAGAAAAAGAAATCTCACAAGGGTCCAGCACCACAGCCTCCTACTCCACAGCGCACACAAACGAGGCAGTTACCACAACTGGAGCCACTGTCAGAACCAATGTCCCCTCCGCCACCATTTGTACCACAGCCTCCACCTACCCCTCCCCCTTCCTTCATGGATGTTGCACCCATGCACTACCCCCATCATCACCAGCCACCACCTCATCAGCAGCCAGTGACGAACATCCACCTAACGCTGACAACCACACCTATGGGTGCCAATGTCCAGATCCCTATGACAACACATCAGGGCTACATGTACCCCAGTCAACCATCAGCACCTTGTTTATGAATGCCTCATTGGCTCTTGCACATCATTGTACAGCAGTTCTCCATGTCCTGTTGACTTCCTAGAAACAAACTCATTGCTTACCAACTCAAAAAGTCATCCCCAAGGCAGGCCTGGTATGAGGGATGAGATGGAACTAAGAGGAAATGGCATGAAGTCATGTCTGTTGCTCATTGTTATTTTTTAGTGAAGCATTGTCTCATTGTGACCTTCATTCATCTGTCATTGTGACCAGTTGAAGAATGCCATGACTTGGTTGTTCACAAAAAAAAAAGAGAAATTAGAAAGTCCTAAAGCAAGTGCTTGAAAACATGGATCCTCATCTGGTTCTATGTTTGCAGTAGCAAAAGAAAAATCACTTTTACCAACAAGAAGTGAATGATAGTTTTTGCTTTTTCGTTGAGAATCAATCATGCAAATCAGTCTAATTTTAGCCTCAACTTGTTCATTTCCGCTAAGCCGCACTCCTTGAATGAATTTGGAGGAAAAAACTGCAATTATCACTAACATACACTTTGTATGTTTTACACAGAAGATAAGTTTTTATTTCATTTAGTTTTATTTTCCATATCCAAATAATACAAATTATTGCAAAGTAAGTTACAGTAATTATTTGTACAAGCAGGTAAAAAGGCATGTTTGGATAGTACAATAGAGCAAATACAAATCTGTATTATTCATTGTCTAAAAATACACAGACAGGGAATATTTATCCCTTTCAGTTAATTAGTGTTAGAGATCTGTCATAAGAATTGCTATTCGAGATCACTGGTTTTGTTTGGGGACAGTTGTAGCTTTGTTTACAGTTTTTTTTTTTTTTTTAATTCAAGTCCATGCTTTTGTCATTTCTTTCTCCCTGTGTTAATATCAAGATAATGTATGGGTTAGCACACTATTTACTTATACTCTGCCCTGTGGTAAATGAAATAACATTTTGAAATAGACATTTTGAAGAGCACAACTCACATGGAATTCAAGGGAGAGAGGGAGAGAGAGGGAGAGATTGAGTGTGTGTATGTTTGTGTGCTTTGCTATCTTGTCAGGCAATCTGAATAAGGCCTGCAACAGAACTCATTATCGTAACATATGCCTTTATCCTTTAACATGAATGCCTTCCTGTATGTTTGTCAGTGTGCAGTATGATTTCCAAACATATGTCTGCTCCCCATTACCATTGTGTATTTGTACTTAATTTTCTCACTCTTTTTTGTAAGAATCCAGTTCTTATATAGGAGAGGAAATGCTGCAAATCACAAAGCATATACCTGATAGTCTTTCACTTTTTGAGTTGTCAGGGACTTTCCTTTGGGTTTACGTACTGCTTATTTTGTATCTTACAAGTAAAGTGGATGTAATGACTTTGACCTCTGTCTAGTCAAACAAAAGGTTTCTCTTCTAAGTAGGTTGTATCACAACAGTGCAGTGCTGTTTGAATTTTTTCCATATTTGTTTAGTGACCATCAATATTTTCAAGCAATGCAATTTTTTTTTTCAAGAATTTATCTATCTATTTATTCAAGTATTTATTTCTTAAAGAGATGTTGCATTCTTGTGAAAACAATTACAGATGGTTTTACAGATAGTCAGTGGACATCAAAGCTACAATGTATGTACCCAATGAGGTTATTATATAATCCTTCGAGAGTGCTATGTTTGATGATTTACAGACATACTTTACAGAAGAACAGATAAGACTGAGTAGTCTCAAGAATCATGATGAAGACAGCTTGAGTACATCTTCATCGCATAACCTGTGTAGAACCAATAAGAAATATAAGCTTACAATGAAGGTGGCATGTGGGAAAACGGTGACAAACAAAGTAGATTTTGAGTAATACAGCATGAACTATACAGACCAAAGAAAACTGAATTGAACTCACTTCATTGAGAATTGTATAAAGTGCAAGTTGTTTATATGAACAAGGATGCTGTCTGACGAACTTGGAATTTTAGGTGAAGTTGAAATATTTATGAGAACTGCCAAGAATGAGTAGAGAGAGAAAAAAGAGATAGAGAGAGAGGTAATTATACAGATAGACAATGAATGTGAAAAATGAAGTTGTATGAAATACATAATTGTTTGTGGAAATATTTCATAAATCATGTGATGATGAACATGCACAAATTCCCCCTCCCCCCCCCCCCAAAAAAAAAAAAAAAAAAAAAAATCAAATCAAATGCCGTATTCTAGATTTACTACTTGGCCCATAAATGCTCACTGCACTATATAGTTCAGACTAATCCATACAGCATTTTAAATTACTGCATGGAATTGTAGCCTAAACCTGTGTTTAGCTCAGTCCTTGATATTCCCAATTATGTGGTATCATGCACAATGAAATTACACAAACCAGAGGTGAAATTAGGCGATTGGGCATTTGCAAAATTACTGAAGTTGTGATCTTCTGTGGAGGATTACCACCTGGCTTCATGCAGTGTGCTTTATGTATATGTACATGTGCTGACACATTTCTTTCGTGTAAATTCTGAAATCACTATATTTACCAAAAATCTATATCTGTATGCTCCCAAGAAGTGCAAACTTTTAACAGAATATGTCAGTCTTTTTTTTTTTAATATATTAATGCTCACATGAAAACTGGGAAACTGGTGTGTGTGGGTTGTTTTTGTTTTTACTTTCTTTTCCTTCAGGGAAAGTATGTATTAGTGTAAAGTGAAAATGCCGGGTCAATTATTTCTCTCACACACACAAAGCAAAAGTATGGTATGTGGACTATTAAAAAATTGATAATGATAATTTGAGGTAGTCTTCCTAGACCGTTAATATATCATTGCATGAACTCTTTCAGGTATAATGCCATTCGCTTAGTAGTGTGTGTTGTGGGTTTTTTATTGCCTCCAATTTTTTTACTAAGTTGACTAGTGCCTTACAAATAAAAGTTCATTTCTGTTTTGCACATGTAATGCTTGGAGCTAAGTGTAAGCATATGTAACTATTGGTACATATAAATAGCTTTAAATGGCTGACATTCTAAACCCACAAAAGAAGAAAAGTGTCAAATATTTTGCTCTATAAATCTAATCAGAAGATTTCATTATATTTGAAGTATGCATGGTAGTCTGTGGAGCCAGTTAAATAGTTAAATATGACCAAAGATGTATGGAGATTCATCCAAAGACATTCTGGATAGCAGAGAGATTAAGATTTGTTGTTGTTGTTGTTGTTTTTAATGCCAGAACAGTGGCAAGTGAAATATCGCAACAAAATATCTTGCAACGATTCGTCTGGCAGGTTGGCAGTGGTGCTGTTGCTATTTTTGTTAAGATGTTAGCAGGTTGGTAAGGATGCTATCATTAATTTTTTTTTTCCATCATTATTTTTCATTACCTTTCTGGTCATTTTAGCTGTTACCTCTACTGTATTATGATATAATGGCTATATTTCATTAACTGTGAACATGAAAGTGAAACAAGATAAAAGTGCTTTAAACTTAGAGTAGTGGATTACACAGTCTGTATATTCCTGGCTGTAAATAATGCAGTGACATGTTGATGTGATTGGACATTTTGAATTTGTATGAAGTCAGACATGGACAGCGATAAGAAGAAGTGCAATTTGGTATTTATATGCTATTTAATGTTTTTTATTCGAAGTGTATTTGTATGTTATAGTCACCACACTGCGATGATTACCCTTGCAAAGCACATACTCTTGTAAATGCAAATAATGTAGTGGAGATTCGTAAGTCCCTGTAAATCTTTTTTATATATCATTGTCTGTTTGTATTTTCATCCCTTTTGTACATTGTTTTGTACTTTTGTGATTTTTGTACAAAAATTATAAACTTGTATAAAATTACCTATTTATACTCAGATCAAGTTACAAACCATATCAGAGACTTCAGGTTCTCCTCCTTCACATAAAGAGAACATGTAGTTTGTAAATCATATACAATGCCAATTAATAATTTGTTACAAACTAGTGACGTTTCAAATGTCATGAGACACAATTATTTGACAGAGTGAAATCTTACATTTTTCCCATTTCATTAGAAAAATGAAACTTCAAGTGTCATAAATGGTATGACTCATCGGCATTTCAGGCTTTGATCTAAAAGTACCGGTATAAAAGAAGAATGTGTGCTTTGTTCTCTAGATGTCATTTATGTATAGTATGTACTTGAACTTATGGACTAGTTTTCTCACAAATTCAGGAACATGTATGCAGTGTGCTTTGAAATGGTGCAAATTAATGTCCTGTTACAATGTGAACACTGATGTATCTTAAAGGACAAGTTCACCTTCATAGACATGTGGGTTGAGTGAATGCAGCAATATTAGTAGAACACAATAATGAGAGCTTGAGAAAAAATCGGACAATCCGTTCAAAAGTTATGAATTGTTGAAATTTCTGCTCAGTCACGGGTGGATGAAAAGACTACTATAGCTTGTGATGTCACATGAGTACAACGATATAAAGAAAGAATGAAGAAAATTCAACATATTTCCATTTTTCTCCCATAACAAAAGAACACTCGGCTTCTCTCTTTCAGAAGGCAAGGGGAATAATATTACCCTTAACATACGTCAGTAGGAAGTTGAAGAACTGTGCACTTTATTCGAAAAGTAAAGTTTTGTGAAATTCTCTTTTTATTTTCCTTATGTAGTTGTATGCATGTGACATCATATACTGTAGTACTCTTCTCTTGCAGCAGTGACTGCACAGTAAATATTTGTAACTTTTGCATGAATTGTCCAATTTTCCTCAAACTCTCACTGATGTGTTCTACTAATATTGTGGCATTCTCTCAATCCTTATGTATATGAAGGTAGACTTGTCCTTTAATGTTCTTTCGGTGATGTACCTACAACACAATTGTGTTATGTATATTTGGTATATATTTCAACTTGCCCCAATACATGATATGTTACAGAATTCCTGAACAAAATGGTGCTACATATTGCCTTTTCTTTGTGTTCAAGGCCTTCAAAGGAGGCATTTTATGTGGACTGATATCAGAATGAAATAAAGATGCATAAAATGTTCAATAGCTGTTTTGTAAAGTACTGTATGTATCTTTCCAAGTGGCAGAGTACTAGTATGTCAATTCAATTCAATTCAATTCAATTCATTTTATTTTCATACTTCTCATTTATGAACATTACAACAGAAACCAGACAAGTTCTTTTACCTTGTGAACAATGTGCAGAAAACAAACAATATACATGGTGGTAACACAGTAATTACATGTAATGATAACTGGTCAAAATCGAAATCGAAATGGGGTTGATCAAAGAGAAGTATGACGGGACCTACATGAAAGCTGGCTTGTTTGGCTGTAAGCCCCGAGTAATCAGTGTTTGTGAAAAAGAAACGGAGAACGGATAGATGATAAGACCAGAATGATGATGTAAGGTTGCCAAATTTTATGTAATAAAAAAGAAGAAGAAAAAGAAGAAGAAGAAAAACCAACAAACTATACATTAATATGAACTTACTGTGACCGAACCATCATTATTATACAGCCTACTTTGGTATATATACTATAAACTATTGTTGCATTAAAACTTTCACCAGGATATGATCAGTAAGACACAAAAAATAACATGTACAACTATTAAGCCATTTGGTGCCTGCCGTCAAGATCTGCATAGAAGGTTAGAGAGGGGTAGAGGGAAAGAGGAAGAGAGGGAAACGAAGTAGAATGTGGAATTGCTAATGATGAATTCAGAGAGCCCGATGGCAAGACCCTAAATGGAATCTGCAACGTGTGACAAAATGTTTGATTGGACAATAACATACCACAGTATTACATAAGACATTACGACTGTTCAGTGTCTGCAAAATATGCACTCAATAAAAACTCTTTTAATTTACGTTTAAAGGAATATAAAGACGAGCAGCTTGTTATTTCGGGGGAGAGGTCATTCCAGTATCTAGGGCCCGTATACATTATCGTTTTTTTAGCGAAAATTGTTCGAGTACGTGGAAGGTGAAATGCGTCACTTTGGCGGGTAGGATAATTATGAATCAAATAGTTTTTTTCTGAACATGCTAGTAAAAACATCCGGTAACTCGTTGGCAGAAAATTTGTACATAAATATGCCGACGTTGTAACTGAACAGATCTGATATTTTCAGTATTTTATTTTTCAAAAATAAATCATTCGTGTGGGACAAATATCTGACATGGTTGATATTTCTGATGGCACGTTTTTGAATACGGAACAGTATATCAAGAAGATTTCTAGTTGCATTCCCCCACACAAGAATACCATAATTAAGGTACGGAGTAATCAAAGTAGAATAAAGATTAAGCAGAATTTGACTTGGAAAAACACTCTTAAGTTTATTAAGAACACCCGTATTTTTAGACAGAATATTACTTAAATAACTAACGTGGGATTTCCAAGATGAATCACTATCAATAAAAAGCCCTAAAAAGTTTATACTACTGACTTGATTTAATTCAGTTTCATTAAACTTAATATGAAAAGGAAGGGTTTTAAGACTATTGCTAAAAAGCATACAATGAGTTTTATCAACATTAAGTGACAATTTGTTGGCGTATATCCAAGATTGCACAGATTTAAGTTCTTTATTCACTGTGTTAACAAGAGTATAAGGATCTCTGTGTGTAAAAAACAGATTGGAGTCGTCAGCAAAACATATAAAGGAAAGAATTGACGAGGAACTAGGAAGATCGTTAACGTACAAAATGAACAATAGTGGGCCTATGTCATGAATGTCATGAACATTACCATCATAAATCAATTCCAATCATCTTAATACATGTATCTCATTATATCAAGTCCATTCCCAAGCCCAGGGAGAATGGGCTTGATTTCTGGTTGGCAGGTCTGTTCAGTGGGCAGTGTTTACTTTAGATGGGTCCGCTAGCTTGATGATGACTGACCTCAGATGAGATGATATGACTACAAGTTTATGACAATAAGTGATATGACCACACTTATCAATATTTGATTAGATAAAAAATATAAAAGAAGATGACAGACAATTTTAAACCAAACTTATACATTGCCAACTAGTATGATATTTGACAAAAATGAAGACACACAGGGCAAATTATTGGCCTTCCCAAAGTCTCATTCAGTGTCATTAGCCACTGCCACACTGGCAAAAGAAGCAATTAATCGTTAAGATCTCTAAGTTTTGCCAGTGTGACTGCAAACTTCTCAAAAACTTCTTGCAAAACCTCCCACTTAAACTAGGAAAATTTCAATCCTCATGTGACCAGTTCACCTACCCATTTCTGGTTTTACAACAATGTAGCATAGCAACGAAAAAAGGTATGCATGTATACATGTATGTGGTATGAACAAAATCATCCTTTTCTTAGCGTCTCAAGTGGGTGGCTGCTATACAGGTTTGACAATATACTGTGTAGATATATATACTTATATACAGGGCTTGACATAAGTGATGGCCTGATGGCCCCTAAAAATTAGTGTTGAGCCACCAAATTTATATTATGATAGCCTGATTGGGCAACTAGAATTCAAAATGGATTGTTACATTTCCATATATTTTGGATCACATTTTATTTCTTTTTCAGGCCACCAACATTTCATGTTTTTCAAAAATATATACACCATGCATCACAAAATTATGCATGCTCTAATTTCACACAGGGACTCAAAATAGGTGAAATGGGTCATCCATATCAAGCTTCATTTTGATTTGTATATTTTCTGAAAGAACAATTAATCTACATTATTTTAAAGTTTGGGATAATAAGTTTGGGATTTCTAGAATACTTTTTTTTTGTGTGTAGACTAGAGTGACTATATATATAGGTGCACTGTAGTGGCCCCTTTTCATTTTTCATTAAAAAATCCTTTAAAAAATCCTTTAATTGAGCTCTGCTAACTTTTAAAAGGATGGTACTATTACACTTTAAGTTAGCATCTGTCATGAATTGAATGTGCTTGATAAGTGTGAACATTTTCAGCTTAATCTGATAGTCTGTTCATTTTGGCTGCTAGAAGGAGTTTTACAGTGTCTTTCTTGTTGTTGTAGTTGTTTTTTAGTTCATTGCACAAATGACAGCATGAGGAGATTAAGCACTTTTGAATAGACTTACACTCCAAAGCCTCTTATCCCTGGAAAACAATTAAAAAAAAAATTAAGGCGAAATTTCATTTGTTCACAACCAGAGAAAACTATACCTTGAATGAGCTTTCGCCTGCTGTCTGTAGGCGTCTTCAGACTGGCGTTGACTCGCCGTAGATGGGGTGTCGGGAGTCGGCAGTCATACAGTCAACAAGAGGCAGAATCACTGGGGAAGACGTACTAGGTGTTACAAAAAAACACTTTTCATCCTTAATAGTTCAAAAATCATATATCAGATAACACTGACATTGATATGAGCAATAGCTGAATAGTATACAATTTTGTTGGAGGTAATTTGAAAACGATAGCATAAGTCAGTTTCATTAAATTCAAGATTTATTGTGAAGTTATATAGGTTTCAGATTTTGCTCTGTTTTCAACCCTCTGTACAAAATTTTAATTTTGCACAGGGGTCAATGGGTGTGTATGGCAGTGTGTGATTAACACCCTTACAATGGTCCTGAACAATTAATGACCAGGATTGGAATGCTCTATTACATATTCACGTGAAATTCCACTGTCACATTCGTCCTGAAATGTAGTGGATGCAAACACATGAAAACATGTGCTTATCATTTTTTGTTTTCATGTGCATTCACTTTACCCTTCACCATGAATTTAGACTAGCAGCGCCCAGGGCAAGCCATCATAAATTATAAATAAAGCATTCATGTGCCTTGGAGCGAGAGTCCAGAAGCCTAGTCAGCAGAACTCTGAAAAGGTGGTATTCATGGTATTCACGTCTATTGTTCAGGGTCATTGTAAACACACACTCACATACATATCATTGGTTCTAGTGTAAATTTCAATTTTGTACAGAGGGTTCAAATTTGACCAAAATTAATAATGAATTTAATGAAACTGATTCATGCTATCATATTCAAATCACCTCCAACTAAATTGTATATTATTCAGCTATTACTCATATCAATGACGATGTAATATCTGATGTATATAGTTTTTCGAAGTATTAAGGATCAAAAGTGGAATATGTTTTTTGTAACGTCTAGTATTTCACAAGGGCCAAGAAGAAGGAGGCAGATCTCACTCCTAAAAAGTCAGCCATAAGTGATCACGTGGCTCAGAAAAACCACACCATTGACTCGAAAAAGAGCAAGTAAAGGCGTTTTCACATCAGCCCGATGTTTCGAAATATTCGCGCTATTTTTCTGACTTGGGACATTAAAAAATATCTCGAGCTTGGATTTTTATCGGGCTGTTGTGAAAACGCCTTTTGTGTCCAAAGACTGCAACAAATTCACACCATGGATAAGAGAGGCTGTCCACATCCAGCTGGGCCTTGAACACATGATGAATCGTGACTATTCAGCGTCCATTCCCATTCTCTCGGATTGTAACACTACCGACACCCCATCTACGGCGAGTCAACGCCTTCAGACAGTAGGCGAAAGCTCACGCAAGGTAAATAGTTTCCTCTGATTGTGAACAAATGAAATTTCATCTTAATTAGAGGAATACCAAGCAGATGAACCTCTTCCAAGAACTTTTCCAGAATGTTTACTTTTTCTCAGTTTTTTAGATAAGTGAGAAAAGTCTATTTATATTGAATTATACCTCATTTTATAGCTTCGAGTCTCCTCTGTCAGAATCTGCCCTTTACTAAAAACTATATATATATCTGGCAACTGTGGTGGTTTCGTAGTACGGGGTCACTCACACACACACAGACACACACACAGACACACACAGACACACACACACACACACACACACACACACACACACACACAGAGAGAGAGAGTGTGTATAATGATAGTGTGTCGCTCCGCGCAGTTTTTGTGTACGACATTTTCGAGATGTTCGAGAGTAACATGTTACAAAATGACAACATTTCGTCGACGAAATGACTAATTTCGTAACGAAATAGGCCATGCGACACTTGGCGCCCAATACAGCTCGCACTAGTTCGCAGGCTCAGGTAGCCACAGTGGGAATTCGGCTTTACAATGTTGTTTGTGAATATCGACAGGGAGGTGTCGACAATATTGAAAAAAAAATGACAACAACTAGCACTGACACTTTTACTAGATATCTTCTTTTTTTAATGAGCAAACAAGTCAGAAATCAATTGTGAGGCAATGACAATGTCATCGTCACGTAATACTAATGTGTTTGTGACGGCCATTGCAGTTTTGGAAAATGCAATAAACTTCGATAGTCATTAGCTTTCCATTCTTTAATTTTTGGATTCAACTTCTGCCAGTATCTGCTTGGTTGTTTACTGTTCTGCTTAACAATAACACATTTATCGTGACAGATAATGTAGCGATGTTAGCACTCCCGACGGCAAGCTGCCTCACATAGTCGACAGGCAAGTATTGTGACTTATCAACAAGCCCCCTGGGAGCCGGGAATGCTGGGGGTGCTGCAGCACCCCTGACTTTTTGGAGTAGGGGGGCATAGCACCCCTGTGGAAAAAAAATAGGGGTGCGGAAGATGAGGAACCCGATTTCAGGACAATATGAAAATTTACTTGAAGTCCAAGTATAATTATGTTGCGTATAGACGGGAAGAAAAAAATCTTCATAAATCAACTGAAAAAATTCCACCCGCCCGCCCTCCCTCCCAAACAAACAAACCAGGAACCCACCCAACCAACCAACCAACCAACCAACCAACCAACCAACCAACCAACAAACCAACAAACAAACAAACAAACAAACCACCAAACCAACAAACCAACCAACCAACCTACCAACCAACCAACAAATAAACAAACAAACAAACAAACAAACTAACCACCCAACAACAAAAAACTCGATAAAGAGCGATACCCCTGCCACCTCCTCCTCACGTCTCTTCGGACCACCGCTATAGCCCCAGAATATTCATTTTCATTATTTTTTCATTGTATGATATTGTAAAATTCTTTGTAAGTATGCAACCTAAAGTGCACTAGATTGCTGGATTTTAATTCTAAAAGAGCTAAGGTTCCCTACTATAAGGGGAAAGAGGTGACAAACAGCACGAAACAGCCATTCTTATTATTGATTATTTGTCTCAGTGTTTTTATTGATTTTTTCCTCAAATATGACAACTCAAGTGTACGTCATACATCCCTGGATCTCAATTATGTGTGTGTAATCCTATACATGTATTTAAAATTATGCATAATATCCACGGACACGAGGAAGAACAGCCGTGCTGGCTGAAGCATGTTCCGTACTAAAATAAATAAATTCAATTCAATTCAATTCAATTCAATTCAATTCAATTCAATTCAATTCAATTCAATTCAATTCAATTCAATTTATTTTCGTATTTCTCAATGAAGGAATGTACATCAAACTAATAAAGTAAAAACATAGTAACATCCGGCTTGGATGCACAGTAAATTAATGTGAACATAATTATAAAACATAGCGGTCAATCATCGTACGTTTGGCTCATATGCATAACGCTAAAGAAATATGATGGAACGTACTTACAAGCGAGCTTGTTAAGCGTAGCTCCCAAATTCTGAACAGTGTAAGATACAGATGAGGAGCATGGATGCAACGTATAGGACCAAAATAAAGAAAAACAAAAATGAAAGGCAAAAATACCCGGGGCAATAACAGAATCTTCTCAATACAAATAGTGATATAGAGACAACAACATTCTGCAGACGTAAGAACAGTTGATTTAGCAATGTTGACAATAGTGTTATAATACGATTTGAATAATGCTGAAAAAAGAACAACTCGACACGCGAGTCCTCGGAAGAGATACGGGAAGCCTAAAAAGTAAACATACACGTACTAACACTCAATTTAGAATTAGAATTAGAATTAGAATTAGAATTAGAATTAGAATTAGAATTAGAATTAGAATTAGAATTAGAATTAGAATTAGAATTAGAATTAGAATTAGAATTAGAATTAGAATTAGAATTAGAATTAGAATTAGAATTAGAATTAGAATTAGAATTAGAATTAGAATTAGAATTAGAATTAGAATTAGAATTAGAATTAGAATTAGAATTAGAATTAGAATTAGAATTAGAATTAGAATTAGAATTAGAATTAGAATTAGAATTAGAATTAGAATTACCAGCCAGTTTAGCACTGAGATGAATACAAAAAGCCAGCTGTTCACGCGTTCCGAAGTCTTAGGGTACGAAAAAGAAAAGAAATGAAATGAAATATACACACGTATGGTTGAAGTTTTAGTTCAGTTTGATTAAAAGCCATATGAGGAAGTATTAAAACGTGTTTAATGAGCGACTCCACACCATTTCCAGTTACTTGCATGGAAATAAAATCCAACGAAAGTTGTGTTACGGATTCCTCGATCACTCACCATTCACTCAACACAGACGTCTAGAAAAAGATTCACTTTCTCACCTATTCGGTTGAATTCACATCCTTTTGGTATTTTGCATACTGTTCTCCTCTAATCATCTCACAGAAACTTCTTGATGTCTCCATGCAAAAACTATTAGTTCGTTATTCCGAAGGTTCTAAATACCGAAGGTTTATTAATTTAAAAACGAAATAAAGTTCGTAAATCCAAAGGCTCATTATACTACGCACCTTTTCTTTTTCTCTTTCTTTTTCTTTTTCTTTTCATTATCTGATTAAACATCCTTGGTTTAATTTCAAACTATCGAACCTTCGGAGTTTTGAACCTTATTTTAATTTTCGGATAAACAACCTTCGGAATATAGAACTTTTATTTTATTTTCGGATTAACGATCGACCCTTCAGAATAATAAGCTCTATTTCATTTTCGGATTAACGAACATCATAATAAGTATACGGAATTAATATTTATGCGTTTAGTAGTGACGAACCTTCGGATTAAAGACCCTTATTTCATTTTCGAAGTAACAAACCTTCGAAATAACGAACATTACCCTTCAAAAGCACTAGTCCATCTTATTTCCCTTGTTTCACTACGCAAATATGACAAAGTGTCTTGAATTAGAGTTCCTCCAGCAAGGCAGCTATGGGAATGATTAGGACTTTTATCTGCCAGTTTACTGATGTGGGCAAGATTTTTTTATTTTTTTATTTTTTTGCTGGATTGGCAAGCTTCAAGTAAGCTTTTTTTTTGTGTGTTTGTGTGTGTTTAGGAACATTTATGGTTGACTTGAAAAAAAAATAACATCAAAAATATGAGTGAAATTTCAAGCATTTGATATCAGTACATTATCACTTTAATGACTTCGGAATCGTATTAGCGATCTTTTTTTTTTTTTAAATTCATTTAAGTGGATAGAAGGACAGAGAACTGATACACACCTGATACCTCAAAGAGGATATACTATAAAGTAGGCAGTGAGTATTATAGCCTGCTTGTACACCGTACACCTTCTTCTTTCGTAAAGGGACAAAAAGAAAGTATAACCTCTCAGGAAAAGGATGCATACAACTAGTGTTTGCCAATTTGAATACGGGATAAGTACATTGATTACCGGCCATCATTTTCAAAACCTACATAGGTGCATAAAAAGACAAATAAATATTGTAAGATTTCCTGTGTATAAAAGAGATACTTCCTTGTCATGATAGAATCACCAGACGACAAAATAACATTACTTGAAAAAAATTGTAATGAGCAGTATTAGTGTCTTCTTATTGGCTTACTGCTGGGTAATGTTGTTGGTATGGTTTGGTTTTTTTTTTTCATAGAGAGAACTCTTCGCAGAGAACAGCGCAGACGCATCTTTCACGCCGTCTGCTCTGTTACGTTTTATGTATGCGCGCTATAAAACTATTTCTGACGTCATGATCAGGAGGTATGTTACGCACCTAAGCGCAAGGGACACGCCTTCATGGTATGCAAAAGTATGCGCGTTGACTTGACAACATATCCAAGGTAACAGAAAAACAATTCTCTGATATTTTCGTATTTCTGCGGAATTTTCTCTCAGAGAGAGACGACAAATCGTATTTTGTCAGGTCAGTATTGGTTGTTTACACTCCATTACGCTACATGTGTTATTACTAGCTTTTTGTTCACTGATTTTCATGATTTTCTTTCTACTCGAGATAAATCAGAGATACAAAGTCAAACAAAGGTCACGCATTTACACTGCATTGTACACACATGGACGCAGGGACACATGCAAAAATATGAATGGGGTAATTCATGACTGCGTACGATAGACAACGACATTTACTACACTATCATTAACTGAATCTACACTATCATTGAGTCTTTCATCTGGTTTTTTTGTAGATATTGAGATCTAGTCTGACAGACGATAGATGGAGATGTTTCCCAAGTCTCAAATTCACGTTCCCGTACCATGGGAGTTACAGAAGAGGGCTCGACATGTCGAACCATGGGTTTGGGCGACCGCAACGTCACCCGTGAACAGCCCTGCAGATGTAAGCAAGACTGTCCTTATACACACTATATGTCACATTGTTATATTATGCCGCTGCAATACAAACCATTACGTCTCTTTACGATACCCTAATTTTCAGTGCTTCAGAATATTTGGTCCTACAAATCCACAGTAACATTTGATACAGATAAACAAATTTGAAAATGTTGAAGAAATACACAAAGGTAATCGAATTATTGTAGTCTAATGAAACTATTATATAACAACTATCATGAAAAGTATGTCACTGCTTATATTTTCCGTAAGTCAAGAACCAAACAAAGTGTATGCCTATACGATACGTGAATGTGGATGATTCAAATCACTCCATACAAGCCGAGGACTCGTTTTAATGTTTTAGGGCCTACTGCGCCTATAGATCACATGTTCTCTTATTAAGTAAAAGTAAATGAATAGATGTCTTTTCTTGAAATAATCAGTAACAGGGGAAAGACAATGCAAAGTGTTGGATACAGATTCTCTTATCTAATAATTTTGACAAATGATTGGCCATAGAATTTACTTTAGTTTAATCGGATGTTTACAAGTGTTGAGTTATATAATGGAACAAGATGATGTAAATTCCAAGTGCTTTTTTATTTTCAAGATTATTTTACGGGTAAGTGATTATTGATTGTGTTCTTCATTTTCCCATTAAAAAGCTCGCTGAGACAGCCCGCAAAGGTCCATCGCCGCCAGTGTACCTGGCGGGCAACCTGCTCCTTCAACGCTTGCAGGAATCTCTCAAGAACAAGCAGATGAGGGAACAGATTGCAGTATGTTAAAGACCTAGAGCTATTTTTAAATGACATGTTTTTCTCTTTTTATCTTTGATGAGGTTCAAGATGCAAATCAAGGGAAAGCACAGAAATTTTACACTAAAAATAGTTTATGTCAACCAAGACAAAATCAGAATTCAAACTTTTACATTAAAGGGCCTATATACACTCAGCCATCATCTCCTTGAAAAAATAAACTAATGAATCAAACAACAACAAACAGATATGATTATATAGGCCTAGGTAGAGCCAATTTCTGTTTGATGGTTGGTATATAAGCCAGTAGCGCCTATATTATGTTCTAAAATTATCATTTTCTCACATGTAAAGAGGCTATGATTATGTTGTTCCATTCTCATTAATTAGTTACTACATGTATCATACGATCGATTACATGAATGCCGAAAAACATTTTCTAAATTGTATCTCCTCATTACTGACAGGCTTTATCCAGCAAGTTACACCATGCTGAGAAGAAGGTACAGCGGCGAAGCGGACTGCAAATTTCATCGGGGACATGGCCAGCCACTCCCTTAAGAAGGCGGCTCGAGCCCAGGAGGAGACTCGACTGGCCGAGCTGATGGTGAGACAGGCGGAAGCTCGTGCTTCTCGTGCCGAGAAACGGATGACAGCGATTCAGGGGGATATAAGAGTAGCCGAGACCAACTTGCGGCTGATCAGAGAGAAGGTGATGATCGCTGAAGAGATCGCGGGGAAAGCTCAGTAAAGGGCGGTATCTGCAGAAGAGAAACTGGCTCTGGCAGAAGAAGGAACTAACATCGCAGAGGAGAAATCTCGGCTTGCCGCGAGAGAGCGACACGAGCCGAAGATAGGCTGATCATAGCCGAGGAGAGTGCGAGGCAGGCAGGAGAGAAGGTGATCACAGCCGAGGAGAGAGCGAGGCAGGCCGAAGAGAAGACGATCATTGCCGAGGACAGAGCAAGGCAGGCCGAAATGAAAGCGACAATGGCCGAGGAGAGGGCGAAGCAGGCCGAAGATAGGACGAGACGGGTCATGGACAAGTATCTAGATGCAACATCACAGATCGAGATCTTGAAGATGGAGCTGGCTCTGGCTAAATCTAAGAAAGATCCTGCAGGGAGCCATCTTCAGGTGAGTACTCTACTAGGGCGTTAGAAAAAAAAATTCGAAGACATCTATTAAAACGACAATCCGAAAATAAAAGAGGAAATAGAACATCTTATAGCAAATAACTAGATCATTGTATTTATCAAAGTTATGAAAGTTAAAAAATTAAAACAAAGAATAAATATTTCCCCCTTTTTTTTACCTATCCCCAGGATCTTCAGGCTGTCGTGACTGTCGCTTCCTTGGCCGTTTCTCCCTCTCGTACTCCGCCTTCGTGGTGAGAATACAAGTACTTTAAAAGCTATGTATGCTTAAACGCAATGTATGTCCTTCTATATTACTATTTCAGACTTTAAAACTATGCCTTTAAACATTCTAAGTCGATAACATACAATCAAAATAAGAGTAGAATGTAACTTACACATCAACTGACGCAGAAGGTCCAATGAAGAAACAAGTGACGCCGGCTTATATTACTTCTTTGATCCCATGCCTCAACCCCCCCCCCCCCCCCCCCCCCCACTCTACCTCAAAAAATGTTTTATAATTGTTCAGATTATGACGGGTGAAGTCGGCAACAGTGATTTTATGCATTACAAATAGCTATTGATAGAATGATGTCATTTTAAACGCTTACCTTTAATCGCCCTCTGTGCTCTTCGTAAATCAGTACGCCATGTCAAGCCGCAGCCTCGGCACCTCCTAGCACCCTCCTGTCCCCATCCTCACACGGTTCGACACCAGTCGGCACCGCTGGTTATTCGTCACCCAGCCCATCTCCTGCGTCAAACTCCCTATCCTCTGTGTAAGCTTATGGCTTTTTAAGTAATGATTCTTGTCAAATGAATTTCGTACTTAATGGAACTTTTTGCATTACACAGTGGAGATGAATGTAGGATATCCAGCCATCTTGTCAGTTGGAAAATGAAAACAAATAAAAGAGTACGCTTACATGACGAAGAGATAACAATGCATCGTTTAACATAGAACTGAATTTTTACAAAAAGAAAATGGCAATTTCCCATGTAAACTATCTTAGTTTTAACCTTCATTCAATGACAAAAGACGGCGTTTCAAATCGTGCATCGAGTTCCGATGATCATAACAGTGAACGTATGAGTCTTCTCTCACATTTTGGAAAAACTTCTCCTTTTTCGCAAAGGAAGATAAAGAATTCTACCGTTAGTTTCCCTCTGTAGATATATCTCTTTCTCTCTCTCTTCTTGCAGACATACGCCCCTTACATCCAAACCGACATCTTCCCATCAGACGCTGGCAACCCCACTCCTCGGTAAGAACTGTAAAAATCACAAACGTTGGAACCAAAGTGTAATCCTTCGACATATCGAAGGCTGGCATTATACATCTTGTTCTTGCAATTATAAACATTTTATCATTCATGTCAGTACGCCAACATCACTCTTTCGTAAGCAATGGGTACACGTGTGATTCCTTAAGGAAAAAATTACGAAATTAGTACGACTACAGGATTATTTTGTATTCTCTTTGCCAGGCCTACCAGCACTCCATCTCAGGTGGGTACGACGACTGGGGCCGTTGCCAATAGCAACACCACGGCGAGAACTCCCAGCCCGCGTGGTGCTGCTGCACCATCTTCACCATCCACTTCCAGCAAATCTTTGGTTACCAGCTCGTACATTTGGACCATCACTGATCTCAAGGAGTTCCACCCCGCCAAAGGTTCCATCATCCTTGGACAGGGGTCCTACGGCACGGTTTATCTCTGCCGTCACCGCACCACCAATAAACCAATCGCCCTAAAGACTTTCACGCTGCCCTCGTCTATTAGCCAGATGACCAAGAAGGTAACTTTTCTTGTTTCAATCCTTGTTTACCTCTACATTCCATCAGGGAATTAATAGTTTCTCTATCTCAGTGCTTCTCTGTATTATGTTAGAAAAGCAACGTTTTTATAGATCGTCCATTTGATTTCAAAAGTGTGGTGACTATTTGTCTAATATGCTGATAAGGATCAAAATGATAGTCACAGGGATAAATAAAAATCAAAGTGATAATGAAAACAACGATAGATGATGAAAACATGGATACAAGGTTAGATGTGAACATTAATATTTACGTTCATCATTCATTACTTTTCAGGTAGCTGAGATTCAAGAGGAAGCCGCCTTGTTAGACTTGTTTGGCAGGGAGGAGTGCTTCCCGACGTACCTGGGATGCCTTGAGCTCGGTACTGGGTGTATCGGCCTCGCGATGGAATTCATCGGTAAGCTAATAACAAACTTTGTAATGGTTGACTATACGTAGCTGGGATATATCTATGTCATTTGCACCCAAACAATTATAAGTATGAGAGAATTACAGTAACGACAGGACGTAGAACATGAGCACCAAAACGACTGATGTCGAAAATTCAGGAAACATTATTAGTTGTGGCATTCAAATTTGGGGAAGGCAGTTAATATTATTCATAAGAAACTACGATGATGTATTTTGTGCAACTGATTTGTGATTCTAAGCTAGTGCTAGGTCATATTGTTTTCATCCCGACTCACTGAAGTCATATTCACAAATTCACGGTGAAACCGGCGTTATTATCAAACTGTTCCCAGGTGACGCGGTAACGGGAGAGACCGTGACTCTCCACAAGGCCATGCAGGGCGGGGTCCCTACCATCACCCACACCAACTGGCTCCGTCTGGCATTAGACATCTGCCGAGGTCTTGAGCTCCTTCATCAGAGAGGATATCTGATGAATGACTTGAAAGAGGACAATGTCTTGTTGGACAAGTCCCCTTTAGGTGAGTTCAAGTTCATTAGACCAAAACACATTATGTCATGTCAAAAACACTCGTTCCCCCATTTTTTTTTTGAAAAAGAGACTTACGAAATATTTTGATTTTAATCCCTCGTATAGCACACATAACGCATCGACGGACAGCTAAGTTTTTAAGATTCACCAAATTCATAGATTGATGAAAATACTTCCCTCCTTTACATTTCAAGGGGGGGGGGGTTAAGGGGTGTATTTCTAGCCATCATTTATTACCCATGAATGCATTTTTTTTTTTTTTTTGCTCCTCACTATACTTCAAACGCACACAAAAGTCTTTTCATTTTTCTTTCGCCCATGTTGTTTCTTCGACTCCAGGTCGTTGGCTGGCCAGAGTCATCGATTTAGGCATGGTTTCCCGTCAGTCGTCTTCCTCCGCCTACTATTTCACCCCCGAGGAGAAGTTGCGATATCTCAGGGGGAGTTATATCAGCATATCGCCCCAGAGGTCGCCCTTCAAGATCAGGCGACCGACGTCCTCAGCGATGTCTATCAGGTGGGTCGCCTGATGAACATGATGGGGCGAGCTGCAGGCGACGGGACTTTAGTGCTTATCGGTGCGCTCTGTGGTAATCCCAACCGAGCTTCCAGGCCTGCCTTAGGAGCTGTGGTCCAAGAGCTGGAAAGGATGGTATAGATGTGATGCATCGGAGTCCGAAAAGATCTCTTAATCTCTCTTCATTCCATTCTTTTAGAAAATACTTGGTTAGACACGCATTTGTCATTTTATTGGCGCAAGCAACAGCATGTAAAGACAATATGAATTTGACTGTTAAGCACCGATTTTGTCGATAATAATGAAAACTGACACCACGATAACGAAATCGAGATAATCGATTAACTTCGAACCAATGTTTGAACAGAAAGCTTGGCAGGACACTTATACTTATTTACGCAAACAACAAGGAAACAAACTGATATTTGCGTAATGTATCAATCCCATTCTATGTGTGCACTGTTCAGTTATGAATTACCACCGTCTGCTTTTACCAGATAAGTAAAATAAGTAACCAGGTCTTTCATTCGAAGAGGTTTATGACATCTTTTCGGACTTTGGTGCAGAGGTAAGTATGTTTGTACGTATTCCTATATTGTTATCTTTCTTCTGGAATCATGATAGCTACGTCACAGCGATGATGATGCAATCATCAAAATATACAAAAATTAATGGTGAATGAAAGATGACTGGTTCATATTGGCTTGACTGCAAAAGCCCCTGACTATGCAAAGACAACTAGCTGGGCTGTGATCATTGAATGAAAATTACCTTGTTGCGGTAATAACCAAAATTCAGCTGCTGCATGTAAAATATTTAGTCTACAATTTGCTTGCTTGTAATGGTCACAGATGCAAAACGCTGATTTCGGTGTCTCATTGAAAGAGCATAGAACAACACCGAAAACTGTAAAAGAGAACAACACAACAATCGTAACATCACAAGCAACATGTATGTTGTCAGGAGCTGGACTCACTAAGATGTTGCCCATCACAGTGTAGAGCGAAGTGGGGCTCCCTACAACACATTAACAACAAGACGAGCAACAGGTAAGTTGTGAGGAGATGAAATCATAAGAGGTTCTCCATCACAGTGTATAGAGCGATGTGAAAAGAGGCTCTTTACAAAGCAATCATTATACTGTATAAGCAACATCACATGCAACAGGTGTGTTGTAAAGAGATGGAAAAACTAAAGAGGTCGCCCATCACAGCGTAGATTACGAGGCGGCCGGGGCTCTTCAATAAATTGCAACAGCAACAACAGTTCTGTTGTAAGGAGATGGAATACTAACAGGTTGTCCATCACAGTGTAGAGCGAGGTGGGGCTCTGCACAAAACAAAAATAGAACAGCAGCAGCAGCAGCAGCTACAACAACAACAGCAAACAACAACTAAGTTTTAAGGAAATGGAATAGGCCTACTGAGAGGTTGTCCACCCATCAGAGTGTATAGAGTGATGTGGGGGCTCTTCACAAAACAACAATAGCAACAGCACAACCAACTGGTAAGTTGTAAGGAGATGGGAATACTGGATAAGAGCTTATCCATCACAGTGTAGAGCGAGGAGGTGGGGCTCTTCACAAAACAACAGGAATAAAACAAACAGCAAGGTAAGTTCTAAGGAGATGGAATACTAAGAGGTTGTCCATCACGGTATAGAGCTAGGTGGAGCTCTTCACAAATAACAATGGCAACATCGCAACAACAGTAAGTTGCAGGGAGATGGAATACTATGTCATTGTCCATCACGGTGTCTCTTCACAAAACAAGGGCAACAACACAACCATCGTAACTTCTAACGAGATGAAATATTACGAGGTTGTCCAGGCTCGATGGGGCTTTTCTTTAAATAACAACAGCAACATCACAAGCAATTAAGTTGCAAGGAGATGGAATACTACGTGGTTGTCCATCACGGTGAAAAGCGTGGCGGGGCTCTTCACAAAGCGATAACAGCAAACACATACGCGAAAGACACCGTTGGCAGATGAAATTACGTTATCAATCAAAATGAAACACGATGATTGGCTCTTCACAAACTAACACTGCCTCTATATCAAAAGCATTTCCGATATTGATTTATTCTAATTCGGGTTAGATGACATGCCGTTGGACTAGAAATGACCACAAAACCAAGTCGCAATGCCGAGGCTTGAAACAGTCCCCCACTCCACCTTGTTTTGAAGGAAGAGAAATGAACTGCAATGACAAGGAGGAATGATTTTTAGCTCACCTGAGCCAAAGGCGGTGGGGAGGGAGTTCAAGTTCGGGTCAAGTTTTCACACTTTCTTCATCTTCTTGAAAACGCATGGTCAGAATTTCTCCCAATTTGACAAGTGTCAACTGCCAAGGGTCGGGTAGGATCCAAATTTGGGGCCAGTTTTCTCATTTTTGATCTTTTTTTTTCACTGCATAGTCAATCTTTTTTTAATACTCTGCAGGTATTTTTGTCATTGTGATGGAATAGGCCTATACAAATGGACACTTTGGCCCCTCGAGGTCCTCAGGTGATAGTCTGTAAGAATGCATGATAGGTGAACTTAAGATACAGTATTCAGGTGAGTCAGAGACACCCCGGGTATCTTGCTTTATTTGTTGTTCAAATTGACACGATTAGCATTTGTTATTTTTTTCTTTTGCCGCGTCTGAGGATTTATTCAGGATTCCATTCAAAATACACAATCAAAATAACATTATCATAACGATCTCACATGAAAGTGATACAAACGCAATCGTGCATTAGAGGTTCAACAATTCGTTTGGTAGTAATTGTTCGTTTTTCCTGAGTGTTCTTCTATGTTTCATAAAACATTGTATTTCTATTCTCGGTGTAATTTCTCTCATAAGCACATGCTTTAAAGAACAGCTTCTTTTATCATTACTGGTTTCATTCAGTTTGAAAATAAACTTATAAATACTCCAAAATGCTAATGTCAAAAACAAACTATACTGACTCTTGCACTGTATTTTCAACAAATGTGAAACGTTGATCTGTTGCATGGTATACATCTTGTAATAAACTCCTTACGTATAGGAAAAAAAATCGCTAAGTTTGCATTCAATGAAGGCATGAACGATGTCCTCTTTTACGTTGCAGTTCGGGCACAAATCATCATAACTTAAACCCCATTTGAATAGATTACTTTTAACTGGCAATAAATTATACAATTTTAAATCGAATTCTCGCAGTTTATTTTCTTTTATATATTCTAAATTATTTCTGAATACACTTGCCCAATCAGCTTGGAAATGAAATTTGTTCTCCCAATATACGGAACATGTATTGGTTAACAAATTTTTGAAGGTATCAAATTATATAAAGCCTTGCTGCTTAGATTCATAATGAAGATTACTCTTTTTGAAACACACACACTTGGTATGCACGATACATTTTCTTTTATGATATAACTATCTAACATTTCCTTATTTATCATGTTAATCCATACTAATGGTATTGCTGTTTTTAATGCTGCATAATCCAAAATTGCAGTACATTTTCTTCTTTTGAAATTAATTTCTGACATAATGTACTCCAGAGACCGGAAGCCATTTATTGTTACTAAATCTCCAAAATAAAGTATGCCACTTTCATACCAATCTACATAAAACAGCGAATGCTTGTCAAACAATATAAGTTTGTTATGCCTAACAATCTGATTTAAAACATTAGTTGACCCACTGTTTGCACTGTTGATATCTTTCACTGTAGTACAATATCGTATTTGTTCCCATGCCTGTAAAATTTCTTTATAAAACTTTGGATTTTTTTTTTATCAACGTCATTAATAATTCTCGTGTTGTAGTTCCAATTCAGCACCAAAATCTCCCCTCCCACACGAGGAAGAGTTTGCATTTTCAGACCTGAAATTCACTGAGCCATCTGGTGCACACTTTTGGTGAAATTTTGGATTGTTTTCCTATCAAAAAACAAGTAAGAAAAAGAAATATTCATAGATAATTGAATGACTTAACCGTGGTATTTCAGCTCTTGCTCCGCCTGTGTGACATCTAATGTGTAGGCCTACTAATAATAGTGGGGCCTATAACCGGTGTACCCAGGATTTGATCGGGGGGGGGGGGGGGGGGATTATTATGCGAGGGATCGAAGCGACCGAGCCCGAGCGAAAGGAGTGAGCGAGGAGGAGGAGGAGGGGGGGGGGGGGATGTAGGTGTAGGTTACCCCCTCACACGGTGAGAACTTTTGCATTTTGATGTTGTAAATGGTGCAAATTGATGTTCCCCTCCCCCTGTGAGAACTTTTTGCATTTCGATGTTGTAAATGGTGCAGTTTCATGCGTGTTTTGGCGTGTTTTTTCTGCTTGACGCAGTCCCACTTGTTAAAGGTATCGGTATATTTTGATGTGGATTATCATTGAACAATATGCATGTTTTTGCGAGTTTTATCGACTTGAAACAGTCCCACTTGTTTCTAAGGTAACAGTATATTCTGATGTAGATTACACTGAATGATTTGCCTATAAAATGGTATCATTTCAAGAAACTTATTATATTAATTCTTACAATGAATATTATGAATATCATGAACGCTGGCTGTTAAGCAATCAAACAGAAAAAGCAAGCACACGAGGGTCTAGATATAAGGGGCATTTCTCCCACACGAAAATTATTGTGCATTTTCAGACCTGAAATTCAGCGATCTGGTGCAAACTTTTGGTGCAATACTTAGATTTTTTTTCCAGCACCCACCCCCCCCAAAAAAAATAAATGAATAATGGAAGTAAATAGGGATTTTTCAGGGAAGTGTTAAAATCACGGAGTTTAGCTCTTATTCCGAGTGTGCATCATCTGTGTGTATAGTATACTGTATACAAAGTCTAGTGAGGTAGACCTTAGGGGGAGGGTGTGGGAGGGGGATTTCCCCTCCCATTCGACGGAGCTTTTGCGTTATTAGAATTGAAATAAAGCGATATGAAGCACACGTTTCGGGGGAAATTCGGAAATTGTCATTCCCTAAAGTGTACTAAGTCTGTAGAGGGGACCAATCAAAAGGGAGGGTGGCAATTCAACTTCTCCCATATTCGAGGGAGCTTTTTTTCAGTTTTGCAACTGAAATTCAACAATCTGGTGCACACTTTTGTTGGAATATCTGGAAATTTGTCAATCAGAGAAAGAGGGAGGGGATAAGCCCTATTCCCCCTCCTCCACGAGGGAGATTCTGTATTTTCTGATTGCATTTAAACGTTTTGGTGCACATAATTGTGGCATTTTTGGAAAAATGTCTATGTTCAAAGCGTAGCCACAGTCTAATGCATGGGGGGGGGGGGAGCAGGGAGAAGGCGTGGGCGAGTGCTATCACCACCCTTTCCGTATACGAGGGAGCTTTTGCCTTTTTAAAGTTGAAATTGAGATATCTCGTATACGCATATTTGATGGAATATTTTAGAAACTATAAAAAAAAACTGATCTGGAGGAAAGAGTTGATTAAAAGGTGATATTCCCCTTGTACATGAAGGAACTTCCGAATTTTCGGAATATAAGTGATAAGTCTTGTGCACTCAGAATTATTCAGAATTTTTGTAAATCTGAGAAGTGTACTAAGGCTAGGGAAAGGGGCACAGAGGGGAGGGTTTGGAAGGGGTATCCCCCTCCCAAGCACAAGAGATTTTGCATTTTTTTTTAACTGAAATTCAACGACGGTGCACACTTTGAGTAAAATATTGCAAAATTTTTGATCTTGCTAGATGAAGGGTTGAAAGGGAGACCCGCTTCCTGTACATGCATACAGTACGCACGCATTTTTTTTTTCCGCCTTCCAAATCCCCGGTTCAGGATCGACGTCTCTGCATTTTTTTGTTTTTTTTTTATAGAAAACTGTCCAAATAACTTATCCAAAGTGTGCACCAGATTGCAAATTTCAATTCTGAAAATGGAAAAAAAATGTATCTCGCGTTGGAGGGGGATACCCCCTCCCACCGCCTCCCCCTTTCGGTCTTTTTCCTTATTTCTTTTGTAGCTTGACAGATTTCCAAATGTTTCATCTTAAGTGTGCACCAGGTCTGCCTAAAAATTTCGATAAAAAGAGATCATTTTTGGTAAAGAGTTCCGCAGCATTTATCATTTGGGCGATTTGTTTCACAGTAGACTAACTTAAGGCTCCATATACACAAGTGTATACTCTAATTGATTTTCTTTGCTTCCTGTCACCATGTTTACGATAGAACAGAAGGTAATCATTGTAATTTCGTTTTTCAGAAGTAGGGAGAGCACTGTCACGACTCAACGACAGTATCGGCAGGCGTTTGACTTTACACAGATACTGCCAGAGGCTGAATAAAGACTAGTTGTGATAGTGGAATTTCTCATGAATAAATAATGAAGCATTCAAACCCTGGCCATTGTTCAGGACCATTGTCAGGGTGTTAACCACACACTCCCATACACACCCATTGACCCCTGTGCAAAGTGAAATTTTGTACAGAGGGTTGAAAATAGAGCAAAATCTGGAACCTAACTCTGAAATTAATCATAGATTTCATGAAACTGATTTATGCTTTCATATTTAAACCACTTTCAACTAAATTGCACACTATTCAGCTATCACTCATATCAATGACAATGTTATCTGATATATAGTTTTTGAATTATGAAGAATCAAAAGTGGGAAATGTTTTTTGAAACACCTAGTACATGTACTCGATTACTATTCGAAAATGCCGTATAGCTGCGTATAGTAAAGTATAGTGGGAATCATGCTTGTTCGATTTTCGTGCAGTGTGTACCATCTCCCGTTTATGAAATGATGAAAATTTTGGTCTGGATTTGCCCTTTTGCAAAAATGAGCATGTAGACTGATATTCTGATGCAGTGTTGTGCATGATCAAGATTAATATAATGTTATTAAACAAATTAGAAATGTAATCAATTTTACTTGATTTACCCAAAACTTGACCCCCAGTGGAGTTGTGTCAGTTTTTTATTCATATATTCAATTTATAGCTTTCTTGTAACAAAAATAGTTCGTTCCAATGTAATCTCAATTTAGAAACCGTTAATAACATTGCTGAGATGATTGTGTAGGAGGAAGAAATCCTCCCTACATGGGATAGGGAGTTGATGGTGTGGGTGATGGTGTATTGGGTCAACTTGACGGCGCCAAAAGCACATTAAAGTAGGACACGCGTGCTACCTTATGTGACCCTCCATGCCCAAATAGCGTATAGCGAATAGCGAATAACGAATAGCGAATACCGTATACCGTATACACTATACTTCTATATGTGAACCCAGCCTACGAAACAGCTGATTTTGTTCATAGCACCAATGAAGACACGGTATTTTGTCAATAGGGCAGTCAGTGGACATTTTGCCCCTTTTGTATTTGTAGTATAGTTTGCCCCACATAACATCAGTTGGCGGGAATTCGTATGCATTTGAATAAAATTAGACTTATGACTGGAATCCCTTGACTAGGAATGTTAACCGCACCCACTTTGGGTCGCGTGACAGGATATATTGAGAAACTGCTGATTTTGTGAGAACCAATGAAAACGAGGGATTTTCTCACATGGGCGTTGAAGAGAGTTTTTACTCCTGCCATTGGCTAGGGGGTAGATTCAGTGAAAACAGGGAGGTGGGACCACCTCCCTGGTGAAAAGTATTAAAGGGGAGAGCGTGGATAGAGACCAGCCTGTATCACCCTTGCAGGAGAGTCTTTGCTTCATGGAGGAGTAGTGCATGCTGAGGAACGAGTCAATTTTCCCTGCAGCAAGGCATCCGACATCATGCCGGTGAGGAGTG
Source organism: Diadema antillarum (assembly GCF_040938485.1). NCBI lineage: Eukaryota > Metazoa > Echinodermata > Echinoidea > Diadematoida > Diadematidae > Diadema > Diadema antillarum. The sequence continues at coordinate 331,892 of NW_027270927.1, read as the reverse complement.
GGGAGGACCAAACGGCCGTTTCGTGGACATCATCTCTCCCAGGAGTCGGGCAGCTAAATTCTACTTTTGCTCCTTTGTACCGGCATTCAAAGGAAATGTAAGTAATACACATTTAGCCCTCTATCTATTTATCTATCTATCTATTCATTTGCTTCACGAAATAACTGTAGACTGTATAGATCTTTGGTCTTAGTGAGGAAAAAAACTACACACAGTGTGTGCATCCAATGTTTTTTATGTTTACAAGTTATGTTATGTAACATTGTTTGTGTGGAAACTGTATTAACTGGTTATTTTTATCTTTATGTCTGTCGTATCAAAGGTGAATGCTAGTCGACAACCCCACCATGCCGAGTGTCCCAACAGCCTTTATGGGGGACGTGCAGCCAGTGAGACCAATCCAAGCTCGGACACCTGCTGGACCGACCATTGTACCACGGAACCATCCTCAGCAGCAGACACTTGTCCACCTGTACCCGTCACGAATGGGCCATTAGTAGTTTAGTCTGTCTTTTAAATCTATGCCTGCAATGATATTGTGTCACTTGTGTTACGGTATAGGGGGTGTCCAATATGCCACTTTATCTCTTTCATCTCTTGTGCAGGTTCCGTAACCATTTGTAGAATCTAGCAGTTAGCTCAAGTGGACATTATTTTAGCAGAATGCGGTTTTAAGCGGTGATAATTATGTATTGGCTGTAAGCTCTCATTGCCTTTTGGGTTTTTGAATTCCATATTTGGGACAGAAATTATAGAAATTTGCTATGCTACTACATGCCATGTGCCACCATATCATCTATATCCTCGACTACCGTTTGGTTTTCTTTTTATTTGAAAGAGTAAAACTAAAAATAACAAGTGAGAAAAGTAATACCGATTCTGATCCGTATAGTGAGATGTAGATTGCAGAAAAGTTAATGATCAATGTCATGTTTTTATGTCTCTAGTTAACAAGACTTCTACAGGTTACTTGTCCAGTCTACGACCCAGAATGCCGAGCATCCCATTGCCTTAGTGGGGCATACAACCAACGAGATTAATCCACTCTCAAACAACCCATTACTAGAGCTGACCGTGAGCCATCTTCGACGGCCGGGGCCTCCCCTCCCGTACTTCACATTGGTCATCACGGTGGGGACGACTTTTACGATCACGGGTAACGCATTTAAAGTCTTTATTAAGTGACTTTGGCTCGTCTTTTTGGGGACTGTCTGATTCTTTGCTTCATCCCAGATAACTTTATTTCTTTATAAGATCTGAATGATCTTAGGAAGGCAAATGACTGCGAACAACTTTCGCTTTTAATTGTAGGCCTATATACTTTCGGGGGGAACTGCTGTTAAAAGCATTTGTACATCACGTAAGGTTAGATAATATTTACAATCCGTTTTGGTATTTCCTGCCAGACGATATAAATCTATTCATATCCTAAACCATAAGACTGAATGGAGGCTCCAATAAATGAATTTAGACCCTTCTTTTGGTTTTAATTCTCTTCCCGAGAAACCAACAAAATAACTGGCGACGTGCTTTGTGATGTATGTCGTATGTACAACAGTATTCTCTGTTGCCTGGAGACATTTAGCTGAATAACGTGACTTACCCTCTAATAACGACAGCTTCATCTTAAGACTTGAAAATCGCTCAAAGACCTGGTCAAGCATCAAATCTTTAGTATAAATACAGATTGATGGACTTCTTGTAGATATCTTGTACAGTTGATTGCAAAAAAAGAAGAAATAATGTTACGAAATTAAAATAAAAGTTTATTTTCAGAACCGGTTTTTGTCTTTTATTTTCAGAGTGTCCAGATTGAAATGTGACATCCATCTCATTTTGTATGCAGAGTATATAAGATAAAATATGTCAAAAGTGCAGAGTGTACAAGACCCCAGGGGGTGTGCCGTCACAGTGCCTACCCAGTCAGCACTGTGACAGCACATCCCCTGGGGTCTGTACACTCTGCACTTTTCACCTATTTATCTTGTATATACTCTGGCATACAAAATGAAATGGAAAATAAAATTCATTTATTCAGGCTTGTAATTTTGGGAGTGTTGTGAAGGTGCAAAGTGTGAAATGTGACATCCACTTCACTTTGTATACATCACAGTATACAAAATTATTTCAAAATAAAGTGTGTGTTGGTGTGACTGAGTGACGTGTCCCATATCATGTAGTAAACAAGACTATGCAAAACGATATAGAAAAATATCAACTTCTTAAAAGACACAAAACACTCGACCGGACAAGACACAGTACACCCAGGGGGTGGAGTTTAAACAAGATACACTCTTGTTTACAACCCATCCATTAGGTGTGGCGCATTCTTTGATACTGGGTCTTGTCTGGTCGAGTGTTTGTGTCTTTTAAGAAAATTAATATCTTTCTGTATCGTTTTGTAGTGCAGTACTGAGCTACGAGTGTGCCCCACGCCCAGGGGGTGGGGTGCAGAGCTACGAGTGTGCCACGCCCAGGGAGTGGGGATTTTTTTTCACTTGAGCTTTGACCTTTCACCTCATGACCCGAAATCACACTTTGGAGAATCTTTTTTAGCCTTACACGTATGCACGTAGTTTCGAGAAAATCCCTTCAGGCAATGCATAGATTTTGGGAAAATGGTGAAATATTGGGCATTCGATCTTTACCTTTTGACCTTTGATCTTGAGTATGTCCACTCAAAAGTTGATAGACACAACTTCGTCCATTCATACACATACGTCTCAGGGCGTCACCAACTTTTTTTTTTCAAGAGGGGTGCGTTTTGACATTTAATGTAACGAGTTTTTTGGACAGACATTTGGAATTTGATAGGAAGCTGTCAATCCCCAGACTTTTAGTGGTTTTTAAGGGAAATCAAGCGGGGAAAGGGCACCGGCGTAGGTAGGATTTCATCTTTTTTTTTGGGGGGGGGGATGTCCCCCCTCCCACGGTAAAAACTTTTTGCATTTTGATGTTGTAAATGGTGCAATTTTGTGCATATTTTTGCTTGTTTAATCGACGTGAAACAGTCCCACTTGTTTGAGGTAGCAGTATACTCTGATGTTATTGTTTAACAATTTGCCTATAAAATAGTATCATTCAAATAAATTTCCTGTTTAATATTTACACTGAATATAATGAACGCGACCAAGCAAGAGCGAGCGGATTGAGCGAGGGTTCGGGTTCGGGAGGGGTTGTCCCCTTCCCATGGTGAGAACTTTTTGCATTTTGATGTAAATGGTGCAAATTGGTGCATGTTTTTGCTTATCAATCAACTTGAAACAGTCCCACTTGTTTAAGGTAGCAGTATATATTGATGTAGATTATTATTGAACAATTTGTCTATAAAATAGTATCATCCAAATAAATTTCCTGTTTAATATCTACACACTGAATATAATGAACGCGACCAAGCAAGAGCGAGTGGATTGAGCGAGGGTTCGGGTTCGGGAGGAGTTGTCCCCCTCCCATGGTGAGAACTTTTTGCATTTTGATGTTGTAAACGGTGCAATTTTGTGCATGTTTTTGCTTGCTTTATCGACTTGAAACAGTCCCACTCGTTTAAGGTAGCAGTATATTTTGATGTAGATTATTATTGAACAATTTGTCTGTGAAATAGTATCATCGAAATAAACTTCCTGTATTAATATTTTACCTGAATATCATAAACGCGACTAAGCAAGAGCGAGCGGAGTGAGCGACGGGGGGGGGGGGGGGGGAGGGGTTGGGAGGGGGTGTCCCCCTCCCATGGTGAGAACTTTTTGCATTTTGATGTTATAAATGGTGGAATTTGATGCATGTTTTTGCTTGTTTTATCGACTTGAAACAATCCCACTCGTTTAAGGTAGCAGTATATTTTGATGTAGATTATTATTGAACAATTTGTCTATAAATAGTATCATCCAAATAAATTTCCTGCTCAATATTTACACTGAATATCATGAACGCGACCAAGCAAGAGCGAGCGGATTGAGCGAGGGGGAGGGTGTGGGAGGGGGTGTTCCCCTCCCATGGTGAGAACTTTTTGTATTTTGATGTTGTAAATGGTGCAATTTAATGCAGGTATTTGCGTGTTTTATCGACTTGAAACAGTCCCACTTGTTTAAGGTAGCAGTACATTTTGATGTAAATTGGTATTGAACAATGTGCCTATAAAATGGTAGAATTTGAATAAACTTCTTGTATTAATTCTTACAATGAATATTATGAACGCTGTCTGTTAAAGGACAAGTTCACCTTCATAAACATAAGGATTGAGAGAATGCAACAATAATAGTAGAACACATCAGTGAAAGTTTGAGGAAAATTGGACAATCGATGCAAAAGTTATAAATTTTTAAAATTTTTGTGTTGGAACCGCTGGATGAGGAGACTATTACAGCTTGTGAGTCATATGCGTACAACAGTATAAAGAAAATGTAAAAGAAAATTCAACATATTTTCACTTTTTTCGCATAATAAAAGAGCACTTGACTTGCCTCTTTCTAAAGGCGGGGGAAATAACATTACCCATAACATTTGTCGGTAACGAGTCAGGGGAATGTGTACTTTTTTCAAAAGATGGAATTTTGTGAAATTCTCTTTATATTTTCCTCTAAGTTATACATACACTGCAGTAGTCTTCTCATCCAGCGGTTACTGCACAAAAACTTCAAAAATTCATAACTTTTGAACGGATTGTCTGATTTTCCTCAAACTTTCAATGATGTGTTCTACTAATATTGCTACATTCTCTCAATCCTTATGTTTATGAAGGTGAACTTGTCCTTTAAGTAATCAAACAGAAAAAAGCATGCACACGAGGATGTACATAAGGGGCATTTCTCCTCCCACACGAAGGTGATTTTGTACTTTCAGACCTGAAATTCAGCGATCTTGTGCAAACTTTTGGTGCATTACTTGAATTTTTTCCAGCCCCCTCCCCCAAATAATAATTTAAACAAAAATAGTTTTTTTTTTCCATGGAGGTGGTAATGGCTCTTATTCCGAGTGTGCATCATCTCTGTGTATGTACAAAGTATAGTGAGGTAGAGTTTAGGGGAGGATGTGGGAGGGGGATACCCCTGCCCCATCGCCCCCCCCCTCCCCATCGCCCCCCCCCCCTTGCTATGCCAGTGGGAAAGGGTTAATTGAAAGGAGATAATATCCCTTCCCCCACGACGGAACTTTTGAACTTTCATAAAGTTAAGTGATAGATCTGGTGCACACTTCCGATGAAACATTTTTAAATCTGTCAATCTATAGGTGTATTAAATTCATGGAAAATATACCGAACGGGGGAGGGTGTGGGAAGGGGTATCCCCCTCCCACATGAGAGAGACTTTGCTTTTTTAGAATTGAAATTCAGCAACCTGCCACCAGGTGCACACTTTGGATGAAATAATTGGACAGATTTCTAACAAAAAAGCAAGAAAATCTTTTCATCTCGGGAATTATAATTATGCGGGGTGGGGCAAATGGTGCGCTTGCCCTTCCAATATCATGGGGCAACTTTTTTTCTGTCAAAAAGCATCTTGGGAATTATCAATTATGGGGGAAGGGCAAAATCATATAATATTCTTCCCCTCCAATGTTTTTATGGGGGCAACTTTTTTTTTCCGTCAAAAAAGCAAGAAAATCTTCTCGTCTCTGGAATCATGGGAGGGGGTGGGCAAAAGGATATACTTGCCCCTCCATTTTTTTAATGAGGCTAAGGCTCGCACTTGGGCTCGCATTATCAATATGGATTGTCAGAAATCACGTGCTGTACATAGACCCTACGTACATGTAAGTAGCACACGTACATGCAAACGTGTACGTACTCAGTACCGTACGGATGTACAGTCAGGCGCGCCGGAAGCAGTTTTGGATTGGGGGGGGGGGGGGGGGGCAAACATTGTAGGGGGCTCAAGATTAGACCATGCATATGTTACACAATATACACATACACACACACACACACACGCACACACATCTATTATATATAGATATACGCGCAAAAGTTGTAAAACATGTTAAAAAAAAAATATCACGTCAGACACGATGAACAATGAGGGTGCTTGTTGTCATTATAATTATTCCCACTGGCGGCACTTTTCTGTTGTTTTAACTTTTAAATTGATTGATTTTTTTTTTTTTGAAGTCATAATTTAGGTGTTTTGTAATTCAGTTGAATTTATGGGTAAAGATTTTTTATGTGGTTTATGTAATAAGTCAGTAAGGGTAAATCAAAAAGGTTTGAAATGTACTCAGTGTAAGAAATGGGTTCATATCTCATGTAATGGTATCGCAGAGAAGTTGTACAATGATGTAACAGAACAGTTTGTAGGCTGGGAATGTCGTAAATGTACTATGAGGCGTATGCCGTTTTACGGTGAACAATATCATGAACATGAAAAGAAAACTGCAAGTGCATGTAATCAGAAAAGTCATAATTTAGAAAGTGTAAAGAATGAAAGTTTAAAAATTTCGCATATGAGTCAGAATGGACTAAATTGTGCACATTTAAATGTTGTGAGTTTAATGAAGAATTTTGATGAGATCAAAGCTATACTTTGCAGTAATAATATTCATATATTTGCTATAAATGAAAGTCGGCTTGATGAAAGTATTCATTCTTCGGAAATTAAAGTTGACCATTATAGATTGATTCGAAAAGATCGTAATAGGCAAGGCGGTGGTGTTGCTGTATACATTCATGAAAGCTTGAATTACAAAGAAGTATCAGATCCCTCCATTAATGAGTTGGAGGCGATACTGTTATTGATTGATGTTACAAAATGTACACCCCTACTTTTTGCGAACTGGTACAGACCTCCTAATTCAAAATGCAATATTCTCTCTGCGTACGAAGATATGTTGGTTTTTATTGAAGGGTTCGGAACACCTGCGATTTTGATGGGAGACATCAATCTAAATATTATGCAACATTCATTAAGTACTGATTGCCGAAGGTATTGTGAGATAAATGAAATTCATGATCTTCATCAAATTAATACATGTGAATATACGCGTATATCTCCTGATTCACGGTCTCTCATAGATCATATGTTGTGTAGTCAACCTGATAAGGTAATATGTTGGGGTATACATGACGTGGGATTCAGTGATCATTCTCTGAGCTATCTCTCATGGAAAGTAAAGCAGATGAACAATACAAACAGTTATGCAAATGTGATTATGTTTAGAAAGACTTCTGGTGTTGATATAGATGCATTTAAAGATGAAATGCGGTCACAAAATTGGTCTGAAGTAGAAGAATGTGGCTGTTTAGATGATGCAGTGTCTCAATGGGAGAAATTGGTAATGGAAGTTGTAGATAAGCATATGCCAGTCAGAGTCAAGAGAGTAAAGAAGAAACACTCTCCATGGATTAATGAGTTTATTTTTGAATTGATGAAGAAACGGGATAAATCGAAAAAGAATGCGAAATTGCACAACAAGGTCGAAGACTGGAGAGAATATAAGAAAATACGAAATAAAGTTACGTTGGAAATAAAAAAGGCAAAAAAGAAATATTACGTTGAAAAAATATGTGACAGTCAAGGTCGTGGGCAATCTTGGAACATCCTCAAATTATTCATGCCTACTAAGTCTTCAGAAATGATTCATATTGCTGGAGACGGAAAAAATATAGCTGAGGAATTTAACAGTCACTTCTCAAATGTTGCCAACTCTATTCTTTTTGAGGAAAATGAATCGCAAGATATCTTACTAAATTGTATAAATAGACATGGAAACTCATTTGTATTAAGTCCAGTGAGGGAAATAGATGTATTTAAAGAAATTTCTGCTCTTGCAAACAAAAAGTCGGCAGGCATTGATGGTATAAGTTCTTATGTTTTGAAGTCATGTGGCTTGGAGCTTGTTAAAAGTATAACGCACATTATCAATAGATCGATTCGTAAGGGACGAGTTCCGAAGCGATGGAAAATAGCAAAGATCACACCATTGTTTAAAAAGGGAGATAAATCCGATCCCGATAATTACAGACCTATTTCTCTCTTACCATGCGTCTCGAAACTCTTAGAAAAAATCGTCCAACGTCAACTGATCCGATTTGTGTTAGACAATGACATTATCACGCACCATCAGTCTGGATTTCGAAAATTGCACTCGACAAGCACTGCTGTAATTAAGGTAACAGATGATTGGCTTATGTCACTTGACCATGGCATGTACACTGGAGCTGTTTTTGTTGACCTCCAAAAGGCTTTTGATCTGGTTGACACTGACATTCTACTGAAGAAGCTTGCTTCTACCTTAGGACTTACGGGTAAATCCTCAGACTGGTTTCATAGCTATCTAAAAGGCAGACATATAAGAACTGCTGTTAATGGTACGTTATCATCAGAATTACCGATGACTCATGGGGTACCACAAGGATCTATACTTGGTCCGATATTGTTTTTGTTATTCATAAACGATTTGCCAAACTGCTTCGAGAAATGTTCGAAACATTTTTATGCAGACGACACTGTCATCTACTATTCAAATAGAGATCCGAAAATAATAGAACATGTACTTAATGAAGAATTACAGAAATTAAGCGTGTGGATGAATCATAATAAGTTGAAAGTAAATTGTTCAAAAACTGTCTCTATGTTAATCGGCACAAAACATATGCTTCATAAACATAGTACACTCAACTTAAGAATAAAGAACAAATTTATATCTCAAGTTGAAAGTTTTAAGTATCTAGGTATTATCATTGATTCGCAGTTAAAATGGGACTTACATATTGGGCAATTGTGTAAAAAGATTAGTAAGATGATAAGTTTTTTGGCCAGGGTGAGAGGATTCGTCAACGAATCAACTATGAAATTGCTGTATAATTCAATAATTTTACCTCATTTTGATTATGGTGATATGATCTGGCACTCAGCAGCCAAATCCCATGTAGAAACGTTACAGAAACTACAAAACAGAGCAGGCAGGATAATACTCAAAGTAAAGTCGTCTGAACATAAATCAATAAGTGAAATTCATGATAATCTGAAGTGGGAAACTTTACAAAGTCGCAGCACAAGGCATGCTTATTTGATGATGTACAAAATTCTTCATGAAATGGCACCTACCTATTTACGTGATAAATTTATTTACAAAGAAACCGGTTACTCTTTAAGACAATGTGAGAAACTGATTTTACCGAAACCTAATTCTCAGAATTGCAAACGTACATTTTTATATCGTGGTAGTACATTGTACAATGATCTACCTTTGTCTATTAGACAGTCGAGCAGCCTTACTGATTTCCACAGAGAAATCAAAAATCGTATATGTAGATTTTGAACCGTAAAATAGTACAATTATTGAAAATGAATTGATGAATATATGTTGTGTGTATTTACATGTATATTACCCTATGTCACCAGAGATCTAAGATGATTCGGGGGGGGGGGGGAGGGAGGGGGTGTTTGAGGGATTGTTTTGTGATATGATTTTAGATATTATGTTTGGTATGAATGAAAGACATGTTAGTTATTATATGTTTATAAATCTTGGACCCCATGGAAGAACAGATCTATCATGTTGACAGATCTGAAATGGGCTATCCACCGTTACATGTTATCATCACCATCACATGTCAACTTGTTTTCATTGTATTTTGATACTTCAATCTTGATTCATGTTTCAGTTATGTCATGTTCAACACTGTTTATCTTGTATATGATTTTATTGTTTCGGAAATAAAAACAAACAAACAAACAAACATATATATGTAAAGTGGCGTACGGTGGGTCGAAACATGGGGGGGGGGAACCATAAAGTAATTTTGACGGTTTGTATGCTTGTGCGTGTGTGCGTGAGCAATAATGGGACTACAATACATTACGGAATGTGATACATTCAACAACGCAGTCATTGAGGAACATTGTAAGTTTTCCTTACATGGATTATGGAATGAAGGTGTGAAACGATCGACAAATTATATACTGTCAGCAACATAAGGTGAATGACATAACAATAAAATGCGAGCGAGCTTGAAAATTTTGATATTCTACAGTTCCAAAACTGGAGTTTTAATTGTAGCTACATATTTCGCTTTGAAATAAATGGGGGCGCATCGGGCGCAACTGCTGGCAATTATTGGCAGCAACATTAGGAGAATGGCATAACGATTCAATGCGAGCGAGCGAAGCGAGCGAGCTTGAAAATTTTGACATTTTACAGTCCCAAAACTCCCGTTTGTAGTTATATTTATCTTTCGCTTTAGAAATTAAGGGGTGGGGGCATCGGGCGCAACTACTGGCAATTACTGTCAGCAACATTAGGAGAATGGCATAACGATTCAATGCGAGCGAGCGAAGCGAGCGAGCTTGAAAATTTTGACATTCTAGAGTCCAACAACTGCCGTCGTAGCTGTGTTTTTCGCTTTAGAAATTAAGGGGAGGCGCACCGGGCTCAACTGCTGGATGCGAGCGAGCGAAGCGAGCGAGCTTGAAAATTTTGACATTTTACAGTCCAAAAGCTGCCGTTTGTAGCCATATTTTTTCCCTTTTATTCATATATATACATATTTATTTTATTTTTTGGTTTATTCATTTATTTTTATTATCATTATTATTATTATTTTTTTTTTTTTGGGGGGGGCTTTTTTTTTTGGGGGGGGGGGGGGGGGGGGCAAAAATGCGTTTTTCCCGCCCACTTTTTGGATGCCCCCCCCCCCCCCCCCCCCCCACTTCCGGCGCCTATGTGTACAGTACTGTCGATAAATAGTAAACACTGTAGAATACTAGCAGATATGTATAAAATCAGTGCTGCCAGAACCCAGGGTGCGAAAAGTTTTGCCCACGATTTTTTTTTTGTTGTCCCTGGTGAAATATGAAAAAATAAAACAATAAAAAACAAGAACAATTCTTTAGCGTTCGGCGTTGAAGTCGCTCGCAGACTAAAGTGGGGGTGCGTTTGCACCCAACACACCCCCCTTGGTGACGCCCATGCGTTAAGGTTCATTAGAATACCTCAAACCTTTTTTTTTCTGTTATCTACAGATTTGATGACGGATAGAAGGACAATCCGAAACATAATGCCTCCGGCGACACTTCGTGGTGAAGACATAAAAAAAAACATTCCCGATTGAAGGTCCTTATTGAAATGTGTATGTGTGTGTGTGTGTGTGTGTGTGTGTGTTTGTGTTTTTCTTTTTTTGGAGGGAGTCTGAGATTTGTCTGATCAAATGGTATCTCAATTGTCAACATGAGAGTGTTTGCTAATTAAAGATATTAACTAAAGCAGAGTCTTTTCCAGTTGCCCTAATAACGCGAAGTTGGTTTATACAGGGCGTATCAAAAAAGTTACACTTTATGAAAAAATTGTCTAAATTACACTTCAAAATATTTGGAAGATATCTTCATATCTGTGGATGCCCAATAGTCTCATCTACCAAGTGCAATCAACAAAACAAATTTTTGTTTACGCTTGGCTGAACACTGACGCTCTTTGTCCAGAGTGTGAAAAATGACTTGCGCCAAGTTGAAAGAAGATGGAAAATTCAGCCAGCAGTCCAAATTACTAAGTGCTCCCATTCAAACAAATTGCTCTTTTGCTTAAAGCTTTGATTATGTTATGATAGCCTGAGATTTTTTTTGTCAGCTTTATCGTAATTTTAATGATTTCATTTCTAAATCAACTGGTGAGAATTAGAGTGTGTAATTACTTCAAGATCTTTAAAGCACAGTTTTCACAATACACGGACATATCAATACCATATGCCAGTTATTCATTAATGCGGTAGTGGTACCAAATTTATCAACATTCTAATCAGTCATCCCATTAATCAATTGATTGACCAATTAATCAGCCAATCAATCGGTCAATCAATCAACCCATCAATACATCAATCGATATATCAGTTAGGCAGTCATTGAGTCGTTCAATCAATCAGTGAATCAACCCAATAATCAATTAATTACTTTTCAGTCATTGAAATAATCAATCGGCTGATTGAATGAATAAACTAGAAAATAAATCAGTTTTTCAAACACTAATCAGCCTTTAAGCCAAGGGGGGGGGGTGGGAGGTGATATTCCTATGTCGATCTGTCACTTTTTATAAAAGATGCATACAATTGTGACTGACTAATTGATTGATTGATTAATTGATTGATGGAATGAATGATTGATTGCTTACTTGCTTACTTGATTTATTGATTGATTAATTAGATTGATTGGTTGGATTGATTGATTGATTGGATTGATTGATTGTATTTATTGAATTGATTGAATGATCTGAGGATGCATTAATTTTGTACTTTTCTTGACTGAGTAACTGGCATGTGGGTTCGATATGTCTGTGCATGATTTGTGATAACTGTGCTTAAAAGACCTTGATGTTGTTAATCAACCTTCCAAAACACAATGAAATCATTTAAAACACGACAAAAAAATCACCAGAAAATTCCTAAACTAGCATAACATAATAAAAACTGTGAGCAACAGAGCAATTTGTTTGAATGAGAACACTTATTTGGACTGCTGCCTGAATTTTCCATCTTCTTTCAATTTGGCGCACTGCTAGCCATTTTTCACACTCTGGACAAAGTGCGTCATAGTGTTCAGCCAAGCGTGAACAAGAACTTGTTTTGTTGATTACACTTGATAGATGAGACTATTGGGTATCCATAGATATGGAAAAGTTTTCCAAATATTTTGAAATGTAATTTTGACAATTTTTTCAAAAGTGTAACTTTTTTTTATACGCCCTGTATATCAGTCGCTATATTGGTCCTTTCGCTTGTTTGTGTTATTTTTTAACGTTGTAAGACAATAAGCTAATATTATTCACATGGATCCCGTAGAAAGCTTCAAGTAATCCTCAGTTTAAAGGGATGGTACAAATTTGGTTGACATGGAGCACCAGGTTTCCAAATTATTTTTTTTTTGTGAGATAATGGGAAACATCTTATGAGATATGAATTAAAGGAGGCTGATTTGATGAAAATTGGTTTTAAAATGGCTGAGATATAAAAAAAACAAAAAAAAATAAAGTGAAGACGTCCTAATGAAAGGTGGGACTTTGAATTCCTCTCAGAATTGTATGCTCTTTAGTAATTCATAAGTGGTTTCTAATTATCTTGGTAAAGGTTAAAATCTAAAACCCCATCTCAACCAAAATTATATCATCCTTTTAAAAACAATTGGACGGCAAACTCATCACACGATAGATTATTATTCATCCAGTCGAAGAAACCTCCAAATCCTTAAGGCCCTGTCACACCTTTCCTAGCAAGCCTTGCGATTGCGGAGAGCAATTCTTGCTACCAAGAGATCCCCGCAAATTGCCCGCACATGACAGTTCCTGGCACGTATCACTCCCGTAGACGCCCGGAGGCGCGCATGCAAATCATTTTCACCCACAGTCATGTTTAGGCCCAGTCACAAAAGTTTTCAGCATGCTAAAAACTTGGCTGCCTGGATGGCTAAATCGGGCGGCTACGGACCTCCGGGTAGAAAAATTGTTCCCCACAAGTCACAAGCAAGGTTTGCCCGGAAAGTTGTTACGGGCCCTTGAGCATGCTCAAGCTTGTTCCGGGTGAGTCGCGGGGATTGCCCCGCAGATGTCCACGCAGAACACCAATAACACTGCCGTAGCGGTAGCAACTCGCAGGCAACTCCCATGCAACTAGCCCGTAAATAGAACGTGAGTAGAACGTAAGTAGCACACGTCCAGCAGGTAAGACGCACGCGAAACTCGCCCAAATCCTTGTCTGCTCGCAGAAAATTACCCTGCGTGCTGGAAAATCCATACACGCAACAAGCCCGCGTAGCTTGCCCGGAAAGGTTTGACAGGGCCTTTGTGAATCAGAAAACAGGACCTGAACTTATACGTCACGGGACTATTCTTCTGGTGTCCTTCAAATGCATCAGTATTAGGGCAACACATCCCTGGTCAACTGCTGGTAGGGAGTTCACTGTCCCTGGTAAGCTCGCAAGGCAGGGAAAATTCGTCCACTGCATGACGCCAGACGAAGCTCTTGAAGCAAAAACTCAGATCCAGTTTTCTGACTCACAAGAATTTGAAGGTACATCTGACGGCAAGTCTACACTCTCTTTGTTTGACCTAACTTACAGTATGCCTTCACTGAAATTACTCCTTATGGTATAATGATGGGGGGGGGGGATGACTCTTTTGATGATGACGATGCAAAAAGAACATTGGGGAAATAAGGCTACGGTCACAACCCCCAAATCCATAGTGGTCGGCGGCCGGGGGCAAGTTTTTTAGCCAATTTCAGGCCGCCTCCAGCACGCCTATGTCCCACCGATTTCTTAAAAATCTAACAGTGGCCATTGAGAGATGGTCCGGTTGCCCTAGGGTCATCATTCCGTCACTGCTCGGAGAAGATCCCCGATTTCGTCAAGTTTGACTTAAAATCGACCGTTGACGGACGGGAAGACGACAGGGCATCGCTCGGACATCGCTGCTTCTTGATAACATCCGGCTCGACTTCTCCTGCGGCGACTGAGCAGGTTAGGGTCCTACAAATCGGCCGGACGCCATCCTGAGACGTGGCCTTGTATGTGATGTGTCCTGTTTAAGTTATCAAAACGATAATTCAATTCAATTCAATTCATTTATTTTCATTCTTCTTCTTTTTTCTTTTTCAACAAAAACATAACACAAGATAGATCAGGTTTTACATCATAAACAAAGAACATTTGTCTTAATTAATAAATGGTATCAATAAACATAGGAGTGCATACTGGCAAAAAAAAAATAATACAAAGTCATGCTTCAGTTGAAAAAAAAAGGAAGAAAGAATAGAGAGGTCCACTAAAAAGCAAAGCTTGTAGATTGTGAACCACTCATAAAACCCATGAATTACTTATTTACAAACACTTGTGACGAATATAATATACGACAGGACGGGACAAAACAGAAGAAACACAACAACATGACACAACATGCCAGAATAGATGAAAAGTATGGAAGGAAAGAAAGAAAAAAAGAGAGAATGAGAGAATACCTACACGCTGAACAAGGGAAATGGAACAGAGGATGGTAGAGAATGTGCTTCATGGAGTTGGTGCTGCATGCAGCTGAGCAAGGATTGTAATGGCTACTTCTTTACGTAATAATAAATTCAGTGTTTGAATGATTGGTGGGTGGATGATGAACCCTGAGGTTAACAAAAACTATAGCTGTTAATGGAAAAAAAAACATATCAGGGAGGATTTAAAGGAAAGGTAAACCCAAAGAGCAATGTGGATTGAGTGAAAGCAGCAACATTAGTAGAACACATAAATGAAAGTTTGAGGAAAATCGGACAATCGATGCAAAAGTTATGAATTTTTAAAGTTTTGGTGTTGGAACCGCTGGATGAGGAGACTACTAGAGGATATGACGTATGAGTGGACAACAATACAAAGAAAATATAAAGGAAATTCAACAAAAATTCACTTTTCTAGATTATGAAAGAGCAGTGGACCAACCGCTTTCAAAAAGCAGGGGGAATAATTGCTACCCTTAACATATGTCAATATCAAATTGATGGAATTTGTACTTTTCATGAAAAATGGATTTTTGTAGTATTTTCTTTATATTTTCTTGGTATTGTTGTCCACTCATACGTCATAACCTCTAG
Organism: Diadema antillarum; assembly: GCF_040938485.1. Lineage (NCBI taxonomy): Eukaryota > Metazoa > Echinodermata > Echinoidea > Diadematoida > Diadematidae > Diadema > Diadema antillarum. Next base: position 316,345 of record NW_027270927.1, on the reverse strand, counting down.
TAGTCTCCTCATCCAGCGGTTCCAACACCAAAACTTTAAAAATTCATAACATTTGCACCGATTGTCCGATTTTCTTCAAACTTTCACTGATGTGTTCTACTAATGTTGCTGCTTTCACTCAATCCACATTGTTCTTGGGGTTTATCTTCCCTTTAATAACAAAAAAGTTTCAACTTGCGTTTAAAAGAATACAACGATGGGGAATTTTTCATTTCACAGCTCAGTGAGCTCCAAAATCTAGGACCAGTGTATATAAATGTATTCTGAGCCAATAAAGTTCTCAGGAGGGGTAAATTAAACTCATTAGATTGTCTAGTGGGATAATCATGAAAAGACTGGTTCCGTGGGAACATTGAATTAAAAATACTGGGAAGTGCATTTACATTGTAATTAAACATAAACTGACCAAGTTGAAAAAAATACAAATCTTTAATTTTCAAAATCTCAGAGATACATATTGTTTTCGGTTTTGTAGGTAACTCCTGAACCACTCCAAGGCCTTCCCGCGTATTCCATAATGAGACAGTTTATAAAGTAATATTTCATGATTAATTGTATCGAAGGCCTTGGAGAAGTCCAGGAAGATACCAATAAGATGAGAATGATTATCAATAGTGTGCGCAGCGTGGTCAATAAACTTTAAAAGAGCATGAATGGTGCTATGTTTCTGACGGAACCCAAATTGAGAATTTGTAAAAACATTATGCAAATTCAAAAAATTAATTGTTCTTGTAAATATCAATTTTTCCAATATTTTACATAAAAGGTGAAAGCAAAGAAATAGGTCTATAATTACATATATCAGAATCATCTCCTTTTTTAAATAAAGGGAAAACCTTAGCTATTTACATAAAATCAGGAAAAACACCACTTGATAAGGATTTATTGAAAATATATGAAAGTGGGTCAGCAATTGAAGATATAATCCCCTTTAAAATAAAATTACTGATATCGTCATAACCGGCACTTCGCTTGTTATTCATTGCGGTAACAATATCTATTATTTCATATTTTGTTGTTGGAACAAAAAAAAAATAGAACTGGAATTGGATTGACCTAAAAATTCAGAAAAATGTATATTTGACTGCGGTATTTTTTCTGCCAAATTCTCTCCAATCATTGAAAAATAAGAGTTGAAAATATTGACTATATCATTTGGATCTTCAAAAACTTTATTATCATGTCTTATTTTTATAATTTCTGATTTCTTTTTTGATATATTCATAGCCTGCTTCAACACCTTCCATGTATTTTTTATATCATGTTTATATTTTTCTAACTGAATCATATAATATTTTCTCTTTTCCAACCGTATAATCTTCGTTAAAATATTTTCATACGAAGTGTATTTATTTTTTATCTTCTCAGTTTTTTTTTCATTTTGAATTTATAATATAACCTATTTTTCCTATTTATTAAACGAAGAAGAGATTTTGTAATCCATGGTAATTTGGGGGAAGTTTTATAATTAACTGACTTTTCTTTTAATCTGGGAATATATTCATCTAAATGTCTATTAATTATCCCTGAAAAATTCTCAAACGATACATTTATATCATCATTATCATAAACACTAGACCAATCAGCCCTGTCTAGGTTAGCACCAAGACTAGCCAAATTTTCTGGTGTAGCTCTACGTCTGGATGAAAAAGAATGAAACTTATCAACACAATGTTTAAGGTCAAAACATGCTATAATGGGGAAATGATCAGTAATATCAGATAAAATTATAGAAGAATTTAAAATCTGCACGGAATTAGTAAAAATATTATCAAGGAGGGTGGCGGAATGATTTGTAACACGAGTTGGCTTCGAAATTAATGGCAAAAAAGAAGCTGACAAAAACATTTCAAGAAATTCTTGAGATGTATTATCATCATTCTCAATCAAATCAATGTTAACATCACCTATTATGAAAATATTTTTATTAATAAAATGGGGGCTTTTTAATAAGTTTGTTATACAATCCAGAAAATCTTTAGGACTTCATAATATTTTTACTTTGCGGAATGAAAATTTCCACAAACAGGGACTCTAAAATATCATTCATGACATTAAATTCATCACAAACACCATATTTAAATTTTTGAGATAAATATAACGCAACCCCACCACCCGTCCTGTTCACTCTGTTATTAACAATGAAATCATAACCATTTAATGCATACGGCAAATTATCATCAGATGATAACCATGTTTCAGTTAAGCCTATTACTGAAATTTGATATTTATTTTGGTTATCTAATAATATCTGTAATTTATCAAAATGTTTATTAATACTCCTTATATTCAGATGTAACATAGAAAAAGTGCATTGTGAAAAACTCTTTGTAAAATCTTTGAATTGATCAACAGTGACATACTTAGAAGGAGTTTGAGTTAAGTCATGTTCAAAATCAAAAGCATTATATAAATCTTTTGAAGATGCGTTAACATTGTTGGCAATGAATTATCAAAAAAAGCAGACGAATGTAACTTATTACGACTTAATTCCGAAGGGAAGCGTCTAAACAAATCAAAGAGTTCATCGTCATCAAGGGAATCAAATGCTGCATTGAGGTGATTAGCCATAAGGAGAGTCATAAAGTATATGAAGGCATGTCAACTGACGAGTTTGTAAAGGAATGCAATATAATGGCACAAGGGAAGCACTAACAGCCCCGGGTTCACGGATAGTACAGCGAGTAGGCAAATTCACATAGAGATAGATTTCTGGCAACATAAACAAAAACATAAAATACATAAACAGCATAGGAAAAGAACATAGATTACATAAACAATATAGGTAGAAAGCGTACACACAATCAGTCAAAGTCTGTAGGAGAACTTTGACTGGACCAGTACAAAGCATGTAAACGGACATAGAAATAGCTCCCGAATTTGAACAGATTTGCTGTTTGTAGGAAATAGTTATGAATATTGACTAAAAAAATTATTAATTGTCTAAAAAAATTATAATGACTGCAAGCAAGAACTAACATCATTTCGATATTTTGATTATGATTCTGTTTGAAAACTTCCTAACGTGTCACCTGATATTCGATCTTTGTGAGATACAGGAAACAGAAAAGACATATATTATATTCAATTCAATGAAATTCAAATGAAATTTCATTTCCAATAACACATGTTCGTTATCGATACAAATTCAAAGAAAACAAAACGTACAAATCAATAAAGAAAAATATGCACATATTATGGAATTATATTGTTCAAAATGATTGGGTTAACGGAAAAGAGGGACCCATGTAAAAGACAGGCTCGTAGGAATGTGGGCCACTCAAGGTACGAAAACACATACACACGCACACATGTAAAGGTGCATGTGACTTCGTTACCACTATTTATACTCTCTCGTTATTGTACAACAAGTAGGCAGATTTGAACTCAGGTATTTACATTGCTGTTGCTGTTTTGATCTCACTGACTTAAATCAAACGAAGATGATCAACCTTTGCACACAACAGAAGCCCAACAAGATCGTCTGCAAACTGAGATTTACTTCACTTCAGTCGGGAAGACAAGAAGCATTATACTACTACCATACATCCCTCTTTCGTATCATTTCTTCATACTGAGAGAGAGAAAAAAAATCACATCCAATCTGTGGGCCGTGTATGTAGTGTGTATAATCAAGACTGTTTGCGCAATCAATCATTTGATAATGATAGTGACTACGTACCTAACACTACCAAGTATCCTTATCGCTATTCGTCTCAAGATACATGAGGAGATATGACTTTAAGTAGACAGAGTGTTTACATCACAAGCACATACAATGTACTCTGCTGAAGATATTCGCGGCACAACATTTTCGGGGATTGGAGCCGACGGCCTTTTTCGCGGTATGAAATTATCGCTAATTGTCACTGGCATTAAATGCAGATAGTGTTAAAAAAAAAAGAACTTTCGAGAATTTTTGTGAATCTTGACTCTCATGAAATTCGCGAAATTAAGAGGCAGGCGACAATTTCTGGCTTTAAAGTACCTAGTTATAATGCTAAACACTTAAAATCATTCCCTGTAACATGGTAATTGGTATAGTTTAATGCAAATTCCCTCGTACATATACAATACAGTACGCACAAACATAGTCATATTATAAACTCTTATACACTGAGGTTAAAGACGGCACAGACTCACTATGTTTTGAAATTAATATGCACCTTACTCACTGCTCCAGGCGACAAAATAAAGATGCATGTGTTTTAGAGTTTTATAAACAGTTGCGCAGAGGGATCCTAAACGAAGATCATTAGACCGGTAAACGTGCACCTCTTTTGCAGTTTGTCATCGTGTAAACTTGTACAGCATGTTTCTTGGAGTGTGGTGAGGGATGTTGAAATGTTGATTCTGAATGACATACGATCCTCTCTTTTCCCGTTGGTAACAAGACGCGTAATGATACGCATAGACAGACTTATTTTGCCTACAAAGCACAAAACATCTGCTAATTTGATTATAACAGTATAATTCTATTGTTTCTAAGTTATAGGATGAGCATATACATGTACGTGCATCCAAACCCATGTTAGGGACCAGGAATTCATCGCTTTATAATCTTCATTCAATCATTCCTTTAAAAAGTAATATGAACACACGAAAGCGCAAGTAAGAAGAAATAGCCAAAAGGGTCTATATTTTCCGTATATACAATCGGAGTAACAGTAAACCACTATTTGAATTAAGTTTAGTAAAGTTCTTGATAACAAGATGCTTTACAATCAAAACAGCAGATGGTATTCTTGAAGTTGATACCCTCCCCCCCCCCCTCACTGATTTCACTTAAAAACTGGAGATATCCCAGAGCAAAGTGAAGTTAATGGAACCGGCCACCACCCCGCCTTTGCTGACTACATAGCTACACTTCAGCTTATCCATACATTTTGTAAGATGTGTCTGACAATATAGATTAGATCATTGTGGGTGTGTGAAACTTGTAGTCAAGAAGCTACACTTGAGCTTTTTGAGTGCCGCGTCTTGTGTTCAGTGATAATCTATCATGACCCTTATCTGCTTGTTACAGCCTGGTATGGCTAGACTTTGTGCCCAACTGCAGTTGAAACCTGCTCAAGACTATTACAGTTCTTTTGTAAAATGCTCCAGTTAACAGTTGTTTCCTCCCGCGATGCAAAGAAGTTCTTTGAAATACAGTATTGCGCTTCATTCTCTGCCGCGGTCTGACAGTTAATTAAATTTTCCGTCTTCATTGTAATGTTGTCTTTCCTATCGCTTCGAATTGGAATGAGTAATGCTACGGTAAGGTTTTTATGACTTGGTCTTCTGGGAGTCTACTTCAAAGTTCACTGTTTTGTGGCAAGAGAGGCATCCAAGCGCATTTAGCGAGGTGCTGTGCTATATAGGGAGCATCGATCGCTAAAGTGGGTGGTTTTGTATACTCGATATCGGTGATCAAAGAAGACACATCGTGATCATGGCGAATAAAATGGTTGTCAGTATCATCCTCGTGATGATAGGGGCTCTCGTCGCATGCGGCATCGGACTCGGGGTGTACTTTGGAGTCGACTGGACAGAGGAGACTGTCGTGGACGACGACGAACCACCAGTCGATGGTTTGAATCGATTTGACTGTTATCCAGAGCCTGGTGGTTCCCAGGCTGCTTGTGAGAGACGAGAATGTATCTGGCAAGAGACTGATGTCGAGGGCGCCCCTTGGTGTTACTACCCATCCAATTTCGGTTACGTGATGTACGAGGTAAGAACCATGCAGTTGCAGACCATCGTTACAAAAACCCATCTTTCCGAAACTGATATAGGCTAAATATTGCAATATTAGTGCAAATATCACTCTGGTCTTGTGGTTTATCTAAAGGGGAATAAACAACTGAGCATGTATAGGTTAGTTTGACAACATGCCCATCTTCACAGTCTTACCTTTGGAACGGACCAAAAAAAAAGTAATGTCATGAGATCATAGCTAATCATGTACTGACCTTCTAAAGATAAACAATTAGTACAGCTGATGCTAAACTCTATTCCTAGTTTAAATTCGGAGCGGACTGGAATCCCGGACTGGAATTATTTGTTACCGAGTGTTACACAACAATTGGTTAAAAAAAAGATTTTCATTAAAAAAAAAATCAACGAATTACACAAAGTTATAATCTCTATCAAATTTGATGAAGCAGAATTCGATACAGTTAGAATGAGTCCAAAGCACAAACCCCCATGTCGTTCAAAGTTTTGTGGGATATTATTCTTTCTATTTTGTATTGAAATGTTGGACGATGCTTACAGTTACGATGCTTACGATATCATTTCAAAATGTTTCTTTGTATTCACGACGTTAAGTGAGAATGTGGCTGTGTTATTGTGGCTAGTTGGCCCTCAGCAGACTCAGCTAATAATATGATCCAAATATATACTGCAATCCAAACGTAGCTGTTAAATTCTTTGGCGATAATCTATGCGATAGCTGTGCTTGATGGATTCTTTGGTAAATAGAGTTTATGGAAACAACGCCGGAGATAAAATGCAGTTTTTCAGTAATTCTTTGCCGAGATTTTGTAACGGACTTAATATGCTGACCTTTGTACATTGGACATCAAGTAAACAGTGCACCATGAACGTTACGATTTTATGGATGCTAATATTGTGATCCTATAAGGCTGCGTTCACATAGAAGTATTCGGTATTCGGTATTCGGTATTCGGTATTCGGGCACCGAGTACACAATCACCCGCACCGTCAACTCACCATCCCATGCAGTGAGGATTTCTTCCTCCTACATCCCAGCAAATCTTATTAACAATTTCTAAACTGCATCAGAATGTCAGTCTACATGCTTATTTTTGCTAAAGGGCAAATCCAGACCAAAAGTGTCACTATTTCATAAACGAGAGACGGTATACGCTGCAAGAATATCGAACAAGCTCGATTCCCACTTTGCTATACTTTTCGCAGCTATTCGGTACTTTCGAATAGTGCCCTCCTATGTGAACCGGTGTGAGGAAATCCTATCGTTCGATTCAAGCTATTCGCGTGCCCTCGAAAAACGAGCCCGAATACCCGCATAGTATACTTCTATGTGAACGCAGCCTAAGGCTCCTATCTCCGAGTGGCCATCGCGGTATTGAATGCCATGATTTTTAAAAAGACCATGACCCCATATTTCCACCTATATAGTTTATAACCTGACATAATATATCATGTGATATGGAAGTATTGTTTATAACAGGTAGGTGAACCTCCCTGTGTACACACCTCCTTTTAAGTGATTTATATTCATTCAATTTTATTGAGATAATACCACAAACATCAATTCACCTTGATATTACTGTACAACGCAGCATAATTGCTTTGGTATAAAAGCAGCAGTGGAGATTAACATTTCATGATATTTTTTCAATATAAAAGTAAAATACTAATAGAACAACAATTACCCCTCCCCCCCTAAAAAAAGAAGAAGTATTGTTTCTAGAATAAAAAGCCATTCCTAATCCAATTCTCCGTTCCTTCCCTTCCTAACAATAAATATGCCTTTAAGCTATATTTATCCAAATATTGTCATGATATTTGCCTGCAGCAAACAAACAAACAAACAAACAAACAAAACAAAGCAAAACAAAGCAAAAACAATGCCCCCCCTTTTTTTTTTCCTTGTCGGGCGTTATAAATTGGCAGGAGTGAACCGGTAAAAATTACATGGGGATCTATTTTTATTCATTTTTTCATTTTGTTATTCTTTTGCTTGCCATTTCTTTTTTCTTGCTTGTACCCGGCAGTGGCCTGAAAGGTCCATTCGTGACGGACCTGAGTTTCCAACGTTTTTTGATGATGACTTTTTGAGATAATGAGAAACCTTTTATGAAATATGAAAGAGCATATAATTCTTAGCACTAAGCAGATGCTAAGAGGAAGAGTAAGAGGAAGTTTATTTGATAAAGATTGGTTTTTTTGAAATGACTGAGATATCAAACAAAGTAATCTTAAGGCGTTTTCACATCAGCCCGATAAAAATCCCAGCTCGAGATATTTTTCGCAGAAAATAGTCAGCAAAATAGCGCGCTATTTCGAAACATCGGGCTGATGTGAAAACGCCTATAATGACAGGTGGGACCCATCTTTGTTGTTGAATATCTCAGGGGTTTCAAACCGCTTTGCATCAATTGAACTTTGTATTCCTCTAAGAATAATTCGCTCTTTAACATTTTATAAAGTGGCTTCTAAGAAGCTTGCAAACACTTAGACTGAATGCTCACCTCAACCAATTTATTATTAGGGCCTATACTATCCCTTTAAAGTCCAGCCCATCACCAGACAGACATCATTCTGTCCTTCATCCCATTCCCCTTCATTCCCAGAACAACAACAAACAAATCAAAACAAACAAACAAACAAACAAACAAACAACTACAAGACAAACATCCGCACCTATAGCCCACACATAACTACCTATCCTTCCCTCCCCACCCATATCCATTACAATTTTACAACCTTGACAAACACACAAACACACATACACACACGCACACACACGCACGCACACACACACACACACACACACACACATAGGCACACACAACACACGCATCTGTTTTATTTTGTATAATCATATCTATAAAAGGTACATCCATAAATACAGAAAAATCCCACATTAGACTAATTTGGTGATGGAAAACTCATTTTACAGAGAGAAGCTAGAGTAGCCAGCGGTATTGCTAAAAATTGATAATAATAATGAAAATCACCATGTAAATCTCAATCTCAATCATTTCGATTGCTCCCCACATCTCCCGCCAGGATCCCACCCGGACAGAGCTGGGCTGGAGGGTTCGTCTCGCCAGAAGAAGACAGGCACACCGCTACGACGTCCCATCGGACAACATCGAATTAACCGTCGAGATTCAGACGGACAGCAGGCTACACTTTAAGGTATTTATCATAACATACCTTTATTTGCAATACCGGAGGAGGCCGCAGATTTCGTTCAAACTGTTATATCATCATCTTTTCATTTATGATAAAAAATGATGACGATAATGATGATCATATAGGAATAATAAACGTAAGCAAATGGGAACTCACCAGAAATGTAAATGATTTATAAGTGAATTTATCAGCGTCCCTACTGAACGAACATTGTCATAGGGCTTTCTATATAGCTCAGTCGGGTAGAGTACCGGGCTAGCATCCGAAGGTCTCGGGTTCGAATCCCGATGAAATCCGACTTTCTTTGCTCAATTTTTGATAATAATAACAAAAATGATAATAATGATGACAATAGTCATTATCACCTTCATCGTCACCTTTATCCAGTGTAGCTTCTGTACAGTGTTGCCACTGCTCTACCAGCGGGCACTGCCATTATCATTATGCTAACGTTGTCATAGATTTTATACACTTGGGTCGATAGGGCCATGGTGGGGAAAAAAAGAAACTTCTTGTCCAAGGACACAGACACTCGACGAGATTCGAACTTTAGAACCGCGATTAAAAGTAAAGACACTCTATCTGTTACTCGTTGTAAACTGACAGATTACTGATGCCTTCACGGATCGGTTCGAAGTCCCGTTAGAAGTCGAGATTCCGTCGGAGAGAGCCGCCAACCCCCAATACGAGGTTTCCTACACCAGGAATCCATTCAGTCTGCAGATCACACGAGTCAGTACAGGCACTGTCATGTGAGTTCAGTTTTGTTTGTTTGTTTGTTTGTTTGTTTGTTGATGTTAATGACGTTGTTGTTGTTATTGTTGTTGCTGCTGTTATAGACAGTTATACTATGAAGCAGCCTCTGAAATACAAATTGCAGTAAATCGACTTAAATAAGCACTGAATATCATCATTTTAGTAGTAGCCATTCAAAAGAAATCATGTTTGGACACACTCCAGCAGGACCTTGCAACTGACTGAAAATTGCTGACGTAAATCAGTTACGTTTAAAAAAAAAACACCCAACAACAAATCGAAGGAAGAATTCAAGAATTTGAAGAATTACGCACTACCCGCTGTCTTCTATAGGGATGAGAACCAGCGCTGGCTGTCGGATATTGTGGCTTGTGGTTATTGGTCACTCCTGTCCGGGGATCAGGAGGTCGTAAGTTCGAATCCTGCTCGAGTTCGTACGCCCATCATTTCTTTAGTTATGGCTACTACTAAAGCACTGATCAATTTAGTGCTGAATATGTAGGGCCCATATAGCCAGAAGTTGAGGATCGAAGAGTTCATATGGGTTGGTATAGACGAAACAAACATGCGTTGTATCCAGGAGCTGTTTCCTCAATGACATGATAAACCAGAAATATTTAAAAACTTTTTACGTTCCTTCACGGGCAACCAATAAAGACTCTTTAAAATGGGGGGGGGGGGATCCTTATAAATGATGTTTGCTAGTAAATCAACCAAACAATAACGAGAGTCCTAAAAGCCTAGTATTTGGCAATGAGAGAAATCAATTGTAAATGCATTCAATGCACAATAGTGAAAATGGCTGCTTCCACATAAAAGGAATGTCAAATCAATTTGAGCGGCCATTCTGGCCACACATGCTCTTTATTTTATTTCAACGTGAATTCCATAGATAGTTACGTCGACCAAACTTCAGTATCATGTCGCTTTGGAAACGAGTGAAGTGCTTTACCAACGGAGAAAAAAGGAGAGGTCATTCGGGAGAATGTGCACATGAGCTAATTACGAACTGACTCATTTTCTAAACTAGATCAAAGTTCTTCACTTCTCCTAGTTGACTGTAGGGGCCTACATAAGAAAATGGCACAATATTCAAATTCACCCTATTTGAATTAAACAAAGTTCACTACAGAGCGTTTTGGTAATTCCTGATTAAAGTTTTCACACGTTTCATTCAACATTCGATGTTATTCCCTTTTACTGTATAGATTTGACACATCGGTTGGTGGAATGACTTTTGAGGAACAGTTTCTTCAGATTTCCACACTCCTTCCGTCTTCTAACCTGTACGGCTTCGGAGAGCACAACCATCGCCGTTTTAAGCTCGACCTTAACTGGAAGACTTGGGCTATATTTACCAGAGATGTAGCCCCTATCGTAAGTTATTCGTACAATAATGGCCTATTGAAATGATAATGACATCTCCACATGGTGAACTCTGAATTGCCAGAGAGATATACTCTTATGCATCATTAGTAATGAGGGACATGAATAAACTTGGATAAAGATTTTTGGATAATTACGAATTTTCTGTCTTCATACTTCACCAACACGTCGAGCGAAGGAAAACACCTCGCAAACCCTTCATACCAACCTGATCATACTAGTAATCTATTTATTTTCGAAATCAGAATTTCTCATTGATTTCTTAGGAACTTATGGCGTGCAAATACGCAAAACGGTCATATTGAATTTGATTTCGTCTAATTCATATTTAACAAAAGAAACCTAGTCATCTAGTGACATAAATTCGAAGTGATAAGTGAATAATGATTGGCCTATATAAGTGAATATCACTAGCCTAAAATCTCACGTGTTTTGAGGGAAAGATGTTCCCATTCCACTCGGCTGTGTACGTCGTCACACAACATTTGTTTGACAGAGATATTCCATGCCATATCAAAGATATTCATACTTATTTCAGGATCCATGGAACCTTTACGGACACCATCCATTTTACATGTGCGTGGAGGAAGACGGCAATGCCCATGGCGTTTTCCTACTCAACAGTAATGCCATGGGTAAGACATGTTACTTGTTCTTGAGATTATCAAACACAATTTGGGATTAGTGTATCGTATAGAAATCCTAATCCTACATTATAATCATATCCTAATCTGTTCCTAATGTCCTACCAACTTTACCTACTATATCCTATTCGTAGCTGATGTATCTGTATCGCATTTCTTTTTATATAGGCCTACGGGGAAAACGTTTTAATGCGTGAAGACATGACTACTAAAATGAATCACACATATCTTAATTAGACATATTGAAATATGAAAATACCTCGTCATAACACAAATTGAAATTGTGAATAATTGAACAATAACGTAAGTACAATTTTTAACACATTAAGAAAGTTTGAACCCAGCTATAATTACTTTAGGTTTCAATGTCGGCTAATTTCAAATTTTAGATTTTTTTAACTTGAATAAAATATAAAAATGCATGCAAATTTATGATATACGTCAGGTACCGCACGTTTCATTTTTTTATGGTTTATTGGAAAACAGATTTATTGGAAAACGTTTTCAAACTCTCAATGGACGTTACAAAATGAAACGTTCTTTACAAGGCGTTTGTTAACGTTATTGAACGTTATAAAAATGAAACGTCCGGTACCTTATGTATATGTGTATCATGAATAAGGTCCGATAACGTTTACAAACGCTTTGTAAAGGACGTTTCGTTTTGTAACGTCCATTGACGTTTTAAAAACGTTTTCCATTAACCTGTGCTTTGCGGTAAATGCTAAGTCCAAACTTAGACCGTTTATGTACTTTTTAAAAAGTCCTCAAAAATGTTGAAACGTTCTGAAAAAAGTTATGTGTTTGCTGCCGGGTATCAACACATTGTGAACACGGTGTGATTTCTCTTCACACTTTTTAATCCAAGCGTGTGAACATTTTAAACACATTGTTATCATCAATTTATAGTGTGAGACAGCACATTACAATGTGAACTCTATGTGAAAAACAAACACCACAGCTTGAAATCTTCTTCACACTGCGAGCATTTTCACATATAATAGTCGACTATACACAAACATTGTGAACATACTGTGGGGACGCTGTATTCTTTGCAGCAGGGATATCTTACAAAACAATATTTATTCTCCTCTAAAAATTTGGCACTTCCCTGAATGATAACAAAGGGATAACAGCCAGCATGGCATACAACTCTTTCTCATCATTTAGACATTGTCCTTCAGCCAACACCAGGGCTAACGTATAGGACTATTGGCGGCGTGCTGGACTTCTACGTCTTTCTTGGACCAACACCGGAAAATGTCATCGGACAATACGGGGAGGTATATGACGGTGACGATAGGCCCTATGACCTATAAGATACTTTAAATGTGAATTAAATACACGTTAAAAACATAGTAAGATCCTAACAAAAATGGTCATTATTATGATAAGTAACTATCACCTTGGTAATGAGTACTACTGGCTATCATTGATATAGGGATGATAATTGTTTTGACGAGGATTACAATGATAATGGCCATGACTGTAATAGCAAGAGTAATTACAGCTAATGACCATTGTGGTAAACTCACAGTAATAATAATATCGATGGAAATGTTATTTGCAATTGATGGAAAAAATTACAAAGATATCGACGACACAAGAAGAACGTTTTCTTTTTCATCATAAGCTTGTTGTTCTCAATAATATTAAACACATGGTTAGACTCGTTTTTATTGAAACTAGAGCCTTAACGCCTTGACTGAGGCGATTATAATGGCGTACATTACATTACTGTCAGATACAGTACATTATGCACCCGTGTATATGTGACAAAGGGTGCGTTTATCAACTCTTTTTCTCGGCAGAAACAGGTTTTCCAAACAGCTTTCAAGGAATTTTTACGAGTTGATAAACGCAAAGCTGTTTTGAAACCCTTTCGGAAAGCATTTTCGAAAGGGTGCGTTTGCTTTCCGAAAGGGTGCGTTTATCAACTCTCCTTTTCTCGGCAGAAACAGGTTTTCCAAACATCTTTCAAGGAATTTTTAAGAGTTGATAAACGCAAAGCTGTTTTGAAAGCCCTTTCGGAAAGCCTTTTCGAAAATTTTCGCAAATTTGTGGCTTTCCAAACAGATTTCCTAAACAGGTTTTCAGAAACCTGTTTGTAAAAGCCTTTTGAAGTTGATAAACGCAAAGCTGTTTTGAAACGGCTTTGTAGTATTGTACTGCAGTTACGAACAATGCACGCCTTATACGATTATGACCTCTTCTCCTCGGGTCGAATTGCGCAATGCAGTTGTGCAGTGACAGGCCAGTTATCGTGTTCGCGAAGAGAGTTGATAAACGCAACTATTTTGGAAGCCGTTTCTAAAGGGCTTTGGAAAGGGCTTTGGAAAGGGCTTTGGAAAGGGCTTTGGAAAGCCGTTTAAACAGAGGAAAGTTGATAAACGCAGCCAAAGTCTCATGCCGCCACTCAGAAGTATTTGAAGTATGTGCTAAACTGGAGCTGCCTCACAGATAGGAAGACAATTGATTCATGTGGCATTGCATCATGACTCGTCACTCTCAAAGGAAGATATGTCTTTATGATGGTAATTGCCGTCCCTTCTTAGAAAACAAGCGGCACATTAATAGTACAGGGCTATGGAAAGGGCTTTGGAAAGGGCTATGGAAAGGGCTTTGGAAAGGGCTATTGAAAGGGCTTTCGAAAGGGCTTTGGAAAGGGCTTTGGAAAGCCGTTTAAACAGGGGAAAGTTGATAAACGCAGCCAAAGACGAATCCTATATACTACATCCAAGCGAAGACTTTATATTCGAACCCTTTTATACCACTACGAAGATCTAAAAGGATGGTGCGAAGATTAAACAATCATTATTTTTGGTTCGTGCCTGCAGATCATTGGCCGCCCTGTCATGATTCCATACTGGGCCCTGGGATTCCAGCTGAGCAGGTGGAATTATACCACCCTGGACCGCGTGAAGGAGGTCTGGTCTGAAATGGTTGAGGCTGGTATACCTTATGTAAGTACTGTAACCATCGAAGTGCCGCTATCTTTTTCAATGTGCCACACTACCCTTTTCAGTGCAGCATGTAATATGATGAAATATTGCACATTGCTATTCCAAAAATTTCCAAAATCATCAATAATGGCACCCTCCGCACGAAACTTTCCGAATGATTGCTATAAACTATCAAAAAATTGAAAAAAGAATCATGAAGGTGATTGTTCTGAAGTCAGAAATGATTGATATCCTTAACGTCCTTCTGTCTATCAGCATGAAAGCGTGGTTTAACGTCCTTCTGCCTATCAGCATAAAAGCGTAGTTTAACGTCATTCTGCACATCAGCGTAAGATCGTGTTGTACTCTGTAGTAATGCATGCAATTGTGCACCCTTAGGCCCGAATTCACGAAGGTGGAACGATTGAAATCATGGTTTGAATCATGGACAATTTGTATGGAGTGTCACATGGCCTATTTCGTTACGAAATCAGTAATTACGTAACGAAATGACAACATTTCGTCGACGAAATGATCATCTTATTTTCGTTAACGAAATGAATATTTCATCAACGAAATGGTCATTTCGTCGACGATATGACTGATTTCGTAAAGAGTATTAATATGCCATGCGACTCTTGGGGCTCCATACAAATTGTCCATGGTTTAAACCATGGTTTCAATTGTACCACCTTCGTGAATTCGGGCCTATGAGACTGTTGTGAGTCTGGTTTAAAGTGTCTTTGACGAAATATTTGGACATGCTTAAGACTAATGATCACGAGTTGCATGGCACTGCTTGTTTCTTGTTGGGCCTGCAGGACGTTCAATACGGCGACATCGATTACATGGACGGGCAGAAGGACTTCACCTACGACAACGTTACATACTACGGTCTTCCCGGCTTCGTCGACCAGCTGCACGCCCATGGACAAAGATATATCATAATCCTGGTAATAAACTGAGAAGAAATTGCATCATTAGTTGATATAGAAACGATTGAATTGAAGCTTTCTGATACTTTTCAATGATAACGATGGTGGAAATGGAGAAACATAGTGAAAGCAGTCCTAGTGATAGTTTCAATTATAATGTAAGAAATAAATATACTATACTACCAGAAAGAAATTACATAATTTGACGTAGAAACGATGTAATTGTATCCCATTCTCCCTGGGTTCGTGAAGCTTTATAAACTTTCAATGATAACTATGCTGGAAATGGAGAAACAGAACTGAAAGCAGTCCCAGTGATCGTTTAAAGTATAACACAAGCAATAGATATACTACTTCCACAACCAATGCGGATATAAGCCTTCTTCACTCTTTTTGTGGGTTTAATGTCAGATTAGTATCGCCTTATCGTTTTTATGAGGCGCCACGACTGCCGCAGAAGAGTACAATAACACTTTACACTCTGACTCAAAGCACCATCAGACATTCATTATTATGTCTATAGTTTGGTGCTCATCCTTGTCATATTATGTTGATAGGAGCCGCAGTGATCAGAATCGTCATCTTTTTGTTTATTACAGTTAATAACTTATTTTCATCCATCTATTCCATTATTGTCTAATAATTTTCCGAACTGTCCCTTTTTTGCGAACAATCCTATCTTTCTTGTCCATGTTGTCAGTGGCTGCCGTCAGCAAAATAACCATTTGGAATATATAGATCGTTATGAAATAAACTCATTACATTCCTCCTTCTCGATGTCTTTTTTCAGGACCACTGTATCAAGAAGGAAGTTGGTTACCATGCCTACGACAGGGGCCTGAACCCAAACGTCTTTGTCCTAGACCCGGCTGGGGAGGAACCTATAGTGGGCAATGTAGGTTGTTTTGTTGTCATCACTTGCACTATTCGACATCCAGTCACCTCATCAAATGATCGAATTATCAACTCAGTAGCACCCAGTAACTCATGAAGATAATTTATTTTCGCTTTCCTTTTGTGAAATAAAAGCATGCCATTGTGACGTCTTGTCTGACGTAACTCTGTACACTTTCCTTGCAGTCGACCACATTACTAGCTCACATATTTACATAATACATAGTATACAAGTTTGTGAAAATGGCTCTAAAAGTGGGTGTGAGGTGGCAATATCTTAAAGTGAACCTACTGTTGTCAGGTGGGAAAGAGAATTTACCTGCGATGCAGACGCCATAAGACAAAAATGTGACTATGTGAAAGGGCTAGTTACGTGAGAGGTAATTAGTCATAGGTCAAAGATCACAGAACACTGGCAAAATGGCATTTCGGCTGTAACTTCATCTATAGGAATGTCGAGTAGTAATAAATTTGAAAGTACGTGTAGTGGGAGTAGATATAGATATGCAATTTTTTTCATGAAATTATTTTCGTAATGGGAAGAAGGTCACCGCACTTTTGTCAAAAATGTCACTCTAGAATATCCATCGTTAATAACGTCTCATAAGAGTGACAGAAATAGATCAACAATTGATTATCCAAAATTAAATGGATGGTAAAATAACATGAAAATGTAAATGAAAGGATAGATTCTTATTACAGATATAGTAATTGCCTGGGAAGCGGGTTCCTCTCAGTTGACTGTGCGCACCGATCGAGTTGCTGTAATTAGCCACCAAAACTAATATGTACATGTAGCTAACACCAGAATGTCATTTTCCGGTCGTCAACTCCACGAGGCATAAGTCCAGTAATAACGTTTTTTTTTTTTTTTTTTTTTGTTGTTGACTATGCACAACGGCCGGGGGGGGGGGGGGGGGGGGGGCAACGGTCGAACTGCTCTTGTTAGCTTCTGAAATTAAACTTAGCAATTCCATGCCTTGACCACTTTATTATCACCTGACATTAGGTGTGGCCAGGGGACAGTGTGTATCCGGACTTCACCAATCCCAATGCGCAGGCGTGGTGGACTGACCTCTGCGCGGAATTTCATGACGTCATCCCATATGACGCACTTTGGATTGTAAGTGCAATGCTATAATTCATACATTACCCTCTGGTGCATGTCTTAGAAAGATATTTGCAATGACTTTTACATGTGTCTTTTTTTTTCAAGATCATTATTGAAGGAGTTCCGTAACCACTCCCCTCTCTCTCTCTCTTTTTCTTCTTCCTATGGCAAATCTTTTAGGGAAAGGAAGTTCAGAAACAAAGAACTGTTTCCATGTATTGATTTGTTTTTGTATTTTCTTTGATATATCAGAAATGAAATGTTTGAAGCTGAATGACCCTATTGGTATTGGGGCTTGCTTATGTCATATTAAGTGGTACTAGTATATTTTACCGGATTAATCCTTTGTATACTCCGAGTGCTGGTTGGCATAGAAAATCTCATATAGCATTGTAAACACTGACCAAAGTCAATGGCACTGAAAAAGTTAGAGGTACTGTTTACCAATGGGAGCAATGATTAAAAAAATCAAGTTATCACATTTGATGCATCAAAAAAAAATCCTACCATAAAAATTTTCGCAATCAAGCCAAAATATAAGGAGATATCACTATTTTCTCACTAAACCATATCTGCAGACGGTTCAGTCTAGAAATAATTTTATTAAATTAAAGCAAGATATTATTCAGAGGGATGAAGGTTCAGGTGTAAGTTTCTTCAATTTGTCTTCCTCTACAAATGAAACTTGTTAAGATGGCAACTGCTGATCTGTAACCAGGGACAGCCTGGTGGTAGTGTCGCTGCCCGGAAAGCAGTAGATGACAGGTTCGAGTCCCACTGGTTCCTTTTGTTTTTCAGACGTGTTTGTTAATTTACAGATCAGCAGTTGCGATCTTAATAAATTTCATTTGTAGAGGGAGACAAATTCAAGAAATTCACACCTGAATAATTTTATTATAACTACTAAGTATTGTTCAGATTTTATATATTTAACTGTACTTAACATTGATTATACTGATGAACTTTTTTACACTGGTTGTTTATATCACTAACTCACATTTTAAAACTATTTTGAAGCACTAAAGTTTTTGTTTCATCTGTAAATGGTAAAACAATGCCTTTAATGACAGGACACGCGAAATAGAGTCATGCTGAATGCCTGATTAAATGGTTTACTTTAAAGGACATGAACGAGCCATCGAACTTTATTCCGGGATCTATTGATGGGTGCCGAGAAAACCAGTGGAACTATCCGCCTTACATGCCAAGTAAGTGAACTTTTCATTAGACTTCTCTGTCTTGCGATCACGAAAGTTAGAATACATATCTTTAAATCGCATGAAGTGTGTACATTACTGTATACTTATAAGGTAGCAATGAATGTAAATTGTAATAACTGTTTGGTAAAAAGACTGTGCTTCAATAATTGTGCTTAAGAGTAGGTTCATCAAACTACGCGTCACAATAAGTCACCAATAAGATACAAAGTATATTCTATCTTTGATCAAATGCCAAATACAGCTACAGACTTGCGGTCAGTGCTGTTGGCTGTTATCAATGGCAATGCCTCGAGAATTACGTTATATATACATATCATAATCAGAAACAATTTGGACATCTTTATAAAAGTAGGGGAAATGAATAAAGTTCTATACATTTCTATTTTTTCGGGGGATGGTGAGTACATTTTCCTTGTTTCGATTTGAACACAAACATTGATGTTAATAATAAGTGTAAGAGTACCGAGTCACATTGGGGGACATGTAGGGCTAAATATAAAAAAAGACTCGGTCTCCTGTACAACATGATTGGCTGCATGTAGAGGGAGTAATGTTCTCACAGTATTATATACATAACAAAGAATTTGATGAACAAAGATATTCATGAATCTAATGAAGCACTTAATCTTGTTGCTATCTTTATTCAGACGTATTGATAGATGAGGGGCAGATTTTTACCAAGACATTGTGTATGGATGCCCAGCACTACGGGGGTGCACATTACGACCAACACAGTCTATACGGCCACACCATGAGCGAGATGACCTTCCAGTAAGTATACTAGTTACTACTGTGGACCCTGGACTGAGTTATCAAACCAAATATTTGCCAATTTCTCAAGTGTACACAACAAAATGCAGTATCTAAATTTATTTCTACATTAAAGGAAAAAGAAGAGAAATCACTGCTTATTATCTGCTATACTTTTCCGTTTCTATCTTTTTCGTTGCTTATCCTCAAAACTTGATATACACAGAATTAATCACTTAAAACATCTGTAATGACTGCGTGTAATACTGCAGGATACAAGTTTTTCCAAGGAATGTGGAAATGATAATAATCCTGACAGGAACTTTCAAAGTGATTTCCATCCTGAAGGACTTGGGGTTTCTGTGCTCTCAAAATATACATGTCAATACTTCTTCCTGTTGGGCAGAAAAGAAGAAAATCGTAGTTTAGATAGACGTCAAAGTAACCTATAAATTTCAAATAGCCTGTACTGCCTATAATGAATATCATAAATGATTTCTGTCAAATCTTCAAAATTCTTCTTTATGTGTATTGCCAATGTATAGGACACTGAAGACAGTCTTTCCGGACAAACGTAGCATGGCCTTGACCAGGTCCTCATTCGCAGGCACGGGCAAGTACGCACAGCACTGGCTGGGAGACAATCAGAGCTTCTGGGAGCAAATCTGGTGGAGCATTGTGGGTAATTCAAACTTCATTATCGTCTGCGTCGTTTATGCAGTCTACGTGTCTTAATATACACGATGCTAGTGACAACTAGTGTGTCTTGAGTGGTTTTATTTCGCTAGCATAAGTAAAGCATCTGACGCTCCCCTCGCCTCCCTCTGTAGACCCATCCCTGTAGGCCTGGATGTTCCATGAAAATGATTGAACCATATCACGGGAACTTTGGCAATTTCAAAATACAGTTTTAAATATGATTCGGAAGATGAATTGTTGTGATTATGATGTTAGCATGGCTCTTTTGTAGAATGAAAGATGCATTTAAAGGTTCTATCATTGTGACTTGCATGAATGACCGTCTTATATCATTTGAGGTTAATTTTAAACAACTGTATAATCTTTCTCTTTCAGGCATGTTTGAATTCAACATGTTTGGCTTTCCATACGTA
This sequence comes from Diadema antillarum, assembly GCF_040938485.1. Classification (NCBI taxonomy): domain Eukaryota; kingdom Metazoa; phylum Echinodermata; class Echinoidea; order Diadematoida; family Diadematidae; genus Diadema; species Diadema antillarum. The sequence continues at coordinate 295,703 of NW_027270927.1, read as the reverse complement.
AGTTTTGATTGCTTTTGTTCTCTATGATATTAAATAATAATTATCTAATTTTTTCTCTTGTGACAAAATTCTCATGACTTGATTTTATTCCTCATTTTTTTTCTTTAGTGTGAACACTACACAGCCACACCCCAGCAGACAGACACACGCATGCATACACAGCTACACACACATACTTACCTGTAAATCGTTAACACGTGCAATTATATTCCCTTTCTTTTACCCTATTAAAGTAGAAATTACTGCTGTTTTTTGTTGATTTCATTTGAGCTTTGGAACTGTTAGGAATTATAGTGATGTAAACGTCATGGCTGAAATATAACTTGATTATATCATGTAATGAAAGCATTCAACAGAGTATACATTGGGTTAGTTTTGCTGACCATGCTGACGGTGTTACGAAGTAAAGAGAACAAAACGCGTGGTTAGTATTGAATGTTTCATCATTAAATCGTTTCCATTTACAAATAGATTGGAGCTGATATATGTGGATTCTGGTTCAACACGACCGAGGAGATGTGCTGGCGATGGATGCAGGTCGGGGCATTCTATCCGTATGCTCGAAATCACAACGGAGACGGTATGATTGTAAGTATAAATCTGGATCAGCAGGTCATCTGTCTCTAGTCTTACTATTTCATTTCATTTTAATTTCAATTTATTTTCATATTCCTCACATATATCACAGTAAAGTACATAAATGCGAAAATTATACAAAGCATAAATTAGATGAAACTTCACCGGAATGTACAAAAGTTTGTTTTTATTATGAACACAAGGTCTGTATACATGCGAATTGAACTGTGGTCATGATGCGAAAAAAAATATGATGGGGCCTGCGTTAAAGCATTAGCTTGTACAGCCGCAGGTCCCGTTATAAATCAGTTTAGGGGAAATTTAAGATACAGATGTTTTTAAGACCACACTACAACTGGGGGAACCGATTAAAACAAACAAATGAAAAATCCGATCAAATAAGTGTTACTGAAGAGAATACAGAAATACTATTCAATCGTAAGGACGACTTTCTTTGTACAACTATAGTGCGATCGTTCGACCCCAGCTGTAATACTTTTCTAATGTTCGTATTTTGGCCCCCATGGTATTTAATGAATGGACACTCATTGCTCATTGTCGGTGTAATATTAAGTGTGACTGGGTTTTTATGTTTTGGTGTTTCTTGACGGCCTCCCTTGACAAACTTCTGTCGAAAGTGGAAAATGCATTTAAATTTCAACTCCAGCCTGAAGGGGCCCCCATTTGGTATCTATCATATCGAGGCAAATACACATCAAAGGAAACTGACACCAAATAATGAGATCTCAAATGTGAATACTGAGTTTCTTTGTTGGTTATTTTCATTTCCAATGTACAAATAGTCTACGGTAGTGGGTATACACTAAACAGTTGTTTTTGTTCGTGTTGTTACACGTTATGATGATAACCTGTATCAGTAACAGTGTCTCAACTAGGAATATGAATTCATCTAGTTCCAGAGTGTATTAGAAATATTACTCCTTTGAAGGAAGAAAGAATAACATAAATGCAGTACAATTTGTTTTTAAGCCTCAACATCCTACAGCTTTCAGCGTGGAAATGGCCGATATGTCACGTGACATATTATTGCATCGGTATAGACTTCTACCTTTCCTTTATACGCTGTTCTACGAAGCACATGCAAGCAGTGCCACAGTCGTCAGACCACTGCTGAATGAGTAAGTTCTTAGTATAGTCTCCTTTGGGAAGATTGTGTTTTTCAAGTAGGTGAGTCTCTCCTCCCTGGAATTATAGGGGGAGGGTGCTGGTGTCTAAAACAAGTTTCCGAGCGCGATTCCTGGGCGGGAGCCTCTTTTGACGGGATGTTTTACCAACGACATCTTCGTGACCCTCGAATGATACAGTAAATATTGGTAGCTGGTATTCAAAACTGGGTATCGGGACAGTTAGAGCTCTTGGTAAGAGTAGTGGCAAAACTTTGTAGAGGTTGCTTAGGTTTCATAGGCCCATACCATTTTCGGAATACAGATTATCACATCATCTTACAATTTAATGTTTAGTACTTTATTGACTTGTTTTGTTTACAAATACACTCCGGTATATTCCAGCCAAAAACATACAAATAATCTGCCGGCAAAGTCTCGGAGACAATTTTTTTTCATTCACAATTCTATTTACGTTAGGACAGATTTCCCTTTTTTTCTTCGTTGCGAAAATTCAATGAATTTGTGACAAAATCTTTGTTGCGTTAATGTCATTCACATTTTATTATTGACTTTTTAGTAGTATCTCTTTGCAATGTTTCTTTCACTCAAAACATAATATAATGTATACATTGATTTCTGCTAGATTTTTTAATGAAATTAGTGCATTCATCATGAAAACCTTACAAAAAGATTACAACATGTCGTTAAGAAATTACTTTGATGGAAAAATAATGAAACATTTGACGATTTAGCATTAACAATAGTTATTTGTTTTCCTGATAAAGATTTCACTATTCGTATCTTTCCTTGAATAAAAAGATGAATTTTGTTCAATATTATAGTCCATTTACTTTGCAGGAAACAACAAACAAACAAACAAACAAACAAACAAACAAGTGGAGTGAAACAAGGAAACGAGAATATTACTTGTAATGTAAATGTTTCCCATATCGCCAAACCATTGTGTCTGTATACATATAGCTACGTAATCTTGAAGTATATACAGTGTGCATTATATGCATAGTAACGTCCTTTTCTTTTTCCTTCACCATACCCAGGTTTACAATGGATAAAAACACTTATGATATCGACCGCCAGTTTCTATGGGGACCGTGTTTTATGATTTCTCCTGTTCTGGAGAAGGTAAGATGTTTATACTATATTGTAGATGAAGGGTAAATGGAAGTATATTCTAACACCATATAGATTACATTATCCTTTTGCATGTGTTTTGAACGTCTCTGCATATATTAGTTTTTCGATGCAAATATGAAATGGTGTGATTGTGAAATACTAGTACTATGTTGATGTTAAATGAAAGAAAGATGTTATTGTTGTTATGAGTGCATGTTCTTACGAACTATCTATTTTAGTTCCCATAGTGTTTGTACATAGCACAGTCAATTCAAGTAGTAAGGAAAGGGTTAATGGGTTTATGCATTTCGATACAGAACAAAATCAAAGAGCTTTCCGTATTATATATATATATATATATATATATATATATACTAAGTGAAGTACACCTGTTAACTTGAAGTCGCTAGTCTAGCTGAGCTTACAGTTCATGTCAAACTCTCACTTAATTTCAATGAATATCGAAACGTTTTGAAATAGATAAGCTCCAAAAATGTCAACTTGAATAGTTCCGGAAAAGTTCGAAAAGATAGAAAAGTTTATACCCCTATTTCCAGGTTGAATGTGATGATTAACATTTGTATCTTTGATCATTAAAGGGCGAAACTACAGTGGAGGTGTACTTTCCCAACGCACGTTGGTACGACTATTACACCGTAAGTACAGGTTAGAACTAGCATTTATACACTACGTTTGCTTCACTTAAATCACTTTTTCTCTAAATCATCTTTGTTTTTGTGGTTTTGATATATATGTCATTCAAATTGCCCCTTAAACAGCCTAAATTACATTGGCAACATTGTGAACATTTCAGACATTATTGTTGATAATCGTATAGTTATACAAAATACTACTATTAGACAAATAATATTGATAACTGGCATAATTCAAACTGAGTGCAAAATATTGATTGATAAAAACGACGATAAAATTTCTTTTGTTAACCGTTATCAGTTATCGTCTCTGGTTATGACTGTGATCACCAATATCTTTTGACAAGCGAACATCGCACACATCTATCTCAGTTATGACCTTTACCTTTTGCTATAAAGGAGCATATAACGTTACATTGACCATGTACATTGTTGTACCATTCATAAAGTCTATATTAACATACCATAAGAAACGTACTGTTTATGTCTATGGAATTAATTTTAAGACTAAGAGATCGCTGGTACCTCATTTGAAATGATATAGGCCTTTTGGGATTTTGTGGCAGGGCCAAGAGATGGTGGAGGAAAGGGGTGAATTGTCAATCCTCCTAGCCCCAATGGAGGTCATTAACCTTCACGTACGAGGAGGCTACATCATTCCCACACAACATCCAGCCAACACTACGGTTTACAGGTGAGCAGACTTGAGGTCTCGCTAAGATTAAAGATGATTGATGAAAGATTCACATCGAAAAATGCGGTCATGAATATTGCCAACAATTAAAGCCTTTGTTGACTGGTTTTTAATCTTGGATGGGAAGAAAATATCCTGAGGAGTATGAACTTGTGGTTGCCTATAAAGATGGGGACTTTTTTACACTGGGAAGGAAAGCACGAATCATTGAGAACTGGACTTTTTTGTGACAGACATTCTTCGGGAGATGTTGGGTTTATAATCAAATATCGGTACCCTGGAGTAATATGATATAGTGGTTCTGGCAAGGTTGAGTAAGCCCGAGTACAGATGTATCGGTACCCTGGAGTAATATGATATCGTGGTTCTGGTAAGGTTGAGTAAGCCTGAGTACAGATGTGGATTTTGCATGTAATAATGTTGTCATGATTAGTGTTAATTTAGCTGTTCAGACTCTTGCTAATAAATGTAAGCATGTGGGGTTCTGTTTTGATAACTGCACACATAGCAAACGGGCATCAACCATGTCGTCTTCAGAACCATTTTCCTTGTTAATCACTATGAACTAAGTTTGCACGGCATCCCCTTCCTTTCATGTCAGCTGATGGACAAGTGTCTTAAGAAACGTACGCACAACTGGCTCAAAAGTAGGAGTCAGACTCAATATGTGCACGCGAACCCACGTATTACAATAGTAGGAACTCACACGTATAGTAGTAGGTCATAAGAAGGTGCTATGTGAGCTCGCCTCAGTACAGCACCTTAATTTTAATGGGCAGATTATGGATATCGGAACATTTAGAAGACTGGGGCATTCAGAGGTACTGACAAATATTTGGCTTTGTACACATACAGCAATTAATTCTTAGTAAATCATTTATTAATAATTGACTCGTTCTAGTTTACTGATTAAGTTCATCAGACAGATAATGTTGCGATGAAATCAATAAACCATGTGTCACCTGTTCCTCTAGCCGTCTCAATCCTCTGGGTCTGATCGTAGCCCTCGATGACAACAACGAGGCGAATGGAACCCTGTTCTGGGATGATGGAGAGAAGAGAGGTGAGTGTTGGTTCTAGAACATTCCCTCTGAGAGGTGAGTGTTGATTCTAGAACATTCCCCTTTGAGAGGTGAGTGTTGGTTCGAGAACATCCTCTGAGAGGTGAGTGTCGGTTCTAGAACACTCCCCTCTGAGAGGTGAGTGTTGGTAACAGAACATTCTCCTCTAAGAGGTGAGTGTTGGTTCTAGACCACACAACTCTGGAGGAAACGACAGTTTTAGATTATGTGCACTATTACTAATTAGTTTTTACTGCTGCCACTTAACCCCTTGTAGCAGTATTTCAATAACCCCACCAAAGGTACGATAGCAGTCGACACAATATAGCCCAAAGTTTGGCAAGATCTGCGCGGTCGTCATATTATTTTGAAGGCACGTGGAAGACCTTCTATTATTACGGATTGGTAACTTCTAATAACATTCATTCTCGCACATGAGTCATTTGTTTGCTTGCCTGTTTTTACTTTAATACTCATTGAATTACCAATTTTGAAATGGTAATACTGAATATTCTATAGGCAATAATGCAAGCGTATACTGCATTACAACACAACTTCGACAGAACAACATGCGATTGAATATCAACATGATCATTTTATATAACGCCGTCTTCTTTTCCTGTGTCTCACTAAGATTTATTCATTATTTGTTTTCTTTTATCCTGAACAGATTCTTATGAGAATGGAGAATACAGTCTCTTGACTTTTACAGCCGCCGAGGTACTATAGTATTGTTTTCTATCACAGATATTAATAACCCATCTTCATAGCGAAAAATAGAAACGTATGTTATTAGTTCAGGTAATGTCCTCCTCCGTTCGTCTTGATTTCTGAAATCACGAAAATACAGTCTGAACATGTCTACAGTTACGTAATACTTTGGCTACTAATATTGTAAGGTTACAAGCTAATGCGCTCCTGCTGATATTCACGAATATATATATATATATATATATATATATATATATATATATATATTATGTATATATATATATATATGTATGTGTGTGTGTGTATGGATAAAAAACAAAACAAAACATCTAAGACACACGATCGGAGTTCTTTACTATGACAAGATGGTCGCCAAAATGCTCTACTATGTCCATGCATTGTTAAGGCTCTGAAAAGGCAAACAGAAAAAGGATTAAAATTTTTCAAGCCTTTGGTGGTCGTTATACACATGATACACAGATAACAAAGAGTTTTGCAATATGCCTTGCGAGATGGATAGAGAGAGAGAGAGAGAGAGAAAGAAAGTCGTGCTGGGGAGCCAGGAAGAAGGAATAAAGAGAAAAAAAGCTGGCAATCACAGCATTTGTACTCTTTTAAAGTTTTACATTATTTTAGCAAAATGATATTTGTGAAAAATGAGAAAAAAAAGAAAAGACAAGTGAGATTAGATAAAAGGGAACAAGAGAAAATGATATCTAATCATTGTGGATTATTATGGAGGGAGAAGGCAGTAAGAGAGAAGAAGAGATAGGGATAAATGGATATATATATATATATATATATATATATACATATACATGTAAAGAGGGGGAGAGAGAGAGAGGGAGAAGACTCGAAATGTTAAAGAAAGCAAAGGAGTTAGACAGAAATTGCTGGAAACGAGAGATCTTATTCTAAACCATTGTTGCATGTAGTAGTAAAATACTGCAAATCATTTTATCACATTTACGCATGATACCAGTATTGAATAAATGACTCTACATCAAGACCACAAAAAATCGAAGACAATTACTCATTTAGACATGTCAGGGCAATCATTTTAGGTAACGCAGAGATTGCTTAAAGGTAATGACTTATGGAGATTTAAAATGTATTCATTACTCGGGATCTTTTTCTACTCTGTTACCCACGTTGTCCCTCATAACGAGTGCAATTTCTATGATGTCTTTTTTCTCTTCAATTCACCCTTTACTTGTCTCTGCAGTTTTTATTCTGTTTCATTATGATTGTTTATGCTTACGGTAATAAAAATCGCTGAGACAAGTAAGAGTTTTGAAGAGAAAAAAAGGCCTACATAAAATAGTATTATTCATTTGTAGAATCATTCTTTCATTTCTTAATCTATTTATTTATTCATTTAAACGTGTACTTCTACTCTGAATAAGCATGGGGCATAACATAATAATGTATATTTGCTATACTACTGTCGATATGCACTGCAAGCCAAGTCATGTTTTTATCTTGATGTTGTTTTTTAAACAATTTTGCATTCACTTAAAGGGAGTTCTCTCGGCGACAATCGAAATGGCTGGTTTCATAGACCCAAACAACCTGTATTTCGACAATGTCAGTATCTACGGAACGAGCTTTGTGAACCGAACTGACATAGAGATAACAAGTGGGACCGATATGATCGATACTTTCGATTTCGACTATAACGAGAACATCAAGGTAGGTTTATTCGCTATAAGTAATTATCCGTTAACCTATTTTGCACAATATTTTGTGATTTGTATTTTTCCAAATGAATTGACAAACGCTGGTTTCGTTTTCTTGTATGTCTTACTTCTTGATGGGAAAAAAATATTTAAATTGAATTGAATCGATTCAAATTAAACTGAATTAAATTGAATTACATATAAGGGAATACCATCAAAATCAGTCCCAGTTTGCAACTGATATCATGTGTTTTGAAAGTGTATCATCCATTATTTTTCTAAGGTTTTTCATTAATAGTCTTAATAGTGAGAGTTTCTAAAGTCATTACTAAATGAGGAAAATTATGATGAGATTTCTTTTGGAGTTTATTTTTTCGTGTAAACCTTGCCCTCTACTGTCTAGTAAATAAGAGAATAATTAGAGCCTTTATGTGATCTTTAAAGGCGCACTGTCTGTCAGTCTGTCTGTCTATTCTGCCACATACACAGACAAACACAAAGCCTGTGTGACTTACAGATGTTCATTTCTATGTTCTTCTTTCTTATTTATGTCTTTCAGGTTTTGAACATATCCGGATTTGCGCTTGACATGATGACACCTTTTACCATAAAGTGGGTTTAGAAACAGCATGATAAACAACAATCACACTTTACACACATACAGACGCTCACACCACCACCACCACCAACAACAACAACAACAACACTATCAACGCTATCAACGCTATACCACCGCCATCAACCGCCATAATGCAGGCAATCTTTAGGGATCGGCGGAGGACACTTTCTCGTGATCCATTAAGTCTAATACCCCAGGTTACCAAGGGACTGACGGAAGCCTTCAACGTCAACGTTCAATCCGGTTTTTCTCGAGGTTTATAGTCAATGAAGTCTGCTAGCAGCGCCCGTTGCATATTCGTCACTTTGCAAAGACTTCATCATTGTAGCGTCATTATTGTCTAACAGTGATTTCTATATTAGTTCTAAAACTTCGAACAATCTGAGCAACGAATTTATCTTAATGACGAATTGAAAGCTTAGTGAAATCTCCAAGAATATAGGTGTATTGTGAGAATCTCTTGCGATAACTTCTTGAAATATCCGATCTAGAGGTTATATTGTTTACAGGGTTACTTCGAATACATGTGTATATCATGTGGATTCATTGTATGCATTCATTCAGTAATTGTGTGTATAGTTGGTGTGGCGAAGTTAGTCTGATGATTTTACCTATTCTCTTGCAATATTTGTAAAGTGCGACTCTATGCAAAGAACGCATTCTCGTAAATTGATTCAACAGGAAGTTTAAATTAGTGTGCAGATAAATATTGCGTCTTGTGCCTACAGTCAGGGCTCAGCATTAGCAGTATGGCTCGATGGCCCACCGGGCCACATAAGATTGGTATTGGGCCACCAAATTTACATTTTTGTGGATAGATTGGGCAACTAAGAAAAAAAAATAGGTTGGTAATTTTGCTTTTCATAATATTTGTGGCCAGTACATATCTTTTTCCTACCATCAGACTTTCAGATTTAAAGATGGTAAAATAAACTGTAGAGCCCTGCTATGATGATAAGTCCATCAATACTCACATTCTGTTTTTACTATTGTGTATATTTTGTTTATATAAATGAGAATGTGAAATAAAGCTCACATCACATCATTCATGGCTTCAAGATATTATCATAAATAATTATTGTTCTATTGAATCTCATACAAGTGGCAAGATTGTCCATCACCTCTAACTTTGTTGCTTCGGATGGTCTGATATAAGGATCAACGTCAATTTCACTTGGGCTTTCGAATGGAAATAGACTAACTCATAGCGGCATTGAATTGATGCCCATATTAAGGCACATCGCATCTTTACTTTTTTCTCTCTGGCAAAATATCATTGTGTCAAATAAATAGGTATTCTAGGCATTCTTTTCCGGTCAGCATTATTTCACAGATAACATTGCGATATAAATTCACATCATGAGAGTACAAGGACACTGTTAAACCTTCGATTTCTTTGTGTATCAGTAAGGTAGGTGTTTTTTAAAGAAAAATTTAAATAAAGATATACCAATGGCTTGTCCGTTGGAATTTTGTTTCAGTCTCACTCAGTAAGAAGTTTGATTATGTGTGTGGTAGAGTTCATAGGTTATTAGAAATGTCCTGTTAACTAATGGAGCAGCAGCAGCATTCTTTAAGCAACACGCAATCACAGATGAAACTTGTATCTAATATTGTTTTACTTTAGTTTTATCACTTCAGAAAGTATCCCATGTTAAATGCGCATTCTACACAACACAAAGATAAGACTATAAAGTACAAAAAGAGGTATGCTTCATAGACATTATAGAATAAAGTGCGACGTGTCTTTCAATGAGAAGTCAGCGACTATACAAAGAAATACATGTGTATGCTGTAATTGAAACAACATGCACACAAATATGGTTACATTATATTGTTCGTCAAGTCTATTCCTGGATTTTCATGGTAATGAACACTTAAGTTATATTTCCAACTAAAAGAATAGCAACAACTATTGCTACTACTATCAAACTACTACTACTATAGGCCTATTACTGCTACTGAAAGCAATGCCCTCATTGTTTTCAGTAGTAGTTTCGTTTTCAACAAACAACAACACAGGATAGCCAAGGAAAATTCATCCTACCCCAAACATTGTCAAAAATCGATTTTGAGGTGAATAGGAAGACAAATTCGAATCCAAGATCACTTACGTAAGAACACTCTTTTCCATTTTCCACAACTACACTGTCCTCGATGATAATATAGTTTTTTGATACAAAATACCCGTTATATATATACATTAAAAATATATATATATATATATATATATATATATATATATATATATAGAGAGAGAGAGAGAGAGAGAAGGGGTCCCGAAGGGGTCCTGATGAAGGTCCTAAAGAGACCGAAAGCTCAGCAATAAACACGCACGTTGATCACTAGCTATAACATGTCCACGAATGCTCTTCTTCTCGCACTGTATATATGTATATACATGTATATATATTTATATGTATATATATACATATATATAAAATGTTACATGTATACATATATATAGATATAATCATAATTACAAATAGATAGGCATCATAGAAAAGTCCCACATAGATCACTAGTTTATAATCCTACGTGTATATAGTCAAGGTTTCAAGATAAACGATTATCGTGACTATAGGGGCCTACTAACAGTCAATCCACTCCAAGCGAAACTACGCCTAGCTTGTTGAATAATTACACTGTATTAAAGCCGCTAGTAGAGTATACCGAGACACACATTCAAGAAGATAAACACACACAAACAACCCTTTACCCGACACCACTTTGCGATACCAACATTAATTACAGTATAATGTACGCGAAGACCGATTATCATTGTGGATTGAACGCTTCTGATGCGATCAATATAAAGGGCACATCATATCATGTCATCTTGTGTCAATAAAATGCCATGGTAGCTAAGTAGACGACACCAAGATCTTTGTCCTGTACAAAAGTCAAGATATCGGAAGATGATAAGTTGCCATTGCACATTTTCAGAACTCGAACAGAAAATAATATATACTCTTAACTTCCGTCATATTGCTATCAACCATTTCTACGTATTAACACACCATATCAAAAGAATTTAGGACTGAGATTAACAATGGAGTGGACAACGACGAACAAGATCATTCTCACAGTGGTTACTGCGGCCGTAGTTCTGGCCATTGGTCTTGGAGTCGGACTCTCTGGCCTGAACGTATCCACTGATTATGATTTTGATGTCGTTCCCTTGGATGCTGATCGATACGACTGCCTGCCCGACGGTCCCGACCCATTCGACGCCGGCGAGGCTGAGTCGATGTGTCTCCAAAGAGGTTGTAAATGGCGGGAAACAGAGACTCCAGAGGTCCCTTGGTGCTACTATCCATCCGACTACGGCTACCAGATGGTACGCAAACCGTTTTTTCGTTAATCTTTATTCAGGTTCTGAGTGGGAATAATATTGTGGTTCAATGAGTGTGAGGTAGGTCACTTTACCACTTTAATGTTAGATCATGGAGATACTTGTTTAAAGAATTACCGTCTATCTCTTTTGGTTGTTTTTTTTTTGACATTACCTAGATTCCAGGATTTAGTTTCTTCATCTCAAAAATGAAAAACTAAGAAAAGATACGAACCGTTGACATTGGCTGGACGATCGAGCCGATCGCATAGAAGTGTTTTGCAGCTATAAGTCGCAAACACAAATTGGCTAACCATATTGTACACTCGAGGATCATTAAAAAAAAAACCAAGCCATAAGGAGCATGTTTAAAGACAAAATTGGTTTCAACTGTAACAGGACAGAAATAAGGTTTTTGGAAAAATGGATATATTCTAGAAGGGATAATTTGTAGCTTGGTTACACAAAAGTTACTTACACAAATGTCTCATAAAGTCCACAACGTACATAGAGCAATAAGTAATATATCTAGTAAAGATAAACAATGAAATACGTGTATTAGTATCTGTCATTAAGATAAGTCAACCGGACAAGATTGTTTGAAGTACAAAGAGACGTTCGCCTATAGACATGGATAATTCAAGTGAGAGTAATTTCAGGGAGTGTCTCTCAAAATGCATGTGGACTTCGAGCACCTTAAATGAAAATAAGGAGTCATCTCCATTTGGCTTGTTTGGAACGTATGTTAAATATTAATATATTGCATCCATTAAGACGCGATTTGTTAGCATTCTGTGTTCTAACACTCGACACTCTCTCTCTCTCTCGCACCTATGGAGAAGAAGAAGAAGGGGAGGAAATGGAAAGAGAAGGAAAAAAGGAACTGAAAAAAGGAAGAGGAGGAAAAAGAATATTATGGATATCTTAACAATCAGAGGGAAAAAGACCAAAACTAAAACAAATGAAAGCAAATTGAGGAAAGTGGTATGTTGATGCCGAGTGACGTTTTTTTCCTTGTACCTGTACACTGAATCTTTAGATGGGTTACGTATGGTTTCACATGGAAGCTGCACAACGCTGTTCTCGAAGAACAGGGGTGTCGTGTGTCAAAAATGATGATAGATAATATTGCCATAATCATTACCAAGATAATATTATGAAAAGCTGTAATAACTAGCATGATACAAGAAGCATGACAATCACCAAGCAACTGGACAAATAGACCAATACCAACTTTGGTAACAACTATTTTATTGAACTTTTAGGGCAAGTTCTCACATTCCGGGACACTGAGAGATATCACCATGTTGATCTCAATAATACATTTTTCATTAATGCCCTTCTCAAAGAAAAATTAATATCATATCATAGGCCAACTTCCTTCCTACAAAATAGGTGGGGGACCCTACGGAATCAGAAGAAGGAATATCCGTTCTTCTTGAACGGCTTGACACGCCGGAACGGTATGGCGGGGCGGCTCAAACCTTACGGTTCGTGGTGCAATTCATGGAGAACACCATTCGCTTTAAGGTAAGTAGCAGATGAAAACAAAAAATGTATGCAGCTGGCAAACTAATTAAATAGTAACCAACATTTCCTATGCCGTTTCAAAAGGACTGTTGATTTCCCCTTTATGTCTGCTGCAATTTACTGACATCAAGTGTCTTTCACATCGGGCCTGTGTAGAGTTACGTATAGACTGAGTAAAAGAACCAGTATAGCGAGGAATAAAACTATTTCAATTTTCTACCAGATACACGACATTATTATAGTTTGTGTACATATTTTTATCGCTTTGTTGGACACGACTAAGGCACTGGTTTTTTTTTTTTTTCAGGACCAAGCTGAGATGCAAAGCTGGGTAGGCAAGTTGAATGTAGTCAATAAACTTTCTAATCACACACAACGTGATCGCTCACTTTATGAGAACAGAGATTAGAGGTCACGTGAGTCAGTCCATTGCCTCCTGTGTGTTTGTACAGCGAAGATGGTTGCCATGACGATACTTGAAAAAGTAAAACTTTGCAATATTGGGTTGTAACATAGGTTAGATGCTCAAGGAAAACAAGAAAAAGACTACACACAGCCGTGACAGCTCACAAAAACCTTATAGACAGAACCAGACTCCGTGAACCGGGTGCATTAGAAGATCAGAAGTAGCAATCATTGTCAATTCTGATGATGGGCTACTACCCACCGCATTTTTCTCTGTTCTTTCTATAAAACACCAAGTTATCTTACTTTCATTCGAATCTGACGATTTTGTTAAGTAAATAATGGCAATAAAAACATACAAAAAATGTATGCGAGAGCAAGATTGAGTTAATGCGCCAAACAGATCATGAACGATTCAAGAGCTTAAAAATTTCAAAGTTTGTAGGGAAGATCACTCACATAAAAGTAAGGAGCAATTTTTTTTTCATGCCATGAGGTTTTTGGTCTTCAGTATTTAAACAAACAAACAAACAAACAAACAAATGAACAAACTGATCTTCATGAGGTTTCAACAGGAGTATTTGTAAACATGTTGCAAAATCAACTCCGCTTCTTTTGATAGATTATCATTATATGATTTGTATAAAGGATATGACTATCTGCATTCTTTTAAGTTGTTCATTTATGCATCTGCAATTGCATAACATGTGGACATTCCCAATAATTCTTTTAAGACGTGGTTGAAAATTGATCTGATACTGTTATATGGCAGGGGCGATTAACGATTTATCAACATGATGTGGGCATAGGGTTATAGCCAAGAAACGCAAGTTGAATGTAACGAGTAAATAATACGTTGGTGATATATCCTCTCCAAATATTGTGCTACCACCTTCATTGCTTTTGTTCTACTCTTATCTCATAATAGATAACAGATGCGAATGCAAAACGATGGGAGGTTCCACTTGACACCAGTGAATGGTCTTACCACGTACCGTACGGTCACGATTACGAAGTGCAATTCCGTCGATCGCCCTTTGGACTTGTCATACTGCGCCTCAGCACAAACACGCCGATGTAAGTTCTATATTTATCTCAACAAATTGTGTTTTTCGTCTTTACTACAAATTATCATACACACTGAAACAACATAATGTATCATATTCATGTATACTTACATCTATATATTACGGACAGAGATTATCTATACATGAGCATGTGAGCCCTCTCCACCTTTATACTCAGAGAAGTCGAGAAGAATGCAAAAATGAGGTGATATTCATGGAAAATATACTAAAGTTTACATATTGTTGGAACTGAAATGTTGATGTCGTAACTGCCACCAGACAACCACTCAGTGAGTGGCAAGATTTTCTTTATGTATCTCTTTATTGTGCCCTTTGCACAATTACCCCCACTCAGTGAGTGGCAAGATTTTCTTTATGTATCTCTTTACCTGGGGCCATCTTCCTCGTCAAGCTTAGCTTATGATGATGATCCCCTGCATTTCATTTTTATCATTTTCTATTGCTTCCTTTCATATATGATATTCGTTCTTGAAAAAAAGAAAATGTATGTACAATTGTAAGATCCAAACGTTACGAATATTAGCTGTGTAAATGACTATGTAAGTATTTTGTTGATTTGTTGATTTGTATTGATTTTGAAATGCAGAAATAAAAACTGAACTGAGCTGAACTGAACTGAACCATTCCCAATATAATTTTGAAAAATAACCTGTCTTGTTTCTCAAAGCTTTGGCTTTCCTCACAGATTATAATATATTGTTTGATTTGATCCATTAAAGAATATATAGCTTAAAAAGCTAGTGTTATTATACCAATTTTAACACATCGTCTCCACCTTGGGATATTCAACCACTTACGCGATATTGAAACTCGCCACAGATTTGATTCGACCGTTGGCGGTCTAACCTTCGAGGACCAGTTCATACAGATCTCGTCTCGTCTCCCATCCTCCAACGTTTATGGGTTTGGAGAACACAACCACCGAAGGTTCAAGTTGGACCTGAACTACAAGACTTGGGCCATTTTCACACGTGATGTAGCCCCCGTTGTAAGCCAGTCATTCATCTTTCTCGGCCGCAAAAGCGTCTTTCAAGCAAAAGTTTCTAGATACCGTGGCCTCATTTACGTCAACGAACATTTCATGGGGATCTTACGTACTTGATCCTTTCCATATTCTTCCAGGAGTCTTTCTCACAAGAACTTTTTCTCTTTATGAAATAATAGTCGTACTGGAGAAAAAAATGACGAGAAATATTATCGTGCACATGCATTCGCATAAATATCATGTTTGATAAAACAGTGTCTTTATCTCAACTTTTACCCATGTTTTCGTCTTTAAATGTCCAAAACCGATTTCGTACATTCCTTTGCGCATCACTCTGATTTTCGCTCAGCTACAAGTCGTCTTAACATTGAACAAACTTGGTGACATTTCCGTTTAAGATATTATTACTTGCAGAGAAAGGGCTAAAAAGGGGCTAAAGCTTCCTGTTTTTTGACTGAATTAGTTAAGTAATCTTGAAGACAAAGGGCCAGTGTTTGGAACATCCGTTATCTCCACACTTTGAGTCCGTGCTCCTAGCATACCCATTATTTGTGTAATATGAACTTGTGTCAAAGTCAGTGAATTTATCTGATCTGTCAATATCCATAAACCCCTTGAAGTGAATGCGTTGTATGTCCTACTGATAATCTGTCATTCTATGCCAACCAGGACGAGTGGAATTTATACGGCGCTCATCCGTTTCACCTGTGTCTGGAGGATAACGGTGATGCCAGCGGAGTGTTCCTGCTCAACAGCAATGCCATGGGTGAGAGGGATAGTCTCATTACAATAAGTAATTAGCGTTGTTTGTGAATACATCAGTAGATTTTGTTGCCTGTTATGTTGTCATTCAATAAGAAAATACAAAATAACGCTTACACACAAAAACTGCAAAATACAAGCTTAGCTTTTTAGCATGTCTCCTCCATTTCCTGCAACTTTAGTTTCAATTCAATTTTCATTGTTTACTTTGCTTTTGTGATGCGTAGTATTGTCAACTTCACGTATTTTTCTTTGTTACTACATTGCATTGATGTTGTGCTATTTTGTGTATGAAAATGTTGTTGGAAATGAAATGAATGAAATGAAAAAATGAAATGAACAAAATGCTATTTTGGACTTTCGCACTAATTCTCTTCGCGTAAGGAGAACAGTCTGCATAATTTAAGAATTTTGTATGTATGCATATAACTTATGTATGAGGAAAAAGACCGAAATATGATAGTTACACATTGAAAGGGGTAAGAACAGGGAAGGAAGAGGGGATAATGATATAGATGGTTTTCACACCCACACACAAACATTGCACTGATATAGGCCACAGTATTAGACGGTGCGTGCGTGTGTTCATTTGACGATGTTTTGGCACAGGTAATTAAGTTCATAATTCCTTTAAAGGGGCATTCCGGACGATTTTCATAATTTCACATCATGCAGTACATGAATCGACAGCTCCGTGTCTAGATTCGTGGAATTTATTGTGGTCCTAGAGCAGAGAAACCAATGAATTTAAAATCTTAAACAAATTACACTGAACAGTGTTGATGACATCAGAGCCTCATATATTTCAGAAATGTATAGCAGTGTAATTCCATTACAATACCATTTGCTCAACAAGTTCACCTGTGAAAAATTTATGCATGCCTTCTTCTTTTGTTCTGCTTCCTTGAGCCCCAACTCATACATTCTTATGGTGAGGCTGCCATGTCATCATCCTTGTTCATTGCAATTTGTTATAAATTTTGAAAACATCCTATTTCCTCATCCCAATCACTTTCAATTCTGAAACTCTGTACTCAGTTTAACCAATTTATAGTTGTTCAGATGTAAAAGTCTGAAAATAATCCGGAGGTCCCCTTTAATCATCATACCTTGTAAACACTGAAAGATATTCCCCATTCCAATTGGTGGCTTTATCTCCCTTATCTATGTTGGTATAAAGTTGAATTACCTATAGACAAAGCAAAGGTCAGCCAATAGGTGACAATCAAATGAGCCAAGAAACATCGATGATGAATAACGCTTACACACAAACACAAGTTAAGTCACATACTTTGAGTCAAATGATTGTTTAGTCAAATGATCATGAATATTGATCTATTTTTTATCACAATTAACGTGTGACTAATTTTCAGAATAGCTTTGATAATCTTACCATGCCATGACACATATTGCACTTTTCGAAATGTTAATTCTGTGTATTCTTTTATGATGCAGCTAAAATAAATTGCAAATAAAGTCCTTCCAGCATCTATTGCAAGTGCTAATCTGTTGATAGAGGGAAATAGTGTCTTGGCCTATATTTTTATGTTTTTGTCTTTTAACGTAGACATTGTGCTGCAACCGACTCCCGCCGTGACTTACAGGACGATAGGGGGCGTCCTCGACTTCTTTGTGTTCATCGGGCCCACTCCTGAAGCTGTGATTCAACAATACTTGAACGTAATGCACTGTATTTCAATAGTTTTACATATATTAATATCATGTGAATACATATTTTATAAACGTATGTTAATACGATATGACTAAAAGTTTACATCAAAGGAAGATTTTTAATATATCCGTGTATTCATGCACTTTCATCTATTCTATTGGTCAGTGGGATAGCTAGTAATAACATGAATACGTACACTGAATGATTTCAAAATGCGTATTATACTGAGCTGGTGTTAATGCTATTTCAACACTATGGCACCAGCGATGATCTGACACTTAGAACCGGCCATTGTTAGCAAGTAGACTTCAAAATTATGACACAGTTCTAGAAGCTATATATAGTTGGTTGCAGAGTTGAATCCAGTCTGCTGAACCAAGCTCCTCATTTATTTTCCAAATTACTCTTTAGGGCCAGCCTCTTGGGATTATTATCGACCTTGTCATTTCAAATTTGGTGATAGCGAAAGCACTGATTTCATAACTATTTTTACTGGAATCTATTAACAGAGATAGAACCAATAACCTAACCTACATCCTAAACAAAATAAAATCGTTGGAGCTTGATAAACAGAGCAAGGGAGATAAAAAGACACACACGAAAAAAAAACCCACCAAAGTGATAATTCCCATAAGATTCATTGGCAAGGGATATTGAGTACCTGTCAAGGTAATGATCCTTGTTTTATTTTTTCTTCTTCTTTTCAATTCTTCTTCCCTATATTTGTGTGCATGAACATAATTCTTATAGGCTTGTCAATTGTATTCACAATGTTATATTGTATCAGGGCATCCCAACACAAGTTGCCTGTTAGCAATGGTTAATGTAACTTCTCGGGACATGTCCTCATTAGATTATTGTACAGCTGTCGTGTTCCATGTATCTTTGTGATTGATCTGATCTGATCTGAATGGAATAATTTGGAATTCCGAATTCCTAAATGAAAATCTAGTTTAGTTCATCTGAAAATGTAAAGATGGTGCGTGCTTAACGAACCTTCGGAATAACGAATATTCGGAATTCTGACAGGTGATCGGCAGGCCGGTCATGGTGCCCTACTGGTCGCTAGGTTTTCAGCTAAGTCGATGGGATTACGGGTCTCTTGACCGCGTCAAGGAAGTGTGGTCAGAAATGGTAGCTGCTGGCATTCCCTACGTGAGTATACATGGTCCTGGATTACTTCTTATGTTAGCTATTGGTTTGTTTGTTTGTTTGTTTGTTTGTTTGTTTGAATTGTTAATTTTGTATTACCAGGAGTCTGAAGCTGTATGGCAATTACGGACTGAATGCTTGTCAGTGTAAGTTAGTCAGTCGAAATGTTTGTCTATGTTTCACTCGCGACCCGTGATTAATTTCGCATACTGGCCGTGTTCCCATCCCTTCCGCGCAGCACACATTTGGCAATTACAGTTGATTTGTTGTATTGTTTCTTGAAAGTTCCATTATTTTAACGCTGTCTGCATTCGCAGTTCTATCAAGTGGAAAAACAAGTTTTATGAGGTAATAGTTTAAAGGGAACCCAAACCCAAAGTGCAATGTGGATTGAGTGAAAGCATTATTTATTAATTATTAGAACACATCAGTGAAAGTTTGAGGAAAATCGGACCATCGATGCAAAAGTTAAAATTTTCTAGATTTAGAAAATAAGCCAGCTGTTCCAACACCAAAATTTTGGTGTGGGAACCGCTGGATGAGGAGACTACAAGAGGTTATGATTTATGCGTGGACAACAATATAAAGAAAATATAAAGAACATTCCACAAAAATTCACTTGACCCGTTTTTAGAAAACAGGGGGAATAATTGCTACCCTTAACATATGTCAGTATCAATAAGTTGATGGAATGTGTAATATTCATGAAAAATATTTTTTTTGTGGAATTCCCTTTGTATTTTCTTCATACTTAATATATCCTTTGAAAAAGTATGACTCTTAATCGGCGAGCGTTTTCTTTGGGAAGCGATCGCCAATATAACGACCGTGTGATCAGATGATAGTCTCACATCCCTAGATATTAGAAGTCAGTTATGAATTAATTTTGAAGGCTGATTTTTTTCTTTAATCCTTGAAGAAAGAAAATTAATTTTGGACAGAAGGGAAGTACTTGATGCCTCCGGAATAATAACCATGCGATAACGTTGTAAGTTGACACTATTCTATTTCATATATAGGATGTGCAATACGGGGATATAGACTACATGGACGGAAAGAAGGATTTTACGTACGACAACGACACGTACAACGGTCTGCCGGAGTTCGTTGATATGTTACATGATTACGGCCAAAGATACATCATCATATTAGTAAGTCGTGGTATCCTTTTATGGAGTCAATTTGCCGTTTAGATTCTCCACATATTAATCATGTTTTATTGTTTGTTTTCGAAATCTACTATCAGGGTTTTTCACGCAAAGAATAAGAGATCTGTTTCATGTTATTTTGTCAATTACATCGTCAGGTAGTTAGGTAGGTCAGGTAGCTCATCATCATTGAGTAATACTAACAGCAACAAAATAGTATAGCAAAAATGCGTCGCATGTTATTTCTCCCCCGATTGACATTTAGAATTTTCCACTCTTCAGCATTTTTCTTTCTTCTTTTCTTTACCACGCATTGGTATTATTCGTGACTTCTCAGTTTTGAGGCCGAGATAAACGTGTTATCTTTATACATTTTTGAAGGACCATGGAATAAAGGTAGAAGAGGGTTACCATGCATACGACAGAGGACTCGAGCCGAACGTGTACGTCCTGAACTCTGCCGGCACCGCACCTATTGTTGGCGAGGTATATACAGGCTTGTTCTCCCCCTGTGTAAGGCCATGTATTAGTGTACCACTATGCATATTTGGTGGTATGATTTGTTTATGTATATCATAATGTATACATATCTAAAAATGAATACAAGTAAATGATATATATATATATATATATATATATATATATATATATATAGAGAGAGAGAGAGAGAGAGAGAGGGAGATGTATATATTTATATATCTATATATTTATCAATATATTCATAAAATATTGCACTCCTGTGGTTACTTTTGGTTTACGTCAATATGGAGATTAAAGAAATGTTGAGAAGATGTGACACAAATTTGAAACAAAACAAAACAATTCTTTGGTGTCACCGTTGACAATAAGCTAGTCTTTGAAGATATTCACCATTAATACATATGGGCCGTGACGCGAGAAAATGGTCCGTATATAGGGCATTAAATACTGAAAATGATTTTTCACCTCCACATTGTAGAAGGAACTCTGAAGTATTTAGATATGCAGGCCTCTTTCTAAAATTCCACTTCTAAATGCCCCAATTACGACACTAAAAAAGCATGTTTTGTCAAAATCCTGTCACTTTTTGATGGGTCTAGCGACTGAGCTATTGAAAGCCCTACAGTTTTCGCTATATGATATATATATATATATATATATATATAGGCCTATATTAGATCAGATTAAATTAAATTGTTGTTGTTAGGAAAGATGAGTTGTATGTGTGGGCAGCGGTGTCACATAGTAGCCCTATCTGTTATCCAAATACAATATCATAAAAACAAAGACTTATTTCAGTTGGGTCAGTGTTATGTTAACGCACTCCCTCATATATCTCTAAGTCCATATTTCCACGAAAAAAGCCCTTTTATAATTATCCTATACTCGACGGTCTAATGCATTCTCTAATCTCGTATAAACTTTGCTACCTATATGAAGAGCTTTCAACCAAAAGGCGCTAAATTCATTGAAAAATGATGGATCTAGCGCCTTTTGGAAGCAAGTTCTTCATATATACATTCATACATTTTGGTCTTGGATATTGAAATTCTCTAAATTACACTATCAAAAACTCTCGTTCATTGCACGCCCCATGCAGTAAATGTAAGATCTGCGTGTGTGTGTGTGTGTGGGGGGGGGGGGGGTTGCGTTTAGACTCGTAGTATGGCACCTTCGCAATTATTTCTCTTTGAGTGTTCAGAATATCTGTATTCAGCCTGTGGCAATCATTATAGCCCTGTTTGCATTCTTGTCTGTTTTATTAACTAATTATTTGAGAAGAATTATGTTCTTGTGTCGTGTTATGCTCTTGTCATATATTATAATCTGATATCCTTTCTTGTCTTTTAATATCTTATATTTTCTTTAATATAATTATTAAAAGTTTCGTCCATATATTATATTGTTTGAAGGATAAGCAATACATCAACTCTGCTTTTCAATAGACCCCTCTATTTTTCAATAGATATGAATTTACAACAAATACACAATACTGACTTCTAATTGTATGCTTGTCATTAATTATCAACTGCATTTACGATGAACGTTTGCAAATCATTTTATTATCATTGTAATTTCTTCAATTTTCCGTTGAGAATCGAAAATAAGTTAAATTGAATGTTACTTAAATTCAACCTTGAAGCATTATCATCGTGATTGATGGAAAAATCAAATCGCTTGTGTACATGACATTTGTTCAGGTATGGCCTGGAGACAGTGTGTACCCGGACTTTACTAACCCTGACTGCCTCGAATGGTGGACAAGACTGTGTGAAGAGTTCCATGAAGAAATTGCATACGACGCGTTGTGGATTGTGAGTGGCACTGCAATAGCAGTATAGGCTATCTCTTAGTGAAGTCTTTAGTAGCTTCGTTTTGCTATCAAAGCTCTGATCAAAGCAGAAGTTAACCGATACCACCAAATAAAACTTTCATTATCTCAGTGAACTGGTATCGAAACATATAGCTATATTTAGCTCTCCTTCAAGGAAAGGTATTCTTTTGTTTTTCTTTCATTTCTTCTTTTTTCTGACATTATTGTTACAGGGTCATACGTCATGATAAAATAATGATCCGAGATCTTTGGGTCATGAAGGACTATGATTGGGATGTTGAATAGATTTCTCTCGCGGAATATAATACTTATACGACATAAGGGTGATTTCACATAAACGCAGCATGTTGGCTTATTGAAAAATGCCAATCGTGATATACTGACTACATGTGTATGTTGGGACATCAGCAGACCAAAGTAAGATGCGACATTAATGGTGCAATAATGTGTGCATTTCATCGGTTCCTGATCATGGTTATTGATTCCAAATTTTTGTGTGTTTTTGCAACTAAAGGATATGAACGAACCGTCGAATTTCATCTGGGGGTCAGTAACTGGCTGCAGCGACAGCCCGCTCAACTATCCACCATACCTACCTCGTAAGTCACCACCACTCGGCTGCTCAGTATTTCACATCGTTCCATTTATATTATATATCAAACAGATATAATATCATGTACACGGATCCCTCTCCCTTTGAAAAAAAAAACCCAGATAAAACAAAAGATACTCGGTAATTCTAGGCTAGAGTAGAACATGCAATCACTACCCAGGGAAGCCCCTGAGTTAGAGACAATGTTGTCATAGAAAATCAAGTAATCCTTCGTGAGATCTGAGTGTGAATTGGCACAGAAACCCCCAAAGCGTTGTACGCAATCTTCAGAGCCTCTGGCACATAAAGGGTTAAATCTAAATATTTGTCAAACTTTGGGATTATGGTAACTGACCCAGATATGAATCCGAATCTGGATGATGTAGCTCTTTTATCCATGAGACTTTTGAGATATTCAAGATGGCCACCAAAATGGCCGTCAAACTATATGCTATTCCTGTATATTGTTTTTTCTTGAAACTTAATGCTGACAAATGCCAAATATGTATGTAATTTATACATGCATATATATATATATATATATATATATATATATATATATATATTATATATATATATTTGGAATTCCCATATAGTTTCTTGTAAATCTTGAGAAATTGAAACGAACTTGATGGGCTTACCCTATTTCGAGTGTTTTAATGCAAATCTATGGGATGCAACTCTTGCACTGCTGATGGTTTTGAAGAATCCAAACTGCCCCCCCCCAAAAAAAAAAAAAATCATATAGGTATCTTTCCTTTGAAAAAAAAAAACTGAATATGATTTGATGTTTTCACCTTATTTCGGGGGTGCTGAATCTGAGTCTGACTGCTGCAACTTTTGCATTCCTGAGAGTTTTGAGATATCCAAGATTGTCTCCAAAAATATAAACTCCAGTATCAATATTTCTTATTATCAATGGTGATTACATTCCATATAAATCGAAAGGTTTACCACATTTTCGAAGGCACTGACTCTGAATCTATTTGATACAACAACAATTTGATATGCAAACTCCATGCTGTCAGGTACTTCTTCAAGTAATGTCCAGCGCCTTCAACGTGCTCAAAACCGTGCTGCAGAGCTGGTTTTTCTAGCCAAGAAGCGTGACCATGCCTCTCCTCTTCTTCAGCAATTACACTGGCTCCCTGTGCAAAAGCGAATCATCTACAAAATCCTGTCAATCACGTACAAATGCCTTCAGAATTGTGCTCCATCTTACCTCCTGAGTCTACTTTCACGTCACCAATCTAAAAGACAAAGAATGCGGTCAGGCCAAGACCCAACCCGGCTGTCTGTTCCTAGGACTCTCACTCGGACAGGAGACAGATCCTTCTCGGCAGCTGCCCCACGCCTATGGAATCAGCTCCCTCAAAGTATCAGGGAATCACCATCTCTGTCAGTTTTCCAGGAGTCGTTGAAGACTTTCCTTTTCAATAACTGATTGATTCATTATGTACTTTTTTTTCTTTCTCTCCTTGTTTGTTGTATTTTTTTTCTATCTTTCTTTTCTCCTACCTCCCGAGTGAAAGATGGATTTGTGAAGCGCTGTGATACATATGTACTATTTGTAAGAGCGCTATAGAAATACTAATATTGTATTGTATTGTATTGTACAACGTTTGCATCCTTGAGGTTTTTATGGTGTTCAAGATTTTTGTGGCCACTTTAGCGGCCATCTTGAATATCTCAAAACCCGCTAGAATGCAAAAATTGCACAAATCCACAAAAATTCCACAAATCTGTACACGACACTATCGACTTATGTGCTACCTGATGTGCAGTCATGTGAATTTCCTGGAATTCCCTTTTAGCCACAAAATATCCTGAAGTAGAATTGATACAACATAGTATACAGTGATCGAACAATGCGTGGTTTGTTGTTGTTGTTTTTTTTTTTTTCAGGTCTCCTGATGGAAATGACAGGGAATATTTACGATAAGACGATTTGCATGGACGCAATCACTGCCATGGGACTTCAATATGATGTCCACAGTCTTTATGGACACTCTATGAGTGAAGCTACATACAGGTTAGATAAAATGTGTCTTTTAAATCCAAGAAGGTTGCAGTCTCTAGAGTATTTACAGTAACTCTTGTCATTCAGTTAAGTGGTCGTAGTCGTTCTAAACGTGTCTTCCAACGGTAGAAATCTTTGCAGGAAAATGAATGATTTACAAAACAAGAATTGATTACGATGATACACTGAATGAGGAGTATGGTGACAAAGCTAATGATATGAATTATGATGACCGTAGTTTCATGATAACTTACAGTAATGAGAACGGGATAGACTGAGGATCTAAAGGAAAAACAACGGCTGATCAGAAAAAGCAACAACAAAAGAAATTTGTATAATGACAAAAAGGAGTTGAGCAATCCATTGTTTCTTGAGGGTTAACAAGGATTTGATTTTTAATGAGGAAAGCTTAGTTCACATCGATTTCATATTTTTTTTTTAAATGATGTTCGTTCACAGGACACTACAACAGGTGTTTCCAGACAAGAGAAGTCTTGTGCTCACACGATCCTCGTTCGCTGGGACAGGGCGTTACGCACAGCACTGGCTGGGAGACAACCAGAGCCAGTGGCCCCAAATGTCCTGGAGTATCGTTGGTGAGTTTCCGTTACATTCCACTTTGCTTTAAACGCTTCTTTAACAACAGTAAAATAAACATTTGGTCACATTCATAGGGGAAAAAGTCCTTCTCCTGATCACTGCATCAATATTACATTGCTAACATACGTACAGATTGAAATAGAATACCTTCACTCTCCTACTCACATTACATCATATTCTGATGATAAAAAGAAGGCCGTGTTTATCAAGTTTGTGCAGCCTGCAGCTTGACTTAATTCACTAATAGCTTGCTTCCTTCTAGGAATGAATTTGTTTGAATGTTATTGATATTACAACAATGTGTATAAAAAAAATTGTATGATGAATGAGGAAGAGATCGGAAGGTTTCTGAGAAGCTCAAAAGAGTTGAATGTTAACCTTTAAAGGTGCAAGGCGCCTAATATGGAGCTCAAATCAACTGTCATGCTTGCTGACAGTTACGTTGCTGATATCATTTTCTGTATTCTACCCATATAAATGAACCTTTTGCTTTTCTCATTCAAGTCAACAACATATTTAGATCACACAGTCCTTTCAATGTCTTCAGATTTCATCAGTTTGTGCAATTTGAAGAAAGCTTGCGATGACGTTCTGGTTGTTTGTGGTCAAACTGTAAAGGCTCTCAATATATTTGAGACATTTTTTCTCTGCCTCATGTCATGAATCATTCCTTTGCGTTTTTGCCGATCACATATATACGTCATTTACATTACTTGTCTTATTCAGAGAGGGCGTAAGGAGTTTCACGAAAACCCTTTCTGACGTCAATAGGAACTGCACTCATTTCTTTTTTCATATTGCCTAACCAACGAAAACATGAAAGGGAAGCAAATATTTCTAGTCTAATGGTTTCATGGTGTCCTTTTTTTTTTCATTTCATCTTATACCAATTTCAAGGAATGCTGGAGTTCAACATGTTCGGATTCCCATACGTAAGTTTTTGATAATGCTTTATAATACATGAAACGAAATAGAAATGCTGAGATTGTTGTTGTTGTTGTTTTTTTCCAGATGAGGATTCATACTTAAATGCCAGCTCTGAACTCCTAATATCACAAACTATTAAAACATTTTTAAGCCTTCCCAAAGTCATGTTTGACGCACGGACATCTGTATTTGCTACTCCAAAATCTGTGCATGGAATGTGAGATAGTAATGTCCTATCATAAATGCAATATTTCTTTTTACCTTTTGGAGAAAGCAGTTTGATAGGTAACAAAACATTTATTAATATGTCAGCTACACATCAGTTACACCTCTTTTTTTCTTCCGAGTATGTCTTCCATGCAATAATTGCTTGATGAAATCGAAACCTTGACAATAATTACGCCAAGATAAATGTAACGGTAGTTTCCTACTACAAAGTAAGCTTGTCAGATAAATGTCAGCTGAAAAAAAAATGATGACTCAAGTTGACTGGCTTAGCGAATAATCATGTATACACCTTACTAAATATCACATTGTCATTTCATTTTGAGCTGACGTATTGGAGGAATGAAAACCGTCAGGCATGATTTTTGTTTCACGTTGTAAGCACTTAAATCGTAAATGACTTTAACGATAAGGGAATATGTGTATATTTCTATTTAGGTTTCTATTGTTTTTCGAGTCACAATGCTCTAAAGTGTCGTGGTCAGAAAATTGCAAATCATTGTACTTGTAATCAAAATCTGAATGACCTTTGACACTTGATATTCAAACCAGATTGGTGCTGATATCTGTGGATTTTGGTACAACACCACGTACGAGATGTGCTGGAGATGGACTCAGCTTGGCGCCTTTTACCCCTACGCCAGAAATCACAATGCAGAGGGGTGGCATGTAAGTATGACGTCAAGAAAATAATGGCTGGCTAGACTGTGTTTCCATGGTTACGGCATGCAACACACTGACTCCCAGGAAGTGGAGTTGTGTATACGGGTGTAATGTGTGTTTATAGTAGACAATACGTCCGATCCGATCCCGGGTGGTTATTACAAGCACTATTGGGGACACACATTATATACAGTGATAAAGAAAGCATTCCTTATAACGCATCATTAAGAATATAGTTATGGGGTATTGATGGAGTCGAAAGGGATCTGAGCTTTCGATCCTAGCAAAATCTTCGTCAGAAGTAAAATAAAAAAATATATGAGAGCACAAAGATACAGAAAATACTTGCAGTGATAGAACATTTATGATAAAATGATCTTTCGGAAAACATCTTTTGAAAGCACATTCACACACGAGCACGAAATCCCTATATTCATAAACATTACAAATTGGAATTGAAACAGAATAATTTGGAACTTGGATACGAAATACGCAAGATGTCACATCTTGCGTGTATATTAATGATCCGTAAAATACCAGCTTTATGAAAAGCTATATGACATATTGACCATGATCGGTGCTGACACTCTCGTTCCACACTGCACTGCAGCCTCAGCATCCCACGGCGTTTGATGAGACTTTCGCAGAGCGGACACGTGACATCCTGCTAGTCAGATATCAACTCCTGCCCTACCTCTACTCGCTCTTCTTCGATGCTACCTTCTACGGAAAAACAGTCGTGAGGCCTCTGATGTTCGAGTAAATTGTCTATTTATTATAACTTCAGCTAAGAATTGGGAAGAAAAAATTCCATGGTTATGATAAACAGTTATTAACGTTTCTAAAGACTTGCGTTAATAGTTGAAAGAACTGTGATACTTCGTGCAAAAACACTGTAATGCAATATCCTTGCTGGAAAGAACACCACAGTGTGTTCACACTGGTGGGTGTATTCACATTGTGTTCAAAGAGCCGACTGTGTAAACACGATCGAATTTAGCAGTGAAAATTATTTCACACTGAGGATTGGTTTTTCACAGGGTATTAGTATTCACACAGTAATATTCTATTTCACGCTAAATTGATAATTCATGCTGGTGAATTGATAATTCACAATCCGTTTACCCTGTTAAAACGCTCGAACTTAACAGTGTAAAGAGATTTTACACTGTGTTCAAATTGTGTTTTTTCACTGTGTTCTTTCCAGCTGGGATATGCGGTAAATCACAAATAAAAATGGTAGGTTCACATCTAATCCTGACTATTTCAACAGTTTGCGGATTGGAACAGGAAGCTCGTTACACATGTTGGTTAGAGCCAAAGATGGAGAAACGTTTTCTAGATGCCTGAATGTTATTATCAAGACGACCGGGAGAATGTTTACCGTGTGTATCACTATTTCTATTCTTTCAGGTTTCCGAGAGATAATATGACTTATGATATCGACCGCCAGTTCCTGTGGGGACCAGCGTTCATGATCTCGCCTGCTTTAGAAGAGGTGCGAATCTTTAGAATTCTTCCCTTATTGAATCAGACAGTCACGTGTTTGTTTGTGTTTTTTTTTCTCTTTGGGTGACAATTGCCTTCTACGTAATATCATATGTTTCTATCATGTAAGCCTTATTTAACCTGAGGTATACTGCGTCAGGAGGGTGTGTAAAAAAGCAAAAACTAACTTTTGACTTAATTTCTGATTAGTAAAGAAATTTCACATTTACAAGTATCTGCCGTATCACTCCGAAAAGCACAAGCAATCAATCTAATAATAGTAAATTCTTCAATATACTATTCACATCTGACGATGACGAAGGCTTCTGCAAAAATTAAAGATATTCATGTTACACAATAAGAGTGCACTTTTCTTTTTGTGGATTGTCCACAGGGTCAAACCACAGTGGACGTGTACTTTCCAACGGATGCAAGATGGTACGATTACTACAATGTAAGTGAGCTCTGTTAGCAGTATAGACTACGAGTACATTATTCTCCGTCCTCCTGGTTTTCATGTTCTCACGTATGGTGTGTGATCGAGAAACAACTGGAAAATTAAGAAACAGCTGAAAAAGAGCAACGAGAGTGTGTGTGCGTGTGTGTGTGTTTGTGTGAGCCCAACTGATTCTATTTATTTATTTATTTATTTATTTATTTATTTATTTATTTATTTATTCATTTGTTTGTTTATTTATTCATTTATTCCGTTGTATATAAACACGGTAGTCCCCTCAGTTTCTCAACTTCTTTCCAGGGCAGCCCTGTGTACATACGTATACATGATAAAACACTGGAGTACAATATACTTCGTAAAAATCACCTACAAGTATAACACACGTACACAAAACAATACACGCTTAAAAAGATACGAGACCATGGAGACTATACTGAAATCTGTATAGACGAAGTGAATTATTCAAGAAAAAAATGTGTAATTACTGTAATGACGCACCATGGATACAAACTGAGTTTAAAATACCATAAAAGGGGTTACCGGAACCAAAAAAAAAAAGAGTAATATAATTTAAAACAATACAAACAGTAAAAAGAAATTGTTAAAACAATCAATTTATGTATTTAAGTATTTGTTTAAAATGTATAACTCAACTGACGGCATAATTTTCTGACTCTTTCAAATGAGCAGCAGGTTTTGGAGGATAGTGGCAAAGTGATCGAATATAGCACTTCCCTGGTAAGAAAAGGAAGTTTGCATGTATTCTGTCCTTGGTGTTGGTGCAGGCAAAGGAATTATACATTATTGAGCGTGGACTTTAATAAACGGCACTGCATCCACCGTGTGTTTAAATGTTTTTCACACTTGCACTCTTCCTCAAAATTTCGACAGGGGTCTGAAATCAGCATGAACACTGACTACATCACTCTCCCATCTCCTATGGAACTCATCAACTTACACGTGCGTGGAGGATACATTCTGCCCCGCCAGGAGCCTAGCAACACAACCAAATACAGGTACTTAACAAAAACACCATGACTTACATATTGGCCTGTATGTAAAAATATTACCAAGAATACTCCTGTGCATACACGCCACCGAATTATGTCATTGATTATCTGTGTACCTCTCAGAAAGGACTGCATTTTCATATTGTGCGTGGAATGTTAATGCAGGATAAAAATATCATCACCTTTGCTTTTAAGCATTTGTATTATTAAAGTAAAGTGTCGTGTGGAATGATCTATATTGAAAAAGAGGGTATACTAATAGACGACTTGGAAAATAAGAGAATAATTCTGTATGAGACTGTATATGCATTCATAAAGATGATGTCGTAATTATTCCTTGCAGTCGTTTGAACCCACTTGGTCTTCTGGTTGCCATGGATACCAACCAAGAAGCTGAGGGCTTCCTATACTGGGATGATGGTGAAAGCAGAGGTTCGAATATTTTGTTATAAGATGAGTTTTCAATGTTGTTTCCATGAATTTGTCAGTTTCTTCATGATCAATGACTTTCAAAATTTACGAAACCTTGAGATTAATGAAATGAAATTTCACAAGCTTTGTGATAAAAAGGAATCAAGGCCGCTTTCAGCGCTTATGTCCGATTCATTCGAAATCAAATTCATGTGTTATTGTATACTTATTAACTATACTAATCCTGCGGAATATACCAACTCTTGGGGAGAAAGAATGTATACGATTTTTCATCGGGATATTTGTCAATAAGTTCTCTCAAAAGATGATAAATCCCTATTTTGATTTGCTCACTCTCTTTTTCTTTTGTCTCTTATCTTATTTATTTCTAGATCTGGATGCTCATACAAAGATTTGGTTTCAAGCACAAGGGGTAAATAGCCGTGTACAGAGCCACCTCCCATAAAAACAATGACAAAAGCTGGCCTTATCATATTTGTCATCTTTCTTTCATTTTCGAGCTTTCATATAGCAAACAATTTCCAATCCGTCCTTTTGGCAGTATTTCAGGACATAAGTTATGGACCATCAATGATATGACAATAAACTCTGAGTAATTATATTACCCAAACATTTCTACCCAATTTAATAGAGTCATTAGCTATATAGATAAACACGTAGAAATATGTTCTATTAAACATGTTAAACAATAGACATCTATTCATATTTGTACGTTACCATTTGATGCTCATTCAAATGATGAATGAAGGCTATGAATGGGTAATAACTTATATCTGCATTCACAGTAAGAAGATTTTATAGTTTTAATAGTTTAAGTACCGAAGAGTGATTAACAAAATACAGTAAAATGTGTTCTATAATGAAACAAAGCTGTATGATGATCCAGATTTATATTAATCTTTGTATATAGGGGACGATTTAGTAAGCCAAAGTAGTTTTTGCCTTAGATCTAATTTAGCTTTCAAACAAACGTTTCATTCCGTCATAATTTTGTTCAAATGGAAGGACATATTTGACTCGGGAAACATGGTAAAACAATAACGTAAGATCTCTTTATGGATTTCGCCAAATAAAGATAACAGTATAAATTACAAACGAGTCAGACATCTTAACGTAATATCCAGTAAGTTACATTAATTGCCCCTTAAAGTCCTAATAAACAGAAACCTTGTGCCAAGTTTCTATGTTTGTTTGACAGAAATGCATTTATATTTCCTGAAAGGGTTGCTGAAATGAAAGAGACGTGATACTCAGATCAGAAATAATCGCTTTTTTTTGCAGCATAGTATGTCTTTGAGAAAGCTAAGGTCGGTCTGTACTGACCAATAGATTCTGTTTGGACTCCTGTAGGGTGCTATCCGGTCGACGATTGAACGAGCTGCCTACGACGACCCCAACGATTTGTACTTCAACGAGGTCATCGTGTATGGAATCGAGAACTACGATTCCGATTACGGAGTGTACCTTGATGACACGAAACTCGAAAGTGGCGTCGACTTCGACAGCAATCTGAACGTATGTAGTATAGGCCTATATCAGTTTACTAGCATAGCGACAATTTGGAAACATTATCCACAACAATCGATAACCGGCGATTTCCAACGAAGAAAATTGGTAATCGCGTAAGCATAACTATGGCGACTGCGGATTTTAAAACAATGAGTAAAACATTTAAAATTCAATGAAGTATTGCTTTCTGATACATGTATAGATATATATTTGACGGATAGTTCGAATTTTCTTGGGAATTGACATACAAAGACAACCTCTTACGTCAGAGAAATAGCTAAAAACTCGGGCGCGTAATCTGAAATGTTCCATTGTATTTGTATACGCTTATCTCTGGAAAAATGTCTTCATTGTGATACTCATATGGCCCGCGTTCTCACAGTTATTGCTCTAAAGAGGAGCTCATGCGAAGAAATTTTGAAGATCCGTTATAAACAAAATGGAATGTTTGCTTGTTTTTTTAATTCCTGGCAGGTTCTGAACATTACTGGTCTTGCTATAGACTTGGTGTCTCTCTGGACGTTGTCGTGGATGTCACAGTAGACTACAGCTCGGAATGGATATTTGACAAGGATACCCTAAACTTTGTAATTATTCTATATGAATATGTTAGTTATCAAAGATTGGCAGACGTTCATTGTCTTCATGGTTTATTGACAGCATAATTTACTGTTCCAGTGAAAGCAATTATCGTACATTTTGTACGATGTTTACGTTACAAGAACAGGAATTCGAGCATCGGTAATGGTGTGTATTTTCCGCTGGTATTAGTGGGCCTACAAACGTTGTGCCTTTGTATACATTGTACTTCTGCCATTTAGGTATATAAGCCTAAAATAAGTTTTACTAGAGGAATAAGGTGCACTCAACCTTTGTAGTCGTTTCTCACTTGTTAGGAAAGCTTTGTTGGTGTATATAATTGAATTAAATTTGTCGGGAAGGTCACTAATGACAGTTCTAGAATGTGCTTTTAGTTTCTTTAGTCATTTTTGGAAGCAATTATCATAATTTCTTCTGTACAATAATTCAATTTATGCGATGCTTACTATTGTCATTTGGGTGTTTCAGTGTTCTTCACTGAAAGTCGGTAACACGTGACTGGTAACGACTGATGACATCACTGAAGACGAGAACGCCAAATTTCATCGCGTGAAGCACAGTTTATTGTCATGAGCTTATTCAAATACAACGTAATGTCGGAGGAATCCCTATAGACCGAAGATCCAATAGACACAACAGCAAAAAGGGGCGTAAACACCGAACACTTCATTGAATTTTGTGATAAAATATTTGACAAAAACTCACACCCTCGCACACACTCATATACTCGCGCGAAAGAGCACACCCCATCCTATGAAACGTGCTAATAAACTTCATCAAAGAATCTAGTTCACAGTATAAATAGTTTAAATGCAAGCTTATTAAAACCCCACATATACACATATACTCTCTCTTTCTCTCACACACACACAATCGAACCGCCCCACACTAACGCTTGAACACAAACGATGCGATGTTTTCAGACATTGTCCACCCGTATGAACACGCAAGCCTTGAGAGGTTAACTTTATCTGAACGATAGAAGAACATAAACCCATTAAATACGACAGCTTCATCTGAAATGACTTGACATCACCAAACACCTACCTAACAGCACAAATGTTTTTCGATGATATTAAAGACCTGGTCAAGCATCAAATCTTTAGTTGTAATACTGATTGCTTTTGTAGATATCTGGTAAATTAGGTTAAGAAAGTAGATTGCAATAAGGAAGAAAAAATAAGATTACGAATTAAAATGATGTTCATTTCATAACCTTGGTTCAATCTTGTAATTTTACAGTATTAGCTGAGAGGTAACAAAGGTTTCATTTTGTATACAGAGTAAACAAACTGAACTTATGGGCAAAAGTACAGACTGCAGACCCAGGGGTGTGGTGTCACATTGTTGAGCGTACACTGTGACATTAAATCCCCCTGGGCTCTGCACACTTGTACTGTGACACCGGTTGACCCATTTCATTTTGTATACAGAGTATACAAAATGAAATGGAAATAAAGTTCATTTTGTTCAGTCTTGTAATCTCAAGGGTGTTGCGTGACAGTACAGGGTATGGAATGGGTCACCCATTCTTTTTGTATACAGAGTACGCGAAGAGAAGTGGGTATCAGCGTGTGGTGTGATAGTGCAGAGTTCAAGATCGAGTTATTTCATATTTGTCCATCTCAACTTAATCGATGACATATTTGCACAATGTACACAAAGTGTTGCCCCCTCGCCGAGGAGGTTTTAAAGAGGAAATCTAGGCGATTTTCATAATTTCACACCATGTACAGGGTAGGAGGCTTACATATTAAGTCGACACTTCCATGTTTAGATTTGCGGAATTAATTATGGTCATTGAGCAGAGAAAACAATACTCAGAAAAAAAAAACACGTTGCACTCAACAAGGCTGATGACACAGAGGCTCCGTCATAAGAATGCATGAGTAGGAGACTCTCATATCTTAGAAATGTAGTATGTGTAATCCATTGAAATATCTCTTGCTTAAGAAGCTCTCCTGTGTAGAATGTATGCATGCTCTTTTCTTTTGTTCGACTTCCTTGAGCCCCGACTCACGCATTAATATGGTGAAGCTCCTATATGTCATCATCCTTGTTCATTGTAATTTGTTATAAATTAAAAGAACATTCTTATTCCTTATCCCAATCCAAGTACAAACAATTTAGAGTGGTTCAAAAGTAAAGTGCTCTTTCTATATGTGGCATTGTGGATAAGACTCTCGACTCCCATCAGTCGGAGGACCCGAGTTCGATTCCCGCCCAGTGCTTAAGCCCTTGGACAAGATATTTTTACCCACAATGCCCCTCATGACCCAGGTGTATAAATGGGTACCTGGCAACGCTGGGGTGATAATAATGGCAGGGCTCTCTGGTAGAGCAGTGGCAACACTGAAGATGCTACCCTGGATAAATAAGACATTATTATTATTATTATTATTATTATTATTATTATTATTATTATCTGTGGGACAGCCCCAGTTTAGCGCATAATTCAAATATTTCTGAGTGGCGGTATTAAACATGGTTTCAAAAGGAGTCAGACTGTTGTTACTCCATCTCTTAAACCTCCTTGCCCAGACCCGGGAGTGTGCACACTCTTGCATTGAGACAATCATCTGGTTTTGTATACAGAGTGTACATAATGAAATGGAAATAGAGTTCATTTTATTCAGTCTTGCAATCTCAAAGGGTTACACGACATTTGCTCTTGCGACAGTTGCTCCGGTTTTATTTTCTCCAACGATTTAGGGTTAGGGTTGTGATTGGGTTTTAGGTTTAATTCGATCTGAGGAATGGAATTACTGTTAGGGCTAGAATGTGGGTAGAATTTATGTATAGTTTAAATATCCAATGGGAGCAAACAAGCGAATGTCATGGAAGATTTGTATGCCGAGTATATAAAAAAGAGAAATGAGTGTCAGAATGCCGTGGTGTGACGGTGCAGAATTCAAGATCGACTTTATTTCACTTTTTTTGCATCTCCACATTATCAAACAAAATGTTTGCTCCTAACAATATATGTCCTAACAATATGTATATATATATATATATATATATATATACATATATATGTATGTCTCGCTCTCTCTCTCTCTCTCTCTCTATATATATATATATATATAATATATATACATATATATTATACAAAATGTGGCAAGAAATAAGAGTGTGCCAGACCCAGGGGTGTAGTGTGACTGGAATGTCCTCCTATTCTACCTCCTGAAAGTTTTAAGCCCCCTTTTGCTTTCGATTTGGATATCAGATTTGCAAACAATTTGATCAGTAATTGAGAAGATCAGTCTAAAATGTTAAAGAATCAATTGTCCTTCACCTTCTGTATCGGTGCGAATTCTTATTTCCTTTTTATTTTCATCTCATCTGCGTTTGTTCAATACATTGTTCACACATCGTTATGTGTGATGATGACACATGGCATTATCGTGTAATGTGTCACCATTCCATTCACTTGCCACCTAATTTGTCAATGTCATCTGAGCAGTATTCACATTCATAGACTTACTACACAGTGACAACACACACACACACACACACACTCACATACACAAATACGAAACAAGGCATAATACACAGATTCCGAGATTTCTATGGCCAAAAATTTTTCCTCTATACTTTTAAAACGTTAAGGGCATAAAATCCCATTTGCAGTTGAAACAAAATACGAAATATCGATATTAAGTATTGTTAAAATACACAAAATGTGAACAATAGTCATAATAACAATGTTTCCAGACTAAACCGTCTACAGTCAAGGTTTATTCAGAAAAATACTGATATCTCCTTACATTTTAGGCCTTATTGCGAAAATTTTATATGGACCTACACGTCATATGCATTAAATGTGATATTTTGATTTTTTTTTTATCACAGCTGCTCACAAAGGTAAACTGGATCTTTAATGAGTGAAAATTTTCTTACAATTCCATTAAAAGTTGGCACCAGATTGTTGAATTGAAAAAAAAAGAGGAAAATCTCCCTCGCCCGCAAGGGGCACAATTCCTTCCACACCCTCCTCCTTGGGCCACCTCTGTATATAGACTTAGCAAAATAAAATATATGGAGCTACTAAAATACATTAGTAGATCCATGGTATATACACAGCAAAGACGCAGACGCAGAAAAAGAGGTGATAGATACCATATTAGCTATTTTGAATGTCATAGAATCTAAATTTCTTACTGTTTAATTGATTTTATTTAAGAAATATTGCTAGAATTAGGAGATTTATTGATCAAACTGCATGTCATGACGCAGTGCGCTCTTTAGTTCTATCCCGTATAGATTATTGTAACGAGCTTCTCTCTTCCATTCCTTCAACTCAACTGGATCGTGTGCAGCGACTTCAAAATTGGGCAGCCCGATTAGTGTTTCAGGTTTCTAGGGACTACCCATCTTAGCCACTTCTGAAGTCGTTGCACTGGCTTCCTTTGAAGCAACGGATAATTTTCAAATTAGTTTTGTTTGTTTATAAAATCCTTAACGATCAAGCTCCGAAATATTTAGACGCCTGTTTGACTTTATATACACCTACTAGAAATTTGAGGTCATCTAGTGATCCGCTTCGCCTCACATACTCTGTTACTCGCACCTTAGCCGGTGATAGGACATTTACTGTGTCTGCTTCAAAGCACTGGAACAATTTACCACTTACCGTTAGACAGTCTCCATCAGTCAGTGTGTTCAAAAAAGCCTCGAAAACACATCTTTTCAGGAGCAACTAGTTCGTAGCTGTAACATTTATCCATTATTTTACATACTGTCGTACATGTTTTGAATTGATTGTAAGTGCTTTGGGCCTTGTGGGAAAAGCGCACTATAAATAGTAGTAGTAGTAGTAGTAGTAGTAGTAATAATAATAATAATAACTTTCCAAATATTCCACCAAAAACAATACACCATGGTCGTTGGATTGCACTTCTAGAATGCAAAATCTCCCTCGTGTGGGAAGGGAAACCCCCTCCCAGACCCTTACCCCAGCTCTGTCGCTTCCTCCATTGCACGTATTTTCACCTAAAACACTAACATAGGACCTACGTATCCCCCCCCCCCCCCGAAAAAAAAAATACGACCCTGTGACCCACGTCCCCTCCCCCTAAAATTCTTACAAACCGATCTACGTCTCTGTTCCCATTCGTGGCTAGTGGACCCACTAACTTTGAAAAACGTTCCACCGGGCCTACATGTCAATGACAAAATCATACTAACTTGACTTTTTTTTACCAAAGAAGAGAAAGTTTTTCTCAGGTTAAGCGTTTTATGCAACAGGTCCATATTATGATGTCAGGGAGAGCCTTATATGGATACACGAGCATGCAGATTAACGACAGCACACTTTGCTACACCAAAACACATATTGGCAGTGCTTTGTGTTGACTTACATTCATTTCAGGAACATCCATCAATCGTTATTTGTCCCTCCCCCTTCCGCAAGAAAAAAAATACACATAACTGATACCAGCAAATATTACTGATGGTCGTTTAAGGTTTATCCTACCAGAAAAGTGTTATGTACTTCTCTGTTTAGTGTAACAAACAAGTATGTTAATGGCACCATTTAGTGATTGAAAGATCATTCAATTACACGTATCATAAAACATTTCTCTTTCCCATCAAATCATCCAAAGTACATCATAATTAAACACAAACACGATATTTGTGCTTTTACATCATTGTTACATTAACTGTTAACAAACATCTCCTGTGCTCATTGGTCAATATTGTCATGTGACTGCCATACACGCCTCTCCTTTACTGGAAAGTATGTTGATCATGCGCGATCGGCGTGACCTGGACTACTTCCCGCAAAAGAACCAACAGTGAAGACTGCTGCAAGAAATACATCATCATCTCAACAGAACTCACAAACAGGAGTGCGTTGAAACATTTTAGCTATCAGTTTCGTATGACGACTCCATGCCTGACAACGAGGTGCAATTTTGATTAAGTTCCCTCATTGTTCTTAACCTGACTGCGTGTCACCAGATAAAAAGTAAAGCTCTATAAATCGTTGAAAGTATCAATTTTTGCTGTAACATCAGTCAAAGGATATTCGCTGCGGCTGAGTGGAGGTGCAGAAATCCGTCCGTCTGTCACTCAACAAAGACTTATAGTGAGACATGGAACTCGGTGTGAAGATACTCGTCACGTTTATCACCGTCGTGGTCCTGATCGGGATCGGACTGGGAATCGGCCTGTCTAGTCTCTACTACGATCCCGGCGACAATCTCGTGGTAATTCCATTCGAACCAATCCCGGAGCCTGCGTTACGATTCGACTGTTATCCCGAAGAAGGGGCCTCTCAAGAGAGCTGTCTGACCCGGGGATGCTACTGGGCAGAAACGGACGAGCAAGGGGCACCCTGGTGCTACTTCCCGAAGGAGCGGGATGTTCCCGGCTACAGAATGGTGTGTATTAGGCTTTAGTATTTCCCAGTTGTTGTTTTTTTAATCATAGAAAACTAAAAACTTTTTTTTCAAAAGTTTTAACGGCAGCCGCAGAAAACAACCAAATAAACAAACAAAACAACACATACAACGAAATACGCTTGCGCATGATGTATTTGGATATGTTAAATATTCTGAAACTGCTCTAAGAATGTAAAGATACTGCATGTCTAAAGTTAAGACTCTAAAGATCATATTCTAGATGCTAAAGAAGAAAAGTGTGATAACGCCGGTCACAATGTTGTGCTTAAGATTCTGTTCAATTTTCAATTTATTCTCTAAATGTAAAACATGAGGGCGAGTTACACAGCGGGAAAATCAAACCAACCTTCCACATTTCGTCACTGTTGTTCTGTAATGTCTCATGTTGTTTTGATTTCCTAGCTATCTGAACATAAAGTGTACTACATTCCACTCTCTTGTCAATCTTCATAAGATATGTTCTACATATACATATTCTTATATATTTATATTTTATATACATATACATACATACGTATACATATTCTTTCTATACCTCTCCGTTTTTTCCTCCTATTACGTTTACATCCTTTTCATATCTAATTTTCTTCCCCTTATCACGACAGGTCGGGGATCCCGAAGGAACCCGTCTGGGCTGGAAAGTCCTCCTTCAACGGCTGGACACGCCAGTGCGCTTCGATGGAGCCGTCCAGACACTCGAACTCCAAGTTGAAATGCACACACCTCAGCGACTCCGATTCAAGGTATCCCAGAGTCATGCCATATCTTTTTTTTAAGAGGGAATAGAAATAGTTACACACCCATACACACACACACAAACATACAAACATAACTCTTTTATTCATGCGCTGACATAATAAACAAATATATATATATATATATATATATATATATATATATATATATAAATGAATATACAAGTAAATATATATCTAAGTAACCAAATAAATTATGATTATAATGCTGCATACATATTATACAGATCAAAACAGTTCTTATTATAAAAAACAAATCACACAAATTAAACAGATGCTGTTTTAACTCGATTAGTCATAAAATACATAATCTTAAAACATTCATTTGAAATTTTTTACAATTCTTTACAAACGAAAATGTATTTCTTTCGCAATGATGCGAATTAAACTGTTGTGAGATGGTGATTTTATTATCAATTTACGACTATCCCCAAGGCTTGCACACACTCTCACACATAATACAAAAACTGAATGATTGAAATCACGTTTTCGATTATGAATCACTACCTAAAGATCGCTTCCCTCTATATACAAAGAACAATGATTTTTAAAGTTATTACAGTTGCCGGAAATCTTGTTCAAAGGCTAAGTACATACGATCTATTCTTTCTTTATTTCAGTTTTTAAAGAGAAATAAAATGTAACGAGTGATTTTGTAGGCGACAATGTTATCATCTCGTATTCCTTGCATGGTGAATATTCACAGACAATTTGATTATCGTATAATATTAATGATTGATACACATATTTTCACAAAATCGCTGAAGTTGTACTGTGTTTGTAAGTATAGTTCAAATGCATCATCTTAGCACGTGTTTGTTCTACATAGGAGTTGAGCTGTTTTGTGTTATTACTGGGTATACATGAATCAACTGTGTTGAATCAAACTGAATGGAACTGAATTGAGTTATACATAATTATATTCGTAAAGTTGACAGATAGCGACAATGATCGATACGAGGTTCCCACTATCGAAGTCGAAGATCCCGCTGAAAAGCCTGACGTCACAGAGTATGAAATATCTTACATCCGGGAACCGTTCAGCCTCCAGATTATAAGGGTCAGCACCAGAGAAGTCATGTGAGTTATTCTCTTTTTTTATCATGTTTGAAAAACAATAACACCACCAATCATGTGGAAAAGCTTCCATGATAACATTATCTTCGATCAAATTGATATTATAGAAATATTAATAATGAATAACATAATGAAAATGATAATGATAATGAATAGCACTTAGCGCTTAATAATGATGCTTCTAAGCGCAAAAATCCGGGGAAATATATATATATATATATATATATATATACATTGATATAAGATACAGCATTACGTACATAATGTAACGACAACAACTACAGCAACAAAATTAAGATTGAGTAAACAGATAAGTTTTCAACAGTGATTTGTACTTATCAACATTTTCAGCATTACGAACATAAAGAGGGAGTTTATTCCAAAGAAAGTGGGGAAATAACAGGAAAAGCCCTAAGATTTGTCTATTTAAAAGGTTAGAAATGTAAAAAGACGTTTCCAGCGGAGTTTTTATATATCTTTTTCTTCTTTCTTTTTTTTACTTCTTCAACTTGATTGTGAAAGAGCATAATGTTTGCTCATCATACTCCGACGTTGAATAGACTACGTTAGTGTATTGATAATATGAATTGTCTGACGAGACGTATAGATGGGATTACTTTTTAAAACAGAGATAATCATTGCTGACTTTA
Source organism: Diadema antillarum (assembly GCF_040938485.1). NCBI lineage: Eukaryota > Metazoa > Echinodermata > Echinoidea > Diadematoida > Diadematidae > Diadema > Diadema antillarum. Next base: position 253,647 of record NW_027270927.1, on the reverse strand, counting down.
ATTGGCAATTTATGCTACAAATATCAGGACAATCATTTTTCCCCAGCCACTTAATCAAATTACTCGTACATAACGATCCATACTGACAATGAACACACATTGCAGTATACAATGTGAATTTCAACAAAGTTGGAGGACTGTTGAAGCAATATTTTATCCAATGAACAAAATAAAGAGCATGGTTACGATGGATTATTTCTGTTGATTTTTGTCGGAGTTGTTCACCTCTAGTTTACACTGAATCCTTCGAGAGATTCATTCCTCCTCCTATTTGCATCATTACGCTGCTACTGCGATTGATGTCGCACTTAAGTGTTAAAGTACCCATCAAGCAAAATCATTTAGCACTGTCTGAATAACTAGAGCAAACAAAATTATTGGCAAATCAATAGCAAATTATGTTAGATGAGTCGTAAAAGGGATTTTTATGGCTTTGTAAGTGTAGAGCGTGCAAAGAAAACGCCTCTCATTCAAAGGTCGGTACTCTAAACGAGAATCAAGAAATGATTGCTTCTTCCAAATAAAAAAAAATGTAAATACTGGAATCGTGACGAAGATGAGTACAAGCAACCTCTGGTTTCAAATCAAAACAGCTGCTGCTATGTTACAGAAACGAAAAAAAAATCTCAAATGGAATTTCATCATGAAATCATTTTTTTTTTTAATTTCAAAAACACAATATTAAATTACATGATCAAACCCAATATTTATCTATTCTACCACTCCGCGCCCCATTACAAATTTGCCTAAAAAGCCAAGGCTGCAAGGAGGAAAAACAAATAAGTAAACTGTTGTGCTCAAAATCAAATAGGGACTTTGTCATATAAATATTGTATCAATCAGCGATCAGGTCAAATACGGCAAATCCAGTCTCAAAGGGCACTGCTGAAGTGTCATCAGAGCTGAAAAACAAAACTCAGACTGGTAAACATTTAATTGCATCTTCGGGTACAATCTACAGAAATTTTTGAACGCGCTTAATCACTCCGAAAAGTAAATATTATCAAGACAGTTGGTACAGGTTGATAAGCTAACGACAGTGTTCATTATGTAATAGTCTCGCTTGGCTGTACTGAATAAATGGGTAACTGTATAATCTTACTTGTTTTGTGAGAGTCATTAATGTTCAGGGTCACGTATATTCTCATGCATGTCACAACACGAGTAGCGGACTGGTGGTTACGTGCACGGGAGGTCTGTTTCCTAATGTCCGTCTCTTGTTAGTTTCTATATAAGTATTCATTCTAAGAGAAAGATTCTTCTTTTAACTTTTCCCCATATGAGTTATTACGGCTGACATTTTAAGCTTCTTTGATATTAAACACTCAAAACTGGGGACAGTTTTGAAATAACCATTTGACCATCAACTGCTTATTTCCCTCTTCTTCTCTTTTATTTTCCGGAGCATTGGAAGGAAGGGAATGGGAAAAAGATGACTGGCACACCCAAGTTAAGACATGCATGTCCACAACAGACAAACAGAAATGAAGTTATCGCTTTTGTTTTACACTAGGGGGGGGGGGGGTGTTGCAAGAAAGTCGGGTTGCAATTGATTGCAAATATCTATTGCAACTTTGCAATAGATAGATCGATTGCAACTTGCAATTGATTGCAAATTTGCAATGGATTTCAGGATTTGCAATAGATTTTGGGGATTTGCAATCAATTGCAACTTCCTTGCAACACCCCCTATGACTGCTAAGCTATCAGGAAATCATTGGGGTTAAATCTCTGCGGAAGAAGGCAATGAGGATAAAGTACCTTTCCTATATACATGTAGGGACACAACCACTTCAGTCATGAGACTCAGACAGGGACATTGTAATTGGTTGCCTGTGATCATAGAGAGCCACTGATTGAGCTACAACAGCTCCCCTAGCTGATACTGCATGGAAAGTTTCGAATAAAGTGAAATGGTCATGTTCATTTCAACTGATCGGATTTTTTCCCATCCCCCTTTTTTTTTACTCAGAGAAATCCTCATTTTATGAGTTTAGAGTCAGTTAAGATTAGACAGACGCGCCTTCTGCTGGTGGTAATAACATAAGTTATGACAATGATAACAATAAAAGCAAGAAGATTATGTGTACTTAAATGCTTTGGAAGACGTTTTATGAAAATGATTTAAAAAAATAAAAAATGATAATGATGCCATAGGGCCTATCAAAAATGGCATCATGAAATTCATGTTACCAGCAAGAAGATACAATGATATCAGGAAAAATAACACCAATTAACGATGATTATTCATAACGTCAGATTTGACACATTCCAGAGGAGGTTATGAGATTGTATCCACAGATTGTATCCACAGACAAGATGCCATCATTTAGAATACACACAAAGAGGGATAACTACGATAAGTATAGCAACAAAACAGTCAAGCGTCAAGAGTCTTTCCAGTGAGTTGAGTTTTGAAAGTCAGATTTGAAGTGAAAATGTGACGTCAGTTTTGGAATACAATGCTGGGGGAGTGCATTCAAGAAGGGCAAATAGACTACCTGGGGAGTTTTGTTCGATCGTGCCTATAGTGCATTGGACCTTGTCATTTGAGATAGTCATGTCTGAAGGAGGTATTTTTTACACTATTTGTTTTGTGGTGTTTTGACAATTATTAGATTTGATACTTCCGTTGGAGTCTTAATCTACGAGGATCAGTTCCTTCAAATCTCTACCCGTCTCCCCTCGTCCAACCTGTACGGCTTCGGAGAACACAACCACCGACGCTTCCGGCACGATCTCAACTGGAAGACCTGGGGTATCTTTACCAGGGATATTGGCGTATACGTAAGGCATCATAATTTATCACCCGTCTCTGTCTGCATCATCAACCATGCATGTGATATGTGTTATTATTTTCCATTTTACTGTCATGCATGATAAGCCAACATTCGATGGCTGTACACTACAGCCGATCTCTTGTTAAAGTCGAAATCAGAGAAACCCTTGGGGTGATGAGAATCAATATGCCAATTTTGAATAATTTCTACACTGTCGTAGTTTGGAATCGAAAAAAAAAATGGGATCGGAGCAATAGGATTTGGATCTGCAATCTGCAGACAGCTCTGTTTCTATATCTCTCCTGATGTTTCTCGGTAATCTACTTTTAAAGGCACAAGTCAAATATAATTCTAAGTCACCGTGTAAAGATTTTAAGCACCTGATACATCACTTACTCTGGTTCCATGACATTTGCTCCTGCGACAATATCTCCCATGAAATATTTACACTCTAAGCCGAACAGAACATCTATAACATCCACAAACATAACCCTTACACTAATCCTAAGCCTCACATCAAAATAAACATATAACCCCATCACAACCCTAACCCTAAGTCCTTGGAGAAAATAAGATGGGAACAATTGTCGCAGGAGCAAATGTCGTGTCAACATGGTGCGCTTATTCTACCTCTCTCCTTCATACCTACAATAACCACTCAACCTTCCTACCTACCTACCTACCCTCCCACCTACCTGATACCTACCTACCAATACCTACACAAACCACCTACCTATACCTACCCACCTACCTTCCTATCAACCTACCTATGATACCAACTTACCTTCCTACCAACCTATACCTACCTACCTACCTATACCTACCCAACTACCTATACCTACCTAACTACCTACCTACCTTCTTACCAACCTACCTTCCAACCTACCTACCAACCAACCTACCTACCTATACTACCTACCTATACCTACCTACCTATACATATCTGCCTATCTACCTACCTATACCTACCTACCTACCCACTTACCTACCTACCTACCCACCTACCTACCCACTTACCCACCTACCTACTTACCTACCTACCTACCTCCCTACCCGCTTACCTACCTACCTACCTACCTACCTACCCACTTACCTACCTACTAAGTACCTACTTACCTACCTACCTACCTATCTACTAATTATACCTACCTATACCTACCATCATACCTCTGACAGGATCCTGTCAACCTCTACGGGGCCCATCCGTTCCATATGGTGATTGAGGATGACGGAAACGCGCACGGGGTCTTCTTCGTCAACTCGAACGCGATGGGTGAACTGATGACTATTCTTACCCCTTTTGAGCAAAGTTATACATATTGAAAAGTATTCTCTTTGAATGTATGACGATTAGAATACAAACACATTATTCTATCATACTATAAACTATCCTTTAATACATTTTAGTTTCAGCATACCGCGGAGAAATTATGCGCGTCATATCTTAGCACTTACTATAGTCATGCCAGTAATAAGATGTTTTGACAAACGACAGCACTTCTGTCTAAGTATCATCATTCCTCATTTACAGCAAACCTATCGAGCAGCAATTCGCTGTCCCGTTCAACTTTTTTGAGTTATTTATTTTCAGAAAATAGGGCACGAAAAAAAAAATCAGTAAAAAAGGGGGCATCTTTGTTTTTAAGATTTAATTGTCAAGGGCCAAACCTATGGCGAACAAAACATCAAGCATAGGAATAATGTGCTCAAGATGCTTAAATGGAAACTATATATAAAATTATGATATTTGTCATCAGTTTTTTTTTCTCCCGTCCTGCGGTATCAATAACAAGAACATCAAATTTGAAGGAAAACTGAAAGGTTATAATTATGTTCCGTACCATATTGCCACCAAGATCCAACAAGGTTTTAATTTTCTCCAAATTACTGAGTTTAAGATTTTTGAAATCAAATGCCTCTTCTTTGGTCTTCATATCCGAATTCTGTGGAAAAGCGGCGTCAAATGGAGCATGGAACATCAAAGCCAGAGAAGTGCGAAGTTAGGCCCTGTACAATTGTCGTGCTGTATATAGAACTGGGCATAAACATTCACAAATTGCTATGTGATTCCACTCTTTCGTATTTCGTAACATCTCCTTAATTTCAGATGAAGACAGCACCCAGTATAACACTTTAATTAACACAATCACGAAAAATTCTCATGATTCGAGGAACGAAATATTAAATGATATTTATGTCATGCTTTACCGGTATTTTTTTTCTCAATCCTTTTAGGCTTTTGTCACAAGATCTCTGCGATACATGTTATAATACAATATCTCTTAACTGTAGGCCCTACAAGTACCCTTTCACAAGCATAATGTGTAAAAGCACAGGCATATTAAAAGAGATATAAATTATATACAAATGTGTGTGTGTGTGTGTGTGTGTGCGTGTGTGTGTGTGTGTGTGTGTACGTGTGTTTGTATGTGTGCGCGCTAGTTAAAATCCGGGTGAAGTTGTTGTGAATTTTTGAGAGTTTGGATTTTATTTTTACACATCAGAGACAAGTCACATTATCATCATTCTGCACAATTTTATTGCAAGCGATTTCTTGTCCTGTCGATAAGATTGAAAAAAAATTATCCCTTATCACATGCTTGATATTTATCCTCTAGAGGTCGTGCTACAACCCACCCCTGCCGTGACATACAGGACCATAGGGGGTGTCCTCGATTTCCATGTCATCCTTGGCCCTACCCCGGAGAACGTAATAAGTCAGTACGGCGAGGTAAGCCTCGATTAGTTCAGGCAATGAGAGACGTTTATTTGCGATATTATAGTCTCTAGCCATCTGAAGGCCCCCTCACACCTGAGCGAATTGCCTGAAATATGACTTGCGATGGCTGGCGAAAGGCATTTTTAAAAAATCGTTTTCAATGGTAATTGATAGTAAGTCATATTTACCCTTCGTGTTTGGGTTCGTACACCTTCTGAACTAACAGTTGCGATTATTCAAATTCGCACGGGATTTTTGAACATGTTTAAAATTTCCCGACGAATTGAAAAATCGTCTGTCATTCGCGTCTCTTGACATAGTCTGCGGTAATCGTTCGTTTATCGTTCGTGTGCTATTGTCACGCATAGTCCCTCATCGCGCTTTTGCCAAGGTGGACCGATCTCGAAAGAACTCAACGAAAGAACTAAACGAAGCAACACGATGACTAAATATGACTTGCGCATAGAAACGAAGATACTATGACAAACGTATTTTCGCTTTCCATCGTCTATGCGAAGGGAAACTAAGATTGACTTTTACAAAATTTGAAAGGCGATGCATACACGAAGGCAAGTCTAAGAGATACTATGACAAACTATGGATTGCGAAATGATACGAATACGAGCGAATGACCTGACGAAAAAATTGACGAATGCTGAACTGCTCTATGTGACCAGCCACTCACCACGCAACTCATATATTTTTATAAACATTCCACCTGAAAGTTTCAAAGTATCTTCAGAAAAATGGAAGATGCAGCCCGCCTCAGAGTCCAGTATTTGCTGGCAATGGCTCAGAATGATATTATACATCAGCAGCTGAACCTACACCAGTTCATCAGAGGCCGCTTCAGATGGAGACGAGGCTTCAGACGACGTCGTATCTGGAGAAGGACGTGGCTGAACCCTGCCAGAAGAAGGGCTTTTGGAATCTACGACCAGCTGTTGGTTGAGCTCCGAAGAGAAGACCCTTCGACTTTCAAGAAATTTCTCTGCATGCCCCCTGAACTCTACGATGAAATCCTGGAGAGGGTCAGAGGAAGAATCAGGAGGCAGCACACCTGGTACAGGGAGCCGCTGGAAGAAGGTCTCAAGTTGGCAGCTACTCTCCGTCATCTTGTGTCTGGCACCAAGTACTCCGACATGCAGTATGGGTGGAGGGTGCCTGAAAACGCCCTATCTGTAGTGGCCAGGGAAGTGTGTCAGGCCATATGTGACGAGTATGCAGATGAAGTCATGACAGCCCCTTCAACCCCTGATGGATGGAAACAACTTGCTGGAGGTGGATTCTACAAGCGGTGGAATTTTCCCCACTGTGTGGCAGCTATTGATGGCAAGCATGTGGCCATCAGAAAGCCTCCTCTGTCCGGCTCGCTATGCTGCAACTACATGGGCTTTTTAGTATAATCCTGTTGGCTATAGTGGACAGTAACTACAAATTTATCTGGTGCGATGTAGGTGGTAGGTATGATACAATAGGGGAAAGGGGGTAGGTCGAGTCAATTTAGGGGTACGTCAGATTTGTTATCACCTCACCTCCATTGTTACTGTTTCAATATCTTTTTTTTTTTGCTAAAATGATAGCAATTGGGGCAATTCATTTCAGTTTTTGCTTGATACCCTTTTTCTTCTTCAAAAACGTGCTTTAAGAATAATTAATAATATTGGATATTTATTTCACACGAATGATCTTTTGTGTAGAAGCAAAAATCTGAAACTGATTGATTGATTTCATTATTATTATTATTATTATTATTATTATTATCATTATTTTATTTGGCAGAAAACATGCAATACATAAGAAATTACAAAGCTCAAAACAATCAATCAATACAATAACACAAAAATACCGTAACACTGAATGCACCTGACAGGGCTGCCAGGCGTTGGGCAAGTTAACTAAATAACTGTAGTCTGCGGACCACCCTAACCTATATCCCTTCCAGATGCATCCAGCGTTACAGATTTATGTGCCACTGATTATCATAAGATATTCATAACTGTACTTTTTAAAATCTCTTGCAAAAAATACAAACTATATAAAAATTTGTTTCATTATAATGTTGGTATTTTTACGTATAAATTTTCAATTGATGAGCTTCCTGACATTTTCGCACTTATGTTCATAAGAAATAACTCTTTTCATATCTACCCAACTCGTCATCGTGATGACTATCACCTTCACTGCAAAAAGTCCGGTGTTAAATAGTGAACACCGAGCTGGTGTTAAATTTTCGGTGCTCATATATGGTGTTAAATTAACACCTCCGGGTGTCATTTCCAAATATAAAACTGTTTTTGAAGAGTTTCTTAGTAACTGCACTTCTTGTTGATTTTTAATTTAAACAAGACGATCAAGAATTTTACATTAAAGGACAAGTTCACCTTCATAAACATAAGGATTGAGAGAATGCAACAATATTAGTAGAACACATCAGTGAAAGTTTGAGGAAAATTGGACAATCGATGCAAAAGTTATGAATTTTTCAAATTTGTGTGTTGGAACCGCTGGATGAGGAGACTACTACAGCTTGTGAGTCATATGCGTACAACAGTATAAAGAAAATGTAAAAGAAAATTCAACATATTTTCACTTTTTTGGCATAATAAAAGAGCATCTGACTTGCCTCTTTCTAAAGGCAGGGGGAATAATATTTCCCATAACATTTGTCGGTAACGAGTCAGGGGAATGTGTACTTTTTTTCAAAAGATGGAATTTTGTGAAATTCTCTTTATATTTTCCTTATATTGTTGTACGCATGTGACATCTAAGTTATTCATACACTGCAGTAGTCTTCTCATCCAGCGGTTACTGCACAAAAACTTCAAAAATTCGTAACTTTTGAACGGATTGTCTGATTTTCCTCAAACTTTCACTGATGTGTTCTACTAATATTGCTACATTATCTCAATCCTTATGTTTATGAAGGTGAACTTGTCCTTTAAGATACGAGATTTTTGAAAAAATGTGAAAATAAATTTACACCACAGTAACACCAGCTGGTGTGGTCTCTTATTGAAGCTGGACGGATGTTAAACCATTGATATTAACACCAACAAATATCAAATCAACACCATGTGGTGTCATTTTTGAATTAACATCAGTACAGTGTCAAAATAACACCAGGTACAGTGTCAAATTAACACCACGAAGTGTCAGGTGAACACTTTTCAACACCATCACAGTGCATTTTCTACACCTGTGGGTGTGGTCCTCTATTGAAGTTTGATTGATGTTAGATTTAACACCTATGGTGTTAAATCTAACACCGATATTTTTACAGTGTTCCACGTACTCGCACAATTTTTGCGAAAAAAAACATTAATGTTTACAGTGCCAAAAATACTGGAATCTTCCGGCTGATTTTACTGTTTATCTTTGACGTCCTTTAAATGTAAATGTTGCGTAGATGATTTCTCTGGCCGCACTGAAATCTGGACTGACCTGGTCGCTTTTATGCTCCCCGAGGAGCGCACACACAGAGAACGTCTGATCTATATTCTTTTGTCTTCGTTTCCAATCGCACGCCATATCAAACCATTGCTCATTGTTCGTTCGTGTTATCGGGTCATATCAACCCTTCGCTCACCTTCGGTCGCAATTTACTCAAAGAAGTGAACCGAAAAATCGCTATCCTTCGCATGTCATATTTATCCTTCGCTTACCGTTCGTCAATCATATTTGACTTTAGTTTATAATCGGATGATTTGAAGGCAATTTTATTTGAAATCGTTGAATTCGCGCGCATTTCGTGCGTTTTTCCCATTCGTCCCCCTTCGTCCCCCTGCATTCGCTCAGGTGTGAGGGGGCTTTTAGAGAGAGCTTTAAAGAAAAAAAGAATTAAGTTTTTTTCTGATGCTCTGTAAGATAACAAACCACTACCAGGTGGAGTGAAGATACCTATAAAATGTAGAGACTCTGTTGCTTTGAAAAGAAAATAATATCTCCAGATTCCTGGAATGTATGCATGTATCAATTAATCATATTTATCATGTGAACTGACATAGTGACAATATTATCATAACAATTATTGCCTATGGTAATCTGGTTTAAGTCTTAGTGGTGTAAGACAGATAGTAATATCAGTGGATTTCTTTGTAGAGCTCCTGTATCTTCAAGGGCATCAACCTATTATTTAGAATCTTCTCATTCTCTTTTGTTTATTCTTACTTTGGTCTTTAATTGTACCCGTGCTCCTCATCCTGTTCCCCACTAGGCTTTTATTAGGACCTATGATACACTCAACAAGCTTTGCTTTTTAGTAGGTTCCATCGTATTTCTCTTTGGATCCTTTACTTTGATTGAAAATGACACATCGACCGCTATGTATTATGTTTGTATTCCTATTTCTTTTTGTATACATCCAAGCTGAACATTCTGTATTATTATATTTTGTTACATATCATGTATTTTGCATCAAGAAATACGAAAATAAATTGAAATTGAAACAAAAAATTACATATTGTCGTGTTTATTGAAACAGCCATTTTGTATGAAATAACAAAATACGCAAATTTAATTCAATTCAATTCAAATCAAATTATATTTCCAATATCACATTTTTGTATACGATCAATTACAATGTTTCAATGCTTTCGTTTCAGTTTGATTGTTTCCAATGTTTATAATCAGTGTTGCTAATCAGTGACTCCTTATCTGATAATATTTGGCCAAATGCGACATATCGGAAACGTAAAGGCAATGTATATTTTACTATCGTTTCCTTGACCACGCCCTTTTCCAAAACCTTATTCAGTTACTGGTCCAGTGATGGTGCCTTGATAGTGTCTACGACCCCATTGTGTGTGTAGTGAACTATACACCACTATGGATCATTAAGAGTGTATAAACAAACTTGCCTGTCTGCAATGCACATGCAGTATGTTGTGACTGACCATTCCCTGTTCTCCATTACGCTACAAGATCATTGGCACCCCAATTTGGTGCGTTATTGAACTCAGGCCCCTGACTGCACACGTGTAACTACACTGGCCACTGACCACTCCCTATTCTCCATTGCACCATTAGATCATTGGTCGCCCAGTGATGGTACCTTACTGGTCTCTAGGCTTCCAGCTGTGCAGGTGGAACTACACCACACTGGACCGCGTCAAACAAGTCTGGTCCGATATGATTGAGGCACAGATACCATACGTACGTCATCCCTTGGTTTAACCATTTGCCTTTAACCGTATAATCCCCCAAACATGTGAAAATGTTGGCCACATACTTAAATTAGCGCGCAAATATCGATATTACTGAACATTCAGACGTGGTTTATTTTTGGCAGAGGGTATGAATTTATTTTCGGTGCCTGTAATCCTCATGCAAAAAATACATAAGGATTTTCTTTTAAGAAAAAGGAAGGTCCAAAATCGAGTAAATTTTATGTGGGAAATGGCAACAATGAAGAGATGTGAGTGGTGGAATAATTGTAAATTTGCAATCTATTAATTTCTATGACACAACACATAATTCGAGCTGGTGAGTAAATCGTTTTGGAAGTTACACACGTTGGTTGATAGAGCAACTGCAATGCTTCAGGCACTGTCAGGAAAGTTTGCATGATTATGATTTGGAGAGTCAGTGACATGATTCTTTCTTCTAATATGAATTCCCACCAAGTTGGCATTTATTCGGCCAGGTTTATCGGAAGCAGAAAAGAAAGTCATGAAAAAATGTGCATCTTTCGCTGTTTCAGGACGTGCAATACGGAGACATTGATTACATGGATAAACAAAAGGATTTCACCTACGACAGAGACGGAGCGTATGCTGGTCTTCCCGAGTTTGTCCAACAAGTCCATGATCACGGCCAGAGATACATCATCATCCTGGTGAGATGACCACATACAATCAATTATGTAGACATCTATATATATATATATATATATATATATATACATATATATATATATATATATATATATATATATATATATATATGTATACATATACCGTATATCATGTATACACACACTCAGACCCACACAGTACATGCACATTTGCTTTACTCTTATTCATCTCTCTATCTATCCGTTAATGAACTCTTTATTTTTATCCTTCTAAATCTCCGATTTCTAAAAGACGTCTGTTTTTAGAAACTTTCCACATTATTGTTCTCTCTATACAGCTAATGCATTGCTTGATCTATTGAGCAATGGCTTTCCCTCAGGACAGCTATTAACCTCAGTTAGGGTAGGTCCAATATGTGGTATATTTCCCCTTGTGTTTTGTTAATAAAATACCAGCATTCGTGCAGTGGTGTGGCCGAGTTGTTCTCTGTCGTCTCCCCTTCCTTTTATATGTCATTATTTTATAATATGTCATCTTTACTCGGTATCATATTGTTGCCAAGTAATTGATATGATTGATATTTGCTTTGATTTAATCTATTCACAATAATAATTATGCATATACATCATACATTACGCATACATATCCACATAGTTCATACGTGGAGTATGTTATATACTTTGTTAACAATTTGTGTGGATCGGTATAAGATATGAAAAGGTTGATGGGGGGGGGGGGTCCAGTAGAGATATCTTCCACCATATATAATTATGTACAGAAATATTATTACCCCCCCCCCCCCCCAAAAAAAAAAAAAAAAAAAAAAAAACCCAAAAAACAATGTTAAATGCACGTTCAGTGGATTCATAGATGATAATCTACCCGGCAATCCAACTCATTTCATTTGCCATTAACTAGGACTATGCTTGCTAAATCCATGTTTTCTTTTACTGGCCCCAAATTTTGGAACACTCTCGATAATAGTATGAAGCAAGTTCTAAGTTTAAACACATTCACATTTAAACTGAAGAAGTTGTTCTTAAATTCTTATATAGTTGAATGAGTTATATTTTAATTAGCCTTAATTCTGAGCTCTCTTTTATATTCGTTATATTCACTCTTTTCTTTTATCTATTCCTTTCCTACATTATGTACATATACCTCGGTGATCCACCGCATCATGTGCCTCGCGTGTGCCTCGCGTGTGCTGGTATAGACCCTTCATCTCTTCTCCTTTCTCGCCTTTCCCTGTCCTCTTGTCTCTTTCTGTTTCTTCTTTCAAAATAATTTCCTCTTTTCCTCTTTTTCCTTTACTGTTTTTGTTTTTTTCTCTCTATCTTTCTCTCTTTACAAGAGAGGTTGCTTGTGTTTGCTTGTCCGTCTGTTTGTTTGTTTGTTTGTTTATATGTATAGGTCTGTTGTGTTGTACACCGATATATTATGTCTAGCTAATTGCTTTTTGATGTTATTTAGTCTTTTTGTCCACGAGGAGACTGCAAAATACAAGCTTAGCTTTTTAGCATGTCTCCTCCATTTCCTGGAACTTTAGTTTCAATTCAATTTTCATTGTTTACTTTGCTTTTGTGATGCGTAGTATTGTCAACTTCACGTATTTTTCTTTGTTACTACATTGCATTGATGCTGTGTTATTTTGTGTATGAAAATGTTGTTGGAAATGAAATTAATGAAATGAAAAATGAAATGAAATAATAATTGCATTTATATGGCTCTTCATACTGGTGTTTCTTAGCCCACTGGTGCTATTCATACAAAAAGACTAGAAAATAAAATAGCATTAGGACAATGCAAAACCAAAATAACAGTTACAAAAGAAGAATTTTGTCATGCCAAAGTAGGGCAAAATAAACCTTTGAACCTGGGAATGTAGGCAAAAAAAAAAAGATATGCAACCAGTATTGTTTGCACTTATAAAAAGACCAGTTTTTACTCGTCCTCTAAAAGTATGTTTTGTTTTGAACAGTCGTATTTCATGACAAAGAATTCTAGGAGACAGGACCAGCATGTCGCATGGATCGGTGGGCGACGGCAGTTCTTGGATTTTTCTAGGTGCACGTTAAAGGGTGTGTACAGTTCTGGTCGAGGTGAGGATTTAGCTTCTAACGTTTTGCGAGATATTCAGAAACCCCTCTATGAGATGTCAAAGAACATGCAATTCTAAAGGGTATCAAGAGTTTATTTGATGGAAATTGGTTTTGAAATGGCTGAGATATCCAAAAACAAGGTGAAACAAAGAGATCCTAATAATTGTGGCCTGTCGCCTTTTATCATTATCACTTTTTTTTTGATATCTCAGCCATTTCAAAACCAATTTTCATCAAATTAACGTTGAATCCTTCTTAAAATTACATGCTCTTTCAAATTTCATAAGAGATTTATCATTATCTCACTTAGAAATGTTCAAAACATGAATCCCTTACCTCAACCAGTACTGTACAGGTTCTTCTTGGATAACTATAATTATGAATTATGATTCGCCGAATCCCCTTTGTCATGTCTGTTGAGTGATCAAGGAAGTGATAAGATGAACGGTTTTCAGCGAAGTGCGCTATTTTCGCAAGGCTTATTCATGTTGTCTGTCATTTTTTAAGGATCATGCCATCAAGAAAGAGCCTGGATATCACGCCTACGATCGAGGACTGGACCCAAATGCGTACGTTTTGGCGCCAAACCGCTCAATGCCTATTGTAGGCAATGTAAGTAACGCTTACCGCCCAAATATTGACAACTTGACATTAATAACTTTCGTCGAAATGAATCCGAGTTCAAAAGAAATAAAATGTCTCAGTGATGAGAATGTGCTTAACTACTACATGTCCAAAGTAGGCCTTCATGCCTTTCAGCAGTCATTGATTTACCTGCAAAACATGGACTACGCACTTTTACAAGCACACAACGACTACAAAACATACATTATATTTTATACAAGTCAGGAACGCTGAAAGTAGCTTGAAGACAAACTTACACAAAACAATATATGTAATTTATTTCGATTTCATAGCCTTGCAGTCCATCCCAGGTAATGACGTTATAGTACAAAACTGAAAAGTAGCATCTGCTTGAAACACAAATATCACTAATTAAAGAATGACCTGCTGAACACATAATCAAGAGAATTGAGAACATATTCTGTGTATTCAGACATGGCAATGGACTGATAAGGACATGATACAAACGGATGTCAAATAACTTAAGATTAAAGAAGAAACCTGTCTAGGAGTGAAAAATAAACTTTACATTTTTGCCCAGGTGTGGCCGGGAGACAGTGTATATCCAGACTTCTTCAACCCCAATGCCGTTGACTACTGGACAAATCTTACACAAGACTTCCACAAAGAAATAGAATTCGATGCTCTCTGGATTGTAAGTACAACGTTAGTACATTGGTTTGTAAAATCATGTTACAGCCATGGTGTTATGTGTAAATACATATATGGAAAGTCAATTTGTGTAAAATTCAGTAAAGGCTGACATCACTCTTATACGATCTACAGTGTTTCCATGTATGCGTTGAACATCGTTTATGTATTATGCATTTGCGTCTTGTATTTTTATTTTCTATTTGTTTATGATTACTGTATTTTCTTTCGTCTGTCGAATCATTAAATCTTGCAGAAAAATCTGAACTGAACTGAACTGTTTTTCTTGTGCTTTCTATGAATGTGGCTGAAACGAAAACATAAGAATTAACTGAAAGATACCCCTTTGTTACTGTTCCATCTTAAAGAGTATTTTCTTGTTTAGGCAAAGACAGCTAAATTGCAATCTGCATTAAAACAATCAGTCGCGGTTCAGTTGTAGAATTTTGTTTGCTTTTATTTTATTCCGGGTATTTTCATTATCGACATGAAACACACCAGGATATGAACGAACCTTCAAACTTCGTAAGAGGATCGGTTGATGAGTGTGATATCAACCGATGGAATTACCCACCGTATATACCAAGTAAGTAGTCATCTCGTCGTATTCGAAAGAGAAGTTACCATATACTTTGTTAACATCATTAATATTAACTAACTATTTCAAAGTACGCTCAATGATCATGCTCTCTCTTTTCCATTGAAAAAGGTGAAGGTTAGCTTGATATTCGGGGTACCTCATTTCGTTCAATGTGGTTATCACCATGCTGGATGTTTTACTAATGTTTTGTGCTTGTGTGATGTGAGAGGATGAAAGAGATAGCAAAGCACACCGCTAGCATGTTGATCACTCTAAGTAGAGTGCTCTTGATAAACATGGGAGTACTATAAAATAGTCGACTATTCCGGGATATAGAGCATCTGATCCTTTCGCGTTTTGATTGTTTGTGTATATCGCATACATTGGACCTATGTGTGAGTGGTGTGTTTGTATGATGTTGTTATATCACGTCACTAAACCACATATTGTCTCTTTCAGAATTGTTAATAGAGGAAAATAAGATCTTTACGAAGACAATTTGCATGGACTCCCATCACTACACGGGGGACCACTACAATCTTCACAGTCTCTACGGGCATTCTATGAGCCAAGTCACACACGAGTAAGCCAGTTGTTGTTGTTGTTATTATTATTATTATTATTATTATTGTCGTTTGGTTGCACGCTGTCCCCTTTCCAGTAGATGATGTTAGATTTTGCATTTTAAAATCAGTAATGACGAGCGATCTCAATTCTCTTTATCTCAAGAGTCAGACGACCACCCATCGATACAAGCTACTGTATTCAAAACGTTACTAACTCGACAGGTCATCTGACCATGAGCTATGTCTACGTTTGGTCAACTATGATAGTGTACATTCTCAAAGAATGATGGATAATTGGATATTAGATAATTCCTAACTGTTTTCTTTCTCTGTGTGGCAACATGTTAGTTAGCAGAGTGTGCTGTACTTTGAAATTGTGATAACTCCTCGTGCAAGATAATTTTACCCCTGTGCGTAGATATTAAAGGAAACCAAAACCCAAAGAGAAATGTGGATTGAGTGAAAGCAGCAACATTACGAGAACACATTAGTGAAAGTTTGATGAAAATCGGGAATTCCACACACCCACAAAATCATTTTTCATGAAAATTACACATTCCATCAACTTAATACTGTCATAATTATGTTAAGGGTAGCAATTATTCCCCCTGCTTTCTGAAAGCGGTTATTCAAGTGCTCTTTCATTATGCTAGAAAAGTGAATTTTTATGGATGTTCCCTTTATTTTTTTCTTTATATTGTTGTCCACACATTATATAATAACCTCTAGTGGTCTCCTCATCCATCCATTCCAACACCAAAACTTTAAACATCCATAACTTTTGCATCGATTGTCCGATTTTCCTCCAATTTTCACTGATATGTTCTACTAATGATGCTGCTCCCACTCAATCCACACTTATTTATGGGCTTTGGTTTCCTTTAATAAGTAAAACAACTTTTTTTATCCCCCTTCTATCGACTCCATCTGAAACAGATCACTGAAGAGCGTCTTTCCTTCTAAGCGTAGTCTAGTGTTCAGCCGTTCCACGTTTGCTGGTACAGGAAAGTACGCTCATCATTGGCTTGGAGACAACCACAGTCTCTGGGAACACCTGTGGTGGAGCATTGTGGGTAGGAAGATTGAAATCACACATGAACTCAGTATATGGATGTATATGTATATATAGTTACGACTCAAGTCATATTGAGAATGATCGCACAAAAGAACCAATAATACTGATATTTAGTCGGTTTAATTAAAAAGGATAATATTTCGTGTACAGACCTGTCAATCAGTATAATTGATACACAATTACTTATAGGTAGTGCGTACCAGAAGAAAAAAATATAATCCAACTTTGGTGGGCTACTATTTCATAATTGTCAGCAGTAGAGACTGCAATAATGGTTGTGAGGAAAAGGGAACTCTTTCCACTGATACCCAATTATGTTGACAAATGCAATGCATGACCAAGCACATAAACTTTAAAGACAACGATGACAAATTGCACTTTTTCCAAGTTGGCGTGTTATTGTAAATGGAGCAATGCGTGTCTCGGTGCATGGATGAGATCTGTACATGAATCTCATCCGTGCAGTGAGGCATGCATTGTTTCTTCACAATAACACGCAATCAGTTCTCCGCAGGCAATAATATGTCTTCCAGGCTTTATCTCCGCAAATGCAGCAGGTCAGCAGGTATAACCCAGGGCTGAATCTTACGATCCGTTTCAGAGCCAGAAGTGGAGTAACTTTCAGAGCAGAGGTCTTGGGTACTTTGCCTACTGCAGAATTCCTGTGGCTTATAACTATAGGTTCCTTGACCTTTTCTTGAAGATTCTGTAATTCTCTCCAACCTGGGGCTACATACCTGTGATTTCAAGAGCCTTCCAGACACCCTAGCTGACCCACTGTCTAGTTATGTGCATAACATCCTACCTAAAAATAACTACCATTCACATTGGGCTACAGGGGTAGTGTAGGTATTGCCTCACGCAGCCAAATATGTAGGCACTTCCAAAAACATTCTCGACTGGATAAAATGAGCCATTTCTTTTTCACATGCATGGGGATACCACATAGAAACCTCCCCCGCTAATCTGGTCAAGCTGTATACGTGCACACAGGCTAAGCAACCATACAATACATCTTACATCTGCCAGAATGTGACAATGGGAAGTCGAAGGAGCGGTAGACGTAGCTATACTATATAGATTTCAACAGGTTTAATGGCTGCCGAGCTTCCGGTCCCTCAGTGGACCTTCATCAGGGCTACGTTAACAGGAAAGAAAAAGCAAGGGACTACTTGCAGCATCACTCTTGTTAGCTGCTTAAGCAGACTTTTGGGATGTAGAACTACAATGTAATATGGGACGCCCTTAAAATCATAAACTTAACTTTGAGAGGAAATTTCATTATAATTTATCTAAATAACACACAAGATTATGTATCAAGATATAGGCCTAGCATAATAATGTGTACGTAACCTATCGTAAAGAACACATTAACATGATATAATTCCGAACAGGAGGATAGCCTTTATAGTTGTGCAATGATCTTGATGCTTCTAGATCTATACTCGGCAAAAACAATGAAAATACACATTATATACAGATTTTATTATTTACCTTTAGTTGATGTGGATGCTGGGCTTGGGTGTTTGTGGGTGCTGGGTTGTGGAATGGGCTGTGCGTGTTATGATTTCGTGTTGTTTATGCGGGGTGCGGGTCACATGTCATGAGATCAGTGATGCGGAAACGTGTTTATTAATGTATATCTGGTCATTTTGTTTGGGGGAGGGTGGTTCATGGGTCGATATTATACCCCCATCTCACTAGACGGCGATTCCGCTACGATCACCAAAAATCGACAAAGCGCGGCGGATCGTGGCTTGATCGCTTTAAATCTTCTCCATCGTATCTTGAGCGGTTCAGAAGCGCTGAGGGTCGCCACCATCGCCATGGTTGGCGACCTCGCTACGGAAGTTTTGAACATGTCCAAAACTTCCGTAGCAAGGTCACCGTGGTTTTACAGCGTATCACAATCGCCTCACGAGCGCATTAAAAGCGCCACATTCGTAACTCTGACAGGGTAGCAACGCGTTAGGCGTAACTCAAGCGCATCGAAAGCGGCCCCCATCGCTCCATGAAAATTACCACTTTTGCAGTATTACGTAACAGGAACCAGCCATGAACCATAGAAAGTGATGCACAGACCAGGAAGGTGGACATGGAGAAAAACGTATAAAATTCATTTTTCCACGTATACTCAGTACGAATCTACTCTGTTTATCAAATTGTTTGTCTGTCATATACCATTCTAAGTCAATGAAAGTAAATTAAGTTGTAATCTTTTCAAATATATCTTCATAACATTTTCTCATTGTAGGATACGATTTATAGTTTGCTCGTAAGCCGGTTCTTTAGTATCATACATACTTTAACCTTTTAATTGAATGGATGACTTAACTAATAGTGCAATTTCATATCATGTTCTAACTGGTGTGTTCTAGAATGCTAACATGTAAGGGTAAAACCATATTCTGCATATCCATGTCGGTTTGACACTGACATCTGTTTGAAGAAATTCAATCATGAAACCCATTTTATACCCCGATCGCTGAGATCGTAGCATGAGCCTGACGTAAACGTATCACTGTCGCTCCGATCGTATCACTGTTGTAGCGAGGTCTTGATAAGCGTACGAATATCGCAACACAGTCGGTTCGATCGCAGAAGCAGCGCGCCTCGTCGGCCTGGAAATGCGGCAACAACGTGGCAGAGTCGTATTATCACCGCGGCGCTATCGCCTACAGCGCAGGTTGAGTGTGGAGAAACCGTAGTGTAATCGCCTCGGAGGCCAAAAATGGAGACGGACGGCGATCGCGCCACGATTTGTTAAATCGTCACAGATCGCCATGATCGTCATGATCGCCCTCCTAGTGAGATGGGGGCCTTAAGTCCATGGGGTTGAAGAGTTTTTAGTTTAGCGATCCAGAAATGATTTGCCCCGGAGAATTGTGGGACGAGAGGGCCTTTTGATTGTCTCCATGGCTGTGATTCGCAGGGAGCTGAGGTCGTGACCGGGAAGATTGAAATGTGTGGCGTATGGCAGGTGCTTTGATTGTGTGGTGTTGTAGTTTCGTATTTCTGATAGGGTACGTGTTGTTAAGTCGAGTGTAGAGTTTTTGCAAATGTATTGTTTCTGGCACAGTGAGCATGTGAGAAGTTATACCCACTCTTTGACCAAGGCTCAAAAGTCATTACATTGTCATGATTGTATAGTTGCAAACTTGCAATAAAATGTTCCGATCGAGTGATAAGATCTCTTGTCCGAACCTAATGCTAAGTCCCATCATTGATCAGATTTCTGTATGTTTTTTTTCCACTGTAGGAATGTTGGAGTTCAATATGTTCGGAATGCCATACGTGAGTACAAGAAAGTATCATGATTATTATGAACTCACAGATCCATACAATGGGCTGCATAGAGGGTCGGTTGTCTGTTTTCGAATGCTTCTAGGATCAAAGGGCAACGTGATGTCATTTTCGACGTTTTCGCAATTATTATTAAAAGTTATAAAATGGGATTCAGAATCTCTGCAATTTGATTGGTCAATTGTCATGCATTGATTTTTACTGATCCACACTGAGCCATGCGTCTGGTAAAATCCAAATGCATTGCTCAAGTCTTGTATAGTGTTGGAGTTGGTGTACCGGACGCATGGTGGGGGAAAAAGTTATATTTCATGGATTTACGGGCCCATTTTGTAACAAGAATAATGCACAGGCCTATCTCATGGATCAGTGAGAATTGGATGCTATTGTTTAACTTTGGAACAGTCTAAAACCAAAGTTAAACTCGCGCATCCAATTCTCACCGATCCACTCTCTCCTGTGTATCATTTTGTATAATAACCCCAAAGCAAACACAATCGGGACCATGAACCATACGCGCTCTTGAAAAAAGAAGCCATGATTAACATTTTAAACATTAATTTAGTGAAATTCGGGGGGGGGGGATGGCCTTGTTACTACGAGAAATGTCGAAAACATGTACAAACACACCAGACGAGAGTGGACGCTTTTTATTCGGGGTTATAGCGAAATAACAGATAGTCTTCGACCAAGGGAAAGTCCTCTCTAGTGCGATGGGCACTTTAAACTTACACAATGTTTAAAATTTGTAGATCGCAAAAGACTTTTCGGCGTGATTGAAATCTGTAATAATTTGTTGTGTGCGACTTCAGGTGTTGAATTATTTCAAACCAAAACTTCGTTTCTCTCATTCTATAGATTGGTGCTGATATCTGCGGATTCTCGTATAACACGACGTACGAGCTGTGTTGGAGATGGACACAACTTGGAGCCTTCTACCCGTACGCCAGAAATCACAACGCTCACGGCTGGGCCGTGAGTTCAAAGTTGTTGCTTGTTTTCATTTCTTTTACTCTTTGGTGTTATTGTGACGTACCTACATGAATGAAAGCCTATACATACAATTCTATGTATTCACGTAAATGTATGTATACTTGTACAAAATTGTACACTGACTGGTGGAAAGGCAAAAAACGAAAGAAAATTTTGCGTGTGCAGCCTTTGCATGTGTAAGCACATTTCTTCCACTTGTTTGCATGATAGTATTTTACTATGTTTACCTTGTAAAAATCCTTCGAACCAGACGATGCAGTCCTCAAGTGTAGTGACTAGATTAATCTTCTTGAAAACACCTTTGTCTTTATATCGTTTCTTTTTAGCCTCAACATCCACCAGTGTTTGGCGACGAATTCGTCGCTATGACGAAAAATATTTTGGAAGAACGTTATCGTCTGCTACCATTCCTCTACACTATTTTCTACCACGCCCACCTAGACAGCGCCACCGTCGTTAGGCCACTGGCCAATGAGTAAGAACATAATATCCCCCATCTCTCCCCATCTATCTTTCTCTCACTAAAACACACACACACACACACACACACACATACATACACACAAATGCATGCACTAGAGTCCCTCCGTTTGTCTCTTTATTTTTCTTCCCCTTCTCTGTCAATCAGTTCACCATCTCCTACCAATCTTGAGGACAAAAAGGATTGACAACTTACTGAGTTGTCTGGCTTTCAAAAAGATTTGTTGGCGTGCAGATGGCCTCCAGGATTTGCTGAGCAACTTGTAGGATTTAAATAGAGACATAGAATAATGATGGTGTCAATCGTGATAATTAAGCCAGGCAAAACGCTATACATTAGTACACTTACCTTTTGGAGTTTGGAAATCTACCAACATCCCAATTCATCATGATCTAGTTCACGATAGTTATCTGCTTCCTTTTTTCCCCATTTTGAACAGAATGCTATGATTTGATGTTCATTTCATTGTAACAAATACAGAGTGTATACTGAAAACAAAATAGGGGAAAATACATGTAATTTTAATCAGTACAATACCGCTAAAGTGGACAAAATGCAACCCATGAGGACACACACGATGAAAGCACATTTTCGGGAAAATGAAACGAAATTTCCTTGAATAAATGATGAAAATTGACAGACAGCTCTGTATTTCCTTAGGTTTCCCACAGACCCAGTGGCACTGGACATCGACCGCCAGTTCCTTTGGGGTCCCTGCCTCATGATTTCACCTGTCTTGGAAGAGGTAATCACATCAGGTTGCCTTGGTACCTGTCATTTATAAATCCGACGCTAATGTAAATGTTATGTACAGGGAGTAACTACACACACTCGTGTATTACGATACATACAGGTATCTGACTATACTCCTTCGACAATAGAAAGCTCACAAAATCTAAATTGATTAGCTTTTCTGAAATTTGAGAGTCTTGTCGAATAACAAATTGGAGACGATAACCGTATACCATTCATTTACTATACTATTCTTTACGTAGATCATGTGCTGAATTATTATTTAGAGTATCCCTTTCAAGAATAATGTATTGCTATTGACGTGAATGGTTTCAAGAAATGTCAGCATTTCTATTTCTTGTCAGTTCTAAAGAGCTATAGTCCTAACTAGCTTAACAACTTGTATTATGTGAAGAGACTATAACAAAACGTAGAAAAGTAAGTGGCGGTTAGATCTTACACCATCCTTCTTAGATGGAACATCGTCTTTTAAATTTGTGTGGTAATTTCGTCATCCTTTTGATTTATTATATATTTTCGCATCCTGGATGGATATTTCCACACAGGGAGAGACAAGTATTGACGCCTACTTTCCAGACGCCAGGTGGTTTGACTACTTCACGGTGAGTATAACCTGGCACACACCAAGAAAGTCTGATTTAAAAAATTATCGCCAGTGATACGTTCCTGTTTTGTGCAGTTGGACATTATCAAGATTCCAAGCATTTAATCTGGTGAATGTGTAATTTGTCCCTTCCCCATTTAGCCAAATACAGGCGGTACACAAACTGGCCATCAGATTAGTCCAGCTTTGAGAAATGGACCGCAAAACACTGTGTTAAGCAAAAGTACTTCAAAATTGTCTAAAAATTTGAAATGCGGACAAGAGGTAGTCAAGAAATAAAATGTTCAATTTCCAAACAACCCCCAATTTTCACACCTTTCATCAAGATGGGATTCTTTTTTCTTTTGGCATCTTTTTTTTTTTCTCGTCTTTAGGGTTTGGGACATTCATATGGTCATTTAGTCTTCGAGTCACAATTATGAGTTGTCCTTAAGAATATAAAATACAACAACAAATAAACAAAGGAAAAACTGTAATGCTTCGGAACTGCCTACACAAAACAAACAATTCCCTCTTCTAATCTGCATCTTTCATATCTATTTTGCGTAATTGGCTAGTTTGGCATAATTTTATGAAATCTGTAGAAGTGGTGCGGAGTTTTTTTTTTTGTCACCAAGAGGATAGAGATAATTGATTAGAAGGATGATTTGCGAGGAAGAATTTACTAGCTGCTCTTTATGTTGCTGTTTTTGTTTTGTTTTTTTATGTCTTGCAGGGGGAGGAGATGAGGAATGAAAGAGGCCATTTGTCCTATCTATACACACCAATGGAAAAAATCAACGTACACGTTCGAGGGGGTCATATCATACCGCGCCAGGAACCGGCCAACACTACAGTCTACAGGTGAGTGCGATGTTAGTGACTTAAGAATACTTACAGTCATGACATCTATTATGGGAGACTGAAGAAATATTGTGTGGACGTTGCAGTATAATGTCATGAAATATAAGCTGGTAGAACAATGTAAGGGTAACTGTTGAACATGTGATAGGTGTAATAAAATACATGTAATGAGAAATATCGAGTGTACAAATGAAGAGATCAAGACAATGAGTTATGATACGTTGGCATGTATGAAAGTGTCCTATTGTAAACCAAAGTCTGTTGGTTCTTGGTCATAAATTCATTGCCACTATTATGCAAAATGTGTGCTGGTGATAAAAGTGCATAAGCACGATTCATATTTCACATACAATATCCAATAAGGGAACACTTCTCCCACTATACCTTATACGATATTTTTCTTTATTCTCTATGCTGTTTGATATAATACGTTCGTGTAACCATGGCGACATTTGACAGTCGTCTGAAGCCCCTCAGTGTTTTGGTAGCTCTGGATGACAACATGGAAGCCATGGGAGATTTCTTTTGGGATGATGGCGAGTTAAGAGGTAACTCCTCATTCAGACCTAGTAGTGTATATCAACATTTATCTCTTGTCAGTCATGTAAGTGTAACTTTGATAAATATGTTTAACCAACTTGACATTACTTTATCTTTAAGCAAAACAATCCTTGGTGCCATACATTAGAAAACATACATTTTTTAACTTAGCTTTTCTGGTTATCATTTTGTTGTATGTGCCGCTTTCTTACAATTTGTAGACTATCTCGAGTTGGCAGGGTTATACTTCTTGATGATTGTGATCGATTATTTCAATTCAAAACTATCCTCTGATAAAAGTAGAACAGAGCATCAATCTTCCTTTTTTTTTTTAGTTGTTACTGTAATCGCGACACGAAATATTAAAGTCACTGTTCACCATTGTGAACAGTGATTTCAATTCAGTTCAATTCAATAGTGTATTTATTGCCATCATCAAAAAGAAAAGAAAAAGTTAACATAATCCAAAGTGATACAATTTTTTCATTTTTCTTACACTCGTCTGATAAAGGATTTTTTTTCAAATACAATATAAAGTATATGCACGAATGATGTCATAAAAAAGAAACAATGCACTTTGCCATGGCAACAAGAATAGTGAATAATCACAATGATGGAAAACAGTGTTCCACTAAGAAAGCCAAGCTTGTAAGACGTGGAACACTGGAACAAAACAAGAACAGCATCAATTTGTTATACCAATAAAACATATTCAGTTTAAATTCTTCTATATACTATTGTACATTTACTCATTGATGATGCTGATACGATGAACAATACTTACTAGGATTTTAGAATGCAAACATATAAACTATATAAAAATTTTAAGATGTTCATGTTGTCACATTGGATGCATAATATGTGTAGGTCAATTGTATCACCAAACATTGTACCATTAAAAAAAATCCGTAATAAAGCCTAAAATGTATTCTGTCAAAACGATTGTTCACATTGTGTAAATTTAACAATACTTGGCGTTGATTATACTCATTAACATTTTTACATTGGTTGGTTCTATTCCTAACACACATTTTAGAACTATTTTGAAGCACTGAAGCTGGGTTTTTGTTTCAACTGCAAATTTTAGACAGCACCTTTAAATAGTTATGAAGTAAAATGCTTTACTTGCCATGTACCACCCACTTGAATTACTGGTATAGTGTCGATACAGCTTACAATAATATATTATCAGACAGGCGAGAATATTCTTCTGTGTGAGTACATCCATCTTTTCTTTTTCTACCGTAGATTCGTACGAGAAAGGTGAATACAGTCTATTGAAGTTTGCGGCTTCTCAGGTAGGATACAGCTAAGATATCGCTCTTCTCTCTTTATCTCTTCCACTTTGTTTTTGATATTTGTATTGACCATTAGTTATTCGTGTATAGGATAAAAGCACAATACTTCCCCATTTCCTCACTTTAAAACCGATAACAAAGGATGAGTATAACTCATAACTGAATTACCGTTATTTTCATGCTTGGGAATGGGACCATAACCTTGAATGAATTTACGAAATTTCGTTTCCCACATGTGTTTAGGGGACGTTGACGATGTCTATTGAGGTGACCGGGTATACAGACCCAAACCAGCTTACTTTCGAGCACGTCATGATAATGGGACGGACGAGTACGACGCACCTATGGTTGAATTCGAACACTCATCTAAGGTGAGCATAGATAGAATAGATTTGGATACGGTGATATCCCTGAAGTGTATACCTTTAGCCCACGAGAAATAAAAGTTCGTTCTCATTTTTCTTCCTTAAAACTTTGTTACAATATCTTAAAAAGAAAATAACCTAGAAGTAGGCTACATTAAGATTATCGGGTTGTGAAGATATAGAGATTAAAAGCTTTTTCATTCAAGCCAGGACATGTATACTCTATTTTAGTAGTTTCAGACTCAGAGGGAAATTCTACCCCAGTACTCCTGGTGACGGTAGGAAAACCAGTGAAATGAAACAAAGTAAACTGAAAATTGCATTGATGTCATTGCTCTACACTACTGTCCATGGGTTTTGAATCAGGCTTTCATGAAATGTTTTGAACCGTTTAGAGATTAATAGCAGAGCAACTGTAAGCCCTTGCTTTAAATGTTTATCATGACTGATTGACCGCCGCAACCCAGGAACAATTTCATGCGAAGGGGATAATTTGTATTATATTATGTATTCATATTAGAAAGGGACATTGTATTGAGTAAATATGCGTGTAAACGATCGAGTGACATTTTGTGTCATTTACTTAGATGAAAGTTATTTTCTGAATGTGGAGTGGAGAATGGCAGAGTGGAATAATCATCTTTGACAAAATCTCTCAACTTATGTTTTGTGAACAACTGCCGTGACAATCACATCAAACTTTTCTCACTCTTTTATGGCTTGTATTGTCCAGATGCTGACGATTTCAGGTCTCGACCTCGACATGATGACACCCTTTACGATCACATGGCACGAAGAGTAGTCCAGTGACACATACTGGCACCAACCGAATCAAATTGTCTTTATATAGGGTTACAGTGGACTCCGGTTATAACGAAGTCCTCGGGATTAGCAGTTTTCCTTCGTTCTATCGAAATTTCGTTATAACCGAACAAATAACAGTAAAATACATAGATTACATAAAAGTTGCGACCTGAATTTTTACTTCGTTGTAACCGGAATTTCGTAATGACCGTGTTTGTTATACTTTATTTGACTCCTTACAAACTTTGTTCCTAAATGTAGGAGCTACCTATAGAGTTTCGCCCTCATTTCTAGCGATGTGACAAGTTATTCTTTACTTAGTACAACGTTTTTATATCACGCTGAAGACTGACGGTAATTGTCATCATAGCGGAAGTTCAACTAAAAGCAGTTAACTATAAATGATCATTTTGTCGCTAGAACGTCTTCGTAAATACCTCGAAATTTAGCTGAGATTGTTCAAAAGCTAGTTTTAACGACATTTATTCCACTCTGAGGATGGTCACCATTTGTTTTGTTGTTTAAAGCAGTGAACCACTGGTTTATCATTATCAGGGTAAAGAAAACATTTAGTTTTGGATGTAACTCTGGTGTGGGGTGCAGTGTGCATGTTTATGATCAGGGCCATATTATGTTCACTAATACTTGCGAAATGAATGGCATGAAATCACATGATAAAGCAGAGAGATGTGAAATCATTTGTGTTATTCATTTGAAACTTCATGAAGTGCACATAATCTTTCATTTGAATTATTTCCGCAGTACAACACAAACACTAAACAATGAGTTGGTCCGACAAAATTGAAGTTTATCTGTACTCTATATAGCACCCGTAGCGATACCTTTTAACCAATCACCACCTATCATTACAAAGTCCACATCAGATTAGGCATCAGTGAATAATTTGTATTGATTAAAAATTTCGCCGATCCGAAGGAAAAAATCAAGTAACATTAATTTGGCGAACCGGGACTCTTTATTTTACTGTTTATATTTAAACCCAGTGTAGCTCTATAGAAAGAACTCGATTTAACAACTCAGGAGAGCGCTTGTACCAGAAATTGACTTTCAAATGCGTTCTGTTGAACACAGTATACAAAACAGTATAAATGGAGACTACCAATGATATTCCACGACCTATGAAAAAAGAACGACTGAAAAAAGGGCGTCTCTACCATTACAAAGAAGATGTAGGCATTTAGCTTCGTCTGTGTTACCCAAAGTATGAGTTTAACCACTGTTAAGATTCTCACTGCAATCGAAATACGAAAACACGGGATTTAGAACAGACGCTTGTGAAGAGTGAAGAGATTTTGGAAAGATTGGAAAATACAAAAAAGGAATTAAGAGAATCGTATGATTATGTAAATGAAGGCATAAAGATTCGATCACGAGTTTCGTGGTATGAAAGTGGAGAAAGGGATTTACGATATTTTAATCAGTTAATGCAAGGGAATAAAAAGAGAAGTATTATTAAGAAATTGAAGATATCGGAGGGTGTTATTTGCAGTGATGAAAAAATTATAGCTGAAGAAATCGGGAATTTTTATAGTTGATTGTATAGTACATTAGATAGAAAGGATATAGAAGACTGGGATGTACGGGTTTTTTTTCAAGATTTACCAAAATTAAAGGAGGAATCTCGAGAATATTGTGAAGGTTTGATAAGTAATGAAGAGTGTATAGAGATGTTAAAAGAATTAAAATTAAATAAATCGCCGGGGAATGATGGTCTGACAACTGAATTTTATGATATATTTTGGCCGGAGATTGGAGGAGTAGTAAGAGAAGCCTTAAATGAGGCATATAAGTTAGAGGAAATGTCATCTTCACAGAAGCAAGCTTTAATTAAGTTAATTACAAAGATCTCTTTTTATTGAAGAATTGTAGACCGATATCTCTTCTTAATGTAGATTATAAGATTTTAACAAAGATTTTAGCTAAACGGATAAAGGAAGTTTTGAATGAAGTTATTTTGGGAGATCAAGTAGGTTATATTGCGGGAAGAAATATTGCGGAAGCCATTCGAATCATAGATGATATGATATTTCATACATCTCATAATTTACCAGGGTTTTTATTGGCTATAAATTTTGAAAAGGCTTTCGATGCTATTTCCCATCAGTTTCTTCAAAAGGTTTTGCTTTCTTTTGGATTTGGCCCGTCATTTCAAAAGTGGGTAAAAGTTTTGTATACAAATGCTTTATGTTGTGTTTTGAATGAGGGGGTTTCTACCGGTTATTTTAAAGTGGAGAGAGGTGTTCGACAGGGTGACCCACTGTCTCCTTATTTATTTATTTTATGCATGGAAATAATGGCGCATAGATTACGAAGAGATAATTCTGTACAAGGAATAAAGTTTGGCGATTAAGAAATTAAATTAGTTTTATATGCAGATGATATGACTATTTTTATACGTAATGAGAAATCAATTCATAGGTTAAAGATGTTTGAAGAATTTGAAAAAATGTCGGGATTAAAGGTAAAATGGATAAGACTAGAGTATTAAGATTGGGATCATATCAGCATTTGAAATTAGATACTAATTTTGGAGAAACAGTTGATTTTGTGAAGATACTTGGGGTTTTCTTTTCTTTAGATGAGGGAACGAAGGAAAATATGAATTATAAAGAGATTTTGAGTAAGATAAAAGTTCTTTTGAATTTCTGGAAACAAAGAGACCTAACCTTGATGGGAAAGATTCTATTACTTAAAGTACATATTTATTCAAAAGTTATATATCGAGCTTCTCTCACTCCATTTCCCAGGTGGGTTTTTGATTCTTTAGTCAAATTGGTTTTTGATTTTATATGGAAAGGAAAAAGAGATAAAAATTAGAAAAAATATATTGTTTTTAGATTATAGACAAGGCGGGTTAAAAATGATGAATTTTGTTGATTTAGTTAAAGCACAGCGAGTTATGTGGGGTTAAGAAACTTCTTAATAAAGATGAAAATATGAAATGGAAGCAATATTTTAATTTTGTTACGAGAGACATAGGAGGAGAATTTATATTTTTGTGTGATTAAATACCAGCGCTGTTGAAAGTGAAAGCTCCATTATTTTATAGGGATTTATTAGAAGTCTGGGTAAATACGAAACAAATGAGAAGAAATGTCAGTAATAGTTTGCATAGTGGTAATGTTATAATATTTAATAATGAATATATACGATTAAATAGAAATTGTATATATGATGAAAGTATGCATAAAAGGGGAGTTTATAGATTAAAACATATATTAGGAAATAATGGTGAATTGAAATGTGATAGATATTTTAGAGATTTAGGTTTAGGAGTTAAAGATATTTTTTGTTAAAATGTATTTATGAAAATATACCGATGGGTTGGAGGAGAAATGTGAAAGAAAAAGAAAAAGATATTTTGGAGACTGATTTTATCATAGGAGGGAAAACAATTGATATTAGCAGTTTAAGATCAAAACAAATGTATTTGCAATTTCTTAAGGAAAAAGAAACTGCAGTATCGATTTTTGATAGAATTGATCAAAATTATGGGTTTTCTGTTAGAGAGATACAAAATATATTTGAAGGCCAAGACAATGTACATTAAATAGCCGATTAAGAGAGTTTCAATTTAAACTGATGCATGGTATTGTTATACAAATCACCATCTTTTCAGGTTTGGTTTTACTGCAAGTAACTTATGCTCTTTTTGTGAAAAAGAAGAAGAAACATACAAACATTTATTTTACACTTGTGAGCATGTGAATTAATCTGGGAATTATGTGAAGAAATGATAGAGGATGTTGATTTAACAACTTGTACTTGGGAAGAAATTCTGTTTGGGTGGAAGGAGGATAATAGGGAAAATCATCAGTTGTTAAATCATATTTTAATTTTGGTTTAATATTTGATTTGTAATAGTAGAGAATTTTAATGGAAAGCCGCCTACATATAATGAAATGAAAAATAATATTCTAGCGGATAGATTTGAGGAAAAGAAATAAGCATCAACGAGGGGAACTTTAATCATTAATTTTAGTAAATGGGAAAATTTGAAAATAAGTATGGAAGGACCCGGATCCAGATGTCCACGGGGAAGGGGGGAAGGGAGGGGAAGGGTAGTTGGGAGAGGGAGGGGGAGGGGGTGATTAAAGAGAATATTGATTACATTTGGTTGTATATCGATTTTATTTGGGTGTATATTGATGTGTTAAATATTCTTTTTTTTTCTTATGAAGCACTGTTATGCTGAAAGTACAGCTCCATTTAATAAAAATATTCTTTTTTATGCCCCCTCCACGAAGTGGTGCCGGAGGCATTATGTTTTCGGGTTATCCGTCTGTCCGTCCGTCCGTCCGTCCTTCCGTCCGTCCGCAATGAATTTTGTGGACAGGGTAACTATCAAAACCTTTTGAGGTATCCTAATGAAACTTGGCATGTATGTGTATTAGGGGGTGAAGTTGTGCCTATCAACTTTTAGGTGCACATGCGCAAGGTCAAAGGTCAAAAGGTCATGGTCAAATACATAAAATTTCACTATTTCCACCATATCTATGCAATGCCTGAAGATATTTTCTTGAACTTGGTGTATACATGTATTACCCAATTGAAATTCTCTGGTGAAAGTTTTTGGTCATGAGGTCAAAGGTCAAAAGGTCAAGTAAAAATATCAAAACTTCACCTTTTTCTCTGTACCTTGGAAATTGTTCAAGGTATCTTCATGGAACATAGCATATATACAGTAGTGACTAGCAGTGATTATCTAGAGAATTTAGGATTCATGGGGTCAAAGGTCAAGGGCAACACTTCAAAATTTTACTATTTCCCTCATGTTTATGCAATGCCAGCAGGATTTTTTTTAGACTTGATGCATGCATGTATAACCGAGCAGAGATTCTCTGGAAAGTTTCTTTTCTTTTGTTTTGCCTCAAAGGTCAAAAGGTCAAAGCTCAAGTGAAAGTGCTGAACTAATTTTTTCCTCCATATCTCGGAAGTGGTTCAAGTTATCTTGAAACATACTATATATTTAATGCATGTTCTGCCTGACAGTGATTATCTTATGAATTCTAGGGTCAAAGGCCAGATGAAAATCGTAACAATTTACTATTCAATACAGAAATTGCAATTTTTCTCCATACCTAGAAAATTACGCAATGCATAAACGTATGAATGGGTCAAAGTCAAGTTAAAATCCTTAAATCCCAAATACATGCTCTCCTATTCATCCAGTTAAACCTAGGTCAAGGAAGGTGAACATTCAACACATTTGTGCCAAACTTGTCATTTTAATATTTTGCCAATTTTGTGAAAATGCAATCACACGTTGTCCACATGTACTATCTATACCTATTAGGAGAATCATGCCTTATGGCGGAGGCATACCAGTCGCCATAGCGACATTTCTAGTAATGAATGCACTGTCATGCTAAAAGGACAGCTCCATTTGATTTTAATGAAAGTAAGTAAGCAGCGTATGTTTTGTTTTGTTTTTTTGGTGCATTGTATATTCTTTACGAATGCACTGTTTCTGCTGAAAGTACAGCTTGGCTTGATTTCATTATAATTGTGTTTTGTTGAATCGTGGATTCTGTAATACATGTGATTAGATTTATCATGAAATTGTATTGAATATGGAATCAATAAAAGATTATGGAAAAACAAAAACAATATATATTATAAGCAAATAGGTAGGCGTACTCATAGAATACATAGAGGACACCGTAGCTAATACGTGCATGCAAGAACTGTAGGGGTACAGTGGTATAGTGCATGAGACTCCTGACTCCCAATCAGATGGCCGGAGTTCAAATCTAGTCCAGTGCTTACGCCGCTTACGTCCCTGGACAAGACGATTCTACCCATTATGTCCCTCTCGTTCATGGTGTAAATTGGTGCCTGGCAACGCTATAGGGTATATAATGATAATGACAAGGTCCTCTGGTAGAGCAGTCGTAACGCTGATGAGGCTACTCTGGATAAAGAACATATTATTATTAACTAAGAATATCGCCGCTGGACGACGCGGACGGCCAGTGATGTGGTAACGCGAAGTTCGAGTGCATGCACGATCCTCGGCTGACATCAGGAGATTTTAAAACATGACTGTAACAAAATGCACTCGTCGTCAGGTCGAACCCTACACCACTGCGCTCAACTACACCCACATGCTTGCACACAACCCCATGCACAATCAGGTACGCCGCCCGCTCACACATTCGCAGCGACCGTCCTCGTGTTTACGTGCTAACGTATTGTTTTGTGCGCGGTGTGTGCAACCGACACACAGCGACGTCCTTGAATGTCTTCTCTTTGTGGTCGACCGGAATGTTTACAGGTAAAGTGAATGGCAAAACCCGGAAGAAGGAAAATACCAAGTGATATTGCCCGCTGATCTCCACGACCCTGCAAAATACCAACTGCAATTGCCTCGCAAAACTACCTCGTATGGGTAATAATGTAAAATATTGCCCAAACTGAAATGATATTGCCCGAGTCGAAGACGAGGGCAATGTTCTTTCAGTGCGGGCAATATTTTTCTGGTATCTCCCTTAAGGCCAGTCAATATCATAATTATTACCTATCCCCTAGGTATATTAGGAAAATATGTGAATACGGCTAAACACTATAATATAGATCAAGCCACATTTGACTACCTGTAGATCATCAGCATCGTGTCGAATACTAGTAATTGCAAAATTGTTAATCAATGTACATCATTCAACTCCAACTTCCAAGATACATATGTAGTTGTAACAGGCGAACTTCAAACATCTCAACGTATTTACACTTTTTTTTGCTTCTGTTTCAATTTTGAGAATCGTAATAACTGATGGTCACTGTGCAATTACTGAGCACAAATGGACTCGTCATCGTTTGACGCGTTGTGCTGCTGGAAGTAGTCGACCTTGTATGAGTTGATTTAT
This sequence comes from Diadema antillarum, assembly GCF_040938485.1. NCBI lineage: Eukaryota > Metazoa > Echinodermata > Echinoidea > Diadematoida > Diadematidae > Diadema > Diadema antillarum. The sequence continues at coordinate 219,884 of NW_027270927.1, read as the reverse complement.
TGGCGTTCTTCTGCGGTGCGTGTGTCCCAGATTTGTGAATGTCGCCTCTTTGTGATTGACTGGAATGTTTACATGTAAAGTGAATGGCGAGACCCGGATGGAGGGTGATACGCACTGATATCGCCCGCTGACCTCGACGACCGATCAAAATACCAACTACAATTGCCCCACAAAACTACCTCAGATAGGTAATAATCAGATATATTATATGATCTTCCAACTCTTCCTTCCATGACATCAATGGAACAAAATTATCAAGGAATGACGAAAATGTGAAGCCAGAAAATTACATAATCGTTACCTGTATAGTACTAACTTCTTTTTTCCAGATCTGATAAACACTTTGGTTTGGGTATTGGTTGATTTGGTACACCACGGCAGAGTGTTGTACAAGGACTCCTGTATTCAATTGATTCTGTCAAAAATTGACGAAGGAGCTCCATTACTCGATAGTTCAGATAGGTTGATTGTCCTGACGGCAAATAATCATGATTTACTGCAAATCATCAATAAACATTCTTTCTTAACATGCACGAATCTCTTGTAAAAGCACTAACGAGACTTTGATCATGCATTCATGTTAGGAAACTTGCAGGACCGTCTGTTGAGTAACTACCAAAGACAAAACAGATTCTGGTATTTCTCCACATAATAATTACTCAATCAACACTTTTTGTTCAAGACATTTGTTAAGAGTCAACTCTTTCTTTGCCATTGAGTCAAATGAGCATAAATTTCAGACTCATAATGTATATACGGAAAAGTAATTAATGTGGCACAGAATTAATGGGTTTAATAGCTATCCAATAATATCTTTTCCTTAGACTTGGCAAAAACATCTTAAATATAAAACTCAATCTTGCTATTGTACATTAAAACACAGGAACTGTCATTAAAGCATCTAGCTATACACAAACATATTCTCTATTTATGACATTTTAAAATAGTTTTTACCACAACCCCTCCCCATAATGTTTTGAGCACAATTTGAGAGCAGACACAGTATAAAGGAGGTGATATCACATTAGCTACTTTAATTGTCCTTAAATACGAACTTACTTACTTTTTGATCGACAACTTTCCAAATGTTCCACCAAAATGTGAACACCATGCAGATCGTTTGATTTCACTTCTAAAATTGCAAAAATCTCCCTCGTGTGGGAGAGGGAAACCTCCTCCCTGAGCCTCCTCAGCTCCCTCACATGAGTGTTACATTTAACATAGGGCCTAAACTTGTCCCCTAAAAAAAATACGACCCTGCTACCCACGTCCCTCCAAAAGATTTTTAAAATGGATATACGTCTCTGTTCCCATTCGTGGCTAGTGGACCCCCTTACTTTGAAAAACGTTCCATCGGGCCTACATGTCAATGGCAGCATCATACTCACTTGACAATTTGCCAGAGTTTTTCTCGAGTCAACGTTTTATACAACAGGTCTATGATGTCAGGGAGAGCCTATCTATACACGAGCATGCAGATTAGCGACAGCAAAGCACAATTTACTACACCAAAACACATATTGGCAGCGCTTTGTGTTGACATTTATTTCAGGAACATCCATACAATCGTTATTTGCCCCTCCCCCTTCAGCAAGAAAAAAAAAAACACCCTACAATATTATTGATATCAGCAAATATTACTTATGGTTGTACAAGGTATATCCTAGCAGGTAATGTGTTATATATACTTCACTGTTCAGTGTAACAAACAAGTATATTAATAGTCAAATACCGGTTAGTGATTGGCTAAACACAGTCACGTGATGGAGGCACATTCATTATGTTCGCCCATGGGCGAACAGTTATGTAATGTTCTCCCATGGGAAAACATTTTCACGTAACAAATGACTTCGTCTCGGGACTATATAACCTCCCTCAATAGCATTTCAAACCCTTGGGGGGGGGGGGTACATTCGGTATGTTCTCTCCCCCGCCAGTTACCATCTATATAATGTTAATGGCACCATTCAGTGATTGAACGATGATTCAAATACACGTATCATAAAACATTTCTCTGCGTAATGAAATCAACCAAAGTGCATCATAATTGTGTTACATCGGATACAAAACTGTAAACACATACACGATATAAGTGCTGCCACATCATTGTTACCTAACTGTTAACAAACATCTCCTGCGCTCATTGGTCAGCGCTTTCACGTGACTGCCATACACGCCTCTCCTTTACTGAAAAGTATTTCGGTAATGCGCGATCGGTGTGACCTGGACTACTTCCCGTAAAAGAACGAACAGTGAAGATTGCTGCAAGAAATATATCATCATCTCAACAGAACTCACAAACAGGAGTGCGTTGAAACATTATAGCTATCATGTTCGTATGACGACTCCATGCCTGACAACGAGGTGCAATTTTGATTAAGTTCCCTCATTGTTCTGAACCTGACTGCGTGTCACCAGATAAAAAGTAAAGCTCTATAAATCGTTGATATTATCAATTTTCGCCGTGACATCATCAGTCAAGGGATATTCGCTGCGGTTGAGTGGAGGTTCAGAAGTCCGTCCGTCTGTCACTCGACAAAGACTTATAGTGAGACATGGAACTCGGTGTGAAGATACTCGTCACGTTTATCACTGTCGTGGTCCTGATCGGGATCGGACTGGGAATCGGCCTGGCTAGTCTCTACTACGATCCCGGCGATGATGTCGTGGTGATTCCATTCGAGCCAATCCCAGAGCCTGCTTTCCGATTCAATTGTTATCCTGAAGAAGGAGCCTCTGAGGAGAGCTGTCTGGCCCGGGGATGCTACTGGGAAGAAACGGACGAGCAAGGGGCACCCTGGTGCTACTTCCCGAAGGAGCGGGATGTTCCCGGCTACAGAATGGTGTGTGTTATTAGGCCTTATTATTCCTCTAGCATTTTTTTTCTCATACAACATAAAACGAGATACGCTTGCATTTTGTGTATTTGGACATGTTTAACAATATTCCGAAACTGCTACAAGAATGCAAAGATACTGCATGTATAAAGTTAAGACTCTAAACATAATTTTCTAGATGCCAAGGAAGAAAAAGTGTGATAACTCCCGTCACAACGTTTTGCTTAAGAAACTGTTCAATTCGCACACTTTTATTCGATAAATGTATAACATGAGGGTGAGTTCCACAGAGGAAAAATCAAACCAACCTTCCACATTTCGTCATTGTTGTTCATGTCTCATGTTGTGTTGATTTCCTACGGTAAGTTGCCAGCTCAACATAAAGTGTCCCAGATACGTTCCACCCTCTTGTCAATCTTCATTCGCAATAGACATTTTTGTTCGTTAGACCATTCATATGGTTTTTCTCCATATATTATATATATATATATATATATATATATATATATATATACATACCTTACATATATATTTTATTCTTTCTATATTTCTCCACCTTTTCCTCCTATTACGTGTTTACATCCTTTCACATCTAATTTTCCGTATCCGGGCACTTACCCCCTGGGCAACTACCCTCCGGATAACTACCACCCGGATAATTACCCCCCAGGTCAATTCCCCCTTATAGGGCAACAACCCCCCGGACAACTACCCTCCTAGGGCAATCACCCTCCAGGGCCATTACCCCCTAGGACAACTACCACCCGGTCATCTACCCTCCTAGGGCAACTACCCCCAAGGGCAATTACCCTTAAGACATCTACCCCCGGATAACTACCCCCTGGGTAACTACCCCCTGGATGACTACCCCCCGGATAACTGCCCCCCAGATAACTACCACCCGGATAACTACCCCCTGGATAACTACCCCTCGGATAACTACCCCTTGGATAACTACCCCCCGGAGAACTACCCCCTGGGTAACTACCCCCCGGATAACTACCCCCAGGATAACTACCACCCGGATAACTACCCCCCGGATAACTACCACCCGGATTACTACCCCCCCCCCCATAACCATACCCCGACCCCCCCCCCCGCCCCCTCCTGATACTTACCTACTGGACAACCCTCCCTCCCCCCCCCCCCCCCGAAAGAAGTACCACCCTTAGTAATTTTTCCATAAGTTCATAACACCATATCAGAAGATGCACCTTTCTCTTACACTGTCATCATTTACTCTTTTGGCTTGTCATTTTCTACCGTTATAACACATTAGAAGATAAACATAAGAAAAGGAGAGTTGATTTCACTGCAATTCATATTTCCTTAACATTAGCGAGGGACCCTTCGATATAAAGCCATAATTTCTTATAGGATTCGGGCACGGTTTTATGATAGTTATCAGTCCTGACAAGCTGTCAGTTCCACACAATTACCAATCGTTGTAGGTCGATCAAAGCAGGTCCATGGTAACAAGTCGGTGACTCGAGCTTATCAATCAAGCAGAACCCATGGTTTTATTGAAATTATTAGAGACTAACAAGATGTCATAACTGGCAACTTTTATCAAACGGTGCCCTAATCTGTCATAAGAGTAAGATTACAGCTTGTTTTACATACAAGTAGAATTGTGCTAGTTTTCAAATTAAATGTTCTCGACACTTTAAGGGGAAATCCAGTTCAAATATAAGTTAGTCTGATTAGAAAGAGTAAAATATTACGAGTTTAACGGTATTTCTTTTTTTTTTACAAAATACCCCTAGTTGTTAACGAAGTCTTTTGTCCTGCACCCTCTTTTTTAATAGATCTATAGAGAGTTGTAGTTGACAGAATCATTTTTACATTATAGGGCTGCTCTGTTTTATCCCGGCCATTTCAAGAGTATTTTTTTTTCACAAAAACTTGAATCCTTCTTGGAATAACATGCTCTTTAATATTTCGTAAGGGGTTTCTAATTTTCTCACCCAAAAGATGTTTAAAACCTGAAGTTAGGTCTCGACCAAAACCAGACGATATGTAGTGAAAAAAAAATTTTTTTTCCAATTCAAATAGCAAACGTACTGTTCGAAAATAACAATGAGAAACGTAATTTTCTGGGGGAGAGTTATTGTAAGAGGGGTGACTGTTTGGAGCCTAATTTTAATAGGGAGTAATTGTCAAGGGAGGTAATGCTCTGCGGTGATCATACCAAGGAGGTGACAATCTCTTCCCACATTCTTGATATACTAGTTGTTAATGCCCAATGATGCAGTAGGGCAATTCTTAAATGAGCGTTAACGGTATAACAGTAAAATAGTTACAAAATTGATGAAACAATGCAAAGAGAGGAAATTAAGACAGAGACGAAAAACACAAATAAAGATACAGTGCACTCCCGTTACAACGAACACGGTTATAACGAAATTTCGTTATAACGAAGCAAAACTTCTGGTCCCAAAATTATCGCCATTAAAGTCTATGGTAGAAAATTCGCTTATAACGAAGACGGTTATAACAAAATTTTCGTTATCACGAAGTATTTTCTGAGCACCACTGACAAAGAAAAATAAAGGAAATGTGCTCCTTTTTATAACGAAATGCGGATCGCATTCGAAAATGCGTAGCGGAACAAGAATTTTTAAAGCGTCTCTGCATGAGCGAACGCATCATTGAATGTTCACTCCGTGTATCACGCACAGTTTCCGAGGGGAACTTGCATTATTGTAATACAATAATCTGAATTCAGATAAGGTTTGTTTCATTGTTCCGAAGTCCTTTAATACAAAACACACAGATTCTGATACAACAAAATGTCCGTAATAGTTCGGAAATGAAATATTTAGCACATTTTGGCGTTATTCCATAACAAAGGTTCGTTAATCCGATAATAGAATATGGTCCTTATTCTCATTCTTATACGGTTCGTTAGTCCTAACGGGTCTAGGGCAATTACCCCCTGGGCAATTACCCCGCACCCTTCCCCTGGCCCTAATCCTAATCCTAATCCTGAACCTAATCCTATCCCTAACTCAAACTCCTAACCCTAACCCTAACCCTAACCCTAATCGTTACTCTAAGCTTACCACTAACCAGTATTTAGCCGGGGGGTAATTGCCCTCTCGGGGTAATTGCCCGGATACGGTCCTAACATGATAGGAATTCAAAACGTTCGTTAATCGGAACATTACAAAAATATCGTTAATCCATGGTGAAAAAAGGAGAGTACACTAACAAAACTTATGAACTGCAATCCTTATAATCGTCTTAAGATAAATAAATCTTCGAAATAACTAACCTTTCTCATTTTTTTTTTCATTAACAAAATTTCTTCGGAATAACGAACCTTATTTCATTTTCGGATGAAAAGGCCTTCGGAACAACGGACTTTCTGAATAGTGAACCTTTCTCACTTTTTGATTTATAAACCTTCAAAATGACGAACCTCATTTCATTTTCAGATCAACGAACCTTCGGAAAATGAACAATATATTATTTTGATCTATATCATGAACTTTCGGAATAATGATTCTTCAGAAATGCGAACCTTCAGATAAACAAACCATCGGAATCCCGGGAATGGCGAAACTTCGGAATAAGGAGCCTTCGGAGTAACGTACTTTAGTAAGAAAAGAACCTTTGGAATAGCGAACTGTAACCAAATCCTACACCGTCATTTTCTACACATGTGTAACAACACAAACAACTTTATGCTCTTTTTAAAATGTAATATTTAAACGAAATTACAAAGGTATTCTCCCATCTCACATAGCTTTCCAGCGTATGATGAGGATTCAACAAATAGAATTTTTACGCGTGGTTTCCTTCTTTTCCTTATACATTGCATATTATATTTGTTCGGTTATAATGAAATTTCGTTAAAACGAAAAAAAAAAAAAAAAAAAAAAAAAAAAACTGCCGGTCCTGAGCATTTCGTTTTAACGGGAGTGCATTGCACATGAACACACACGAGATAAATCCCTTGTAATGAGAGAAAGAGGAAAGGTGAGTAATGAATGACAGAAATAGACTACCTTCACGGTGGACAGAGAAAAGCGAGAGGGAAGAGGAAGATGATGGGTCAAAACCAGGGCACGTGAGGCATGAGATATAAGCTCCTCAAAATAAAGAAGTGTTACATGGAGTTGTGGTAAACGATAGACGATTGTGGTTAAAAAAATATTGCAAAAAGTATAACTCATTCTGAAGTGTAACATTTCTTCAAAATGTCTTTAATTCAATGGTAAAGGCATTCAAACTTAAAACATCTTTTATACTATACTATCAAGAGAAATCCGAAATTTCGGAACAGTAAAAGAAAATACAGATTTAGCGAAAATAGTTTTGGTTAAAGGCATTGACATTTACTGGATTACCGGGAAGGATATGAAGGGACAGCTTCTTGTTTTATGAACATAGCGTCAGAATACAGAGGGAGAAACTAAGCTTGTACATAAATCGTCCTAAATGCAAACGATACAAATCGTAAATCCTTAAGATGTTGTTTTCATAAGATGATGTCTCAGTATGGCATCTCCGTGATTCCTGGCAAATAATACAAAGAACTTCGTTTTCTGTAGTAATGATATCCTTTTTATTAAAAGTAAGAGTCGGGGGGGGGGGGATGGGGGGCAGTGACCCGGGAGGTAGTTACCCAGGGAGTAATTGACGTGGTGCACTGTCCTGGGGGTAATTTTCCTCTTGATAGTTATAGGGGAGGGGAAGTTGTAGGCCTACTTATCCGGGGTAATCATCCATGGGGAGTTATCGGAGGAGGGGGTTATTAACCTGGGTATAATTATCCTGGTGGTAATTATCGGGGGGGGGGGGTAGGTATCCGGAGGGTAATTATCCGGGGGGGGGGGGGGGGTAATTATCCGGGGGGTAATTATCCGGGGGGTAATTATCCGGGGGGTAGTTATCCTGGGGGTAGTTACCCAGGGGGTAGTTCTCCTGGGGGTAGTTACCCAGGGGGTAGTTTTCCGGGGGGTAGTTATCCAGGGGGTAGTTTTCCGGGGGGTAATTATCCAGGGGGTAGTTATCCGCGGGGGTAGTTATCCAGGGGTAGTTATCCGAGGGGTAGTTATCCAGGGGGTAGATTTCCTAAGGGGGAATTGCCCTGGGGGGTGATTGCCCTAGGAGGGTAGTTGTCCTGGGGGTAGTTGTCCTATAGGGGGGTAATTACCCTGGAGGGTTATTGCCCTTGGAGGGTAGTTGTCCGGGGGGTAGTTGCCCTAGGGGGGAATTGCCCTGGGGGGTAATTATCCGGGTGGTAGTTATCCGGAGGGTGGTTTTCCAGGGGGTACTGTTCCTAGACCCCTAATTTTCTGCCCCTCTCTCATTCTCTATTCATAGAGTCGTATTTCCCCTAGTAGCAACAAAAAATGATATGCATATACAAGTAGTAAACCTTGAATTTCTGCCCCTTATCACGACAGGTCGGGGATCCCGAAGGAACCCGTCTGGGCTGGAAAGTCCTCCTTCAACGGCGGGACACGCCAGTGCGCTTCGCTGGAGCCGTCCAGACACTCGAACTCCAAGTTGAAATGCACACACCTAAGCGACTCCGATTTAAGGTATTCCAGAGTCATGCCATGTGTTTCAATGAGGGTATAGAAATAGTTACCGTACGCGTATACACATACATAAACACCCCCCCACACACACATACTGTAATCTATTTGACCTGACGTATAAATGAGGAAAGAAATGATAAATAAGTAAATAATATTATGTAACTAAGTAGCTAAATATTGATAGAATGTAGTACATATGCATATACATACGGTCACAGTTATAGTGGACTTTAATGAAAGTATAAAAGTCAAATCACACAAATAACACAGAGCCTGCATGTTTTGACTAAATCAGTCATGAAATGCATAGCATATAAACAATAATTTGAAAGTTTCACAATTCTTTTGAAACAAACATGTATCTCTTTCGCAATAACACGAATTAAACTGTGATAAGATGGTGGTATCAATTACTTTTCATAAGGCATGCAAATTCAAACAAAATTGACTTATTGAAATCATGTTTTCGATTATGAATCAGCACCTAAAATCGCTCCCCTCTAAAAGTGGAACGATTTTTAACTTATTACAGCTACCCACGAGATCTGGTGCAAAGGGTAAGCATATGATGTATTTTTTCCCTTTATTTCAGTTTTCAAAGAAAAATGAAATGTAACGAGTGATTTTGAAGGCGACATTATTATCTACTCAAAGTATTTGCATGCTGTCGTTTATAATTGGTTGATACGCATACTATAGCTTTACAGAATCGCTGAAGTTGAACTGTCTGTGTAAGTATATAGTTTAAATGCATCATCATAGCATGTGTCTATTGTCAATAGGGGCTGAGTTGTTTCGTGTTATTACTAGGCACATGAATCAATTATGTTGAATCAAACTGAATAGAAATGAATTGAGGCATATAATTATCTTCTTCTTAAAGTTGACCGATAACGACAATGATCGATACGAGGTTCCCACTATCGAAGTCGAAGAGCCCGCTGAAAAGCCTGACGTCACAGAGTACAACATATCTTACATCCGGGAACCGTTTAGCCTCCAGATTATAAGGGTCAGCACCAGAGAAGTCATGTAAGTCATTCTTTTTTTAAAATCATATCAGAAAAACAATAACACTACCAATCACGTGGAAGAGTTTCCATGATATCTTCGATCAAATTGATATTCGAAATATAATGCTCTTCCTTTTAAGATTTGTCTGTTTAAGAGGATAGAAATGTAAATAGACGTCGAATAGACTAAGTTAGTGTATTAATGATATAAATTGTCAGATAAATATGACTACTCTTTAAATCTGATAATCTTCCCGATTTTGCTTGGAAATTTATGCCACAAAGAGACATCTTTTTTCGATCAACATGAAATATCAAGGCAATATATTTTCCCAGGCACTTCATTAAACTAGTGGTACTTGACGATCCATACTGAAAATGAACACACATTGCATACACGTATATATAGTGTGACTTTCAACAAAGCAAGGACTGTTGGAGCAAAGTTTTATCAAATGCACCAAAAATAGAGCGTAGTTACCATGGATTGTTTCTGTTGAATTTTGTTGGGGTTGTTCACCTCTAGTTTACATTCTAGTAATGAAGTGGGACCGTTTATGACTGAATTACTCTGCCTTATCGTTGTAAAACAAGGACCAGATAGTGGTTGCTCCCGATTTCATATGACAGCGACCTGAATCCTTCGAGAGATTTATTCCTCCGCCTAGATTAGCATCATATGCTGGTACTGCGATTGGTGTTACACTTAAGTGGTGAAGCACCCATGAAACAAGATCGTTTGCCACTGTCCGAAAAACTAGAGCAAACAAAATTATTGGTAAATCGATAACAAATTATGGAAGATAAGTCGTAAATGGGAATTTTATGGCTATGTAATTGTAGAGCGTGCATAGGAAACGCCTCTCATTCAAAGGTCGGTACTCTAAACAAGAATCAAGTAAACAAGAATCAAGAAATGATTGCTTCGTTCCAAAAATAAAAAATGCAAATAGTGGTATCGTGACAAAGATGAGTAAAAGCAATCTCTGGTTTAAAATCAAAACAGGTCCAGCAATATTACAGAAACGAAAATTAAAGTGCTCAAAATCAAACAGGTGCTTTCAATTTCATCATGAAATCATGGTTTGATTGTTTTTCTTTGTTCACTTATTTCAAACACACAGTATGCAATTACATGATCTATCCCATGTTCATCTATTTTGACTCTCTCCGCCCCATTACAAATTTCCCTAAAAAACTAAGGTGGAAAACCAAATAAGTGAACGGTTGTGCTCAAAATCAAATCGTGTCTTTGTCATAGATTGTCTCAATCAACGATCAGATCAATGCAGCAAAACCAATTTCAAAAGACACTGTTAAAATGTAATCAGAGCTATAAAACAGAACTCAGACTCGTAAACATTTGATTGCATCTTCGGGTACAATCTATACGGAAAGTTTGAATGCATTTAATCACTTTGAAACGCAAATAAAATCAAGACAGTTGGTAGGTTGCTGGGCTGCCGATAGTGTATATTATGTAACAGTCTTACCTGGCTGTACTGAAGTAAATGGGTGACTATGTAGTGTTACTCGTTTCGTGAGAGTCATTATTGCTCAGGGTCACGTATTCTCATGCATGTCACAACACGAGTAGCAGACTGATGGTTACGTGCATAGGGAGGTCTGTTTGTTGGTGTTCGTCTCTTGCCAGTTTCCAGATAAGTGTTCGAGGGAAGGAGGCTTCCTGTAACTTTTCGCCATATAAGTCATGATGGCTGACATTTTAAGCTTCTTTAATGTTGAACACTCAACACTGGGGACAGTACTGATAATCTTTTGACTATCAACTGCGTGTTTTCTTCTTCTTCTTCTTCTTCTTCTTCTCCGGAATATTGGAAAGGGCCGTCGAGTTGAGTAACAACAAAAAGATAACGGTCCCACCCAGGGTTGAGATTATGCATGTCTACAATAGATCAGAAGTTATTTACTTTTGGTTAACATTATGACTGGTAAGGAAGCATTGGCTGCTTATAAGGAAGCAACCAGGAATCCAACGGGTCTAAGTCCCTTCGGAATGAAGGCAATGAGGATAAGGTGCCTTTCCTATGTAGGGACACAACCGCTTTGGAACAGCCAGGATACTACTATAGGATCAGGGACATCGTGATTGGTCATATCATATCTACTGAGCTACAAAAGCTCCTCTAGCGGATACTGCATGAAGAGTTTTGTATAAAATGAAGCTGCTCATTTTCATTTCAACTGATTGGGATCTGTTTTTCTTGTTATTTCCTCCGCTTTTTTTTTGTTGCTCAGAACAGTCCTCATTTTATGAGTTTAGAGTCAGTTAAGATAAGAAAGATGATTCTTCAACTCGTGGTAATAACAGCATAAATTATGACAATGATAACAAAAGTAAGAAGATACGTGTGCTGAAATGCTTTTGTAAAAATGAAAAAAAAATTATGATAATGCTATGGCCTATGAAAAATAGCGTCATGAAATTCATGTTACTAACAATGAAAGCAAGATGATACAGTGATATTAGGAACAATAAAGCGACAATTATAATTCTTAACGTTAGAATTGACACATCCTAGGAGAAAGTTATAAGAAAGATTGTATCCACAGAGAAGATACCATCATTTAGAATACACATATCAGTAGCAACGAAACAGTCACGTGTCTTTCAAAAGAGGTAAGTTTTTAAGTCAGATTTGAAGTGTAAATGTTTCGTCAATTTTCGAGGAACACGGGGAGTACATACAAGAGGGACAATCATGCTAACTGGGGAGTTTCGTTCAAGCTTGACTAACGCTCAAACCGGCATCGTATTTGAGATAAGATATGGCTATAGGCATGGCTGAAAGAGGGTTTCCTTTGACACAACTTGTATTGTGATCTTTTGACAATTATCAGATTTGATACCTCCGTTGGAGTCTTAATCTACGAGGATCAGTTCCTTCAAATCTCTACCCGTCTCCCCTCGTCCAACCTGTACGGCTTTGGAGAGCACAACCACCGACGCTTCCGGCACGATCTCAACTGGAAGACCTGGGGAATCTTTACCAGGGATATCGGCGTTTATGTAAGTCATCGTCATGATCGTGATTACTTTTTGTAAAATTTCTCTGTCTGAAATATCAACGGTTACGTAAATGTCGTTATTCCGAAGGTTCGTTAATCCGAAATAAGGTTTGTTGACATCCGAAATGAAATAAGGTTCCTTATTCCGAATAACAATCAGTGGCGAAGCCAATGGGGGATGATATCTGTCGAGTAGTTTTGAGGTGGGAAGGGGCTGATTTATCACGACCAGGAGAGCACACAAGATCCTTTCAAAGGAAATGATCGGTACAAGCGTGTGCAATTTTTGTTTTTCTACCTGTGAGTGGCTTATTATCATCTTATAGTATTATAGTTGTAGTTACGTTGAATGATATGTAAGATTACGTTTTTATATCATTATGATATGCGTAAGGCGCTTAGAAACTATGTATTAAGCGCGGTAAAAATGCTAATTATTATTATTATTGTTATCATTCTTTTTCGTCATGCATGGCTCATTCTGATGATGATGTAGAAGAGAGGTAAGGGTGACATTATATAAAGGAAACAAATACTTCTTTTGTCCATCAATAAGACAATTACAGATTATCATTCTAGTACAATAAGTATGTTTATCCTGTGTGTTTATAGGCATGTCTATGTGTGTTCGTATGTGTATGGGTGTGCGTTTTGTTTTGCTTTTTTTAAATTTAACTTTCACTGCATAATATCCAGCCATTTTTCTTGTTTTGATTACAACACTTTAGTTTGTCGCTGAATGAAGTTTATGCCATCTTCGGAATTTAAAACATTATTCATTTCTGGATTACTCACAGGCCTTATTTCATTTTCGGATAAACGAACCTCAGGAATAACGAGGCTTGATTCATTTTCGGATTAACGAGCGTTCGAAATAACGGACCTTATTTCATTTTCGGATTAATGAACCTTCGGAATAACGAACTGTACACTGATACATGTACTACCACAGTCGCTCTCCCTCTTTTTTTCTCTCCGCTACCTACCATCCTACCTCTGACAGGGTCCAGACAACCTCTATGGCGCCCATCCGTTCCATATGGCGATCGAGAATGACGGAAACTCACATGGCGTCTTCTTCGTCAACTCGAACGCGATGGGTGAGCTCATGACTATTGTACTCTTTTCGACAACAAAATTGAATTTTTAAATAGCTGTTGTTGCTGTATATCCACACATGCGACCCCCATTGTATATCCTATTTATATCTAAGGGACAGAGTGTTGTTGCCTCCTTTTTGGGGGGGGGGGGAGGGACGGTATGGCTACACACAACCTTGCTCAGTTTGACTCGGGAATCGAACCCGGGTCCTGCCGGATCTGTATGGAGGCAGACGTGCTACCGACTGATCCAAATCGCCGTCCTCTCTGTGATTTCTGAAAGTACTGAAATTGATTTCTTGTATAGTCCTGTCAACAAGCTCATAAAATATTCCTCATCACATTTACCTTCTAGAGGTCGTCTTACAACCCACCCCTGCCTTGACATACAGAACCATTGGGGGCGTCCTCGATTTTCACGTCTTCCTTGGCCCTACCCCGGAGAACGTGATAAGTCAATATGGCGAGGTAAGTCTTTGGTTCAGGCAATGAGATACCCTTTAACTGAGGTTATTCTGTGTCTATCTTTGAAATAGCTTTACTGAATGAAAGATTGACTCAGCTACTAACGGACTTTGAGATAAACAAACCACTCTCAGGAACAGTTAAGATACCAAGTAAATTAATGGAAATATACATGTTTTTTCATACTTACGTTATTGACCACGCCCTTTTCCAATACATAGACCATTACTTGATCACTGGTTCAGTGATGTTGCCTTACGAATCTTTAGGTTCCTAACTGTGCAGGTGGAACTTCACCACTCTGGACCTTTAAGAATATAAGCAAATAATTTGCTATGTCTCTGATACGCGTGTGACTGATCACTCCCTATTCTCCATTGCACCATTAGATCATTGGTCGCCCGGTGATGGTACCTTACTGGTCTCTAGGCTTCCAGCTGTGCAGGTGGAACTACACCACTTTGAACCGCGTCAAGCAAGTCTGGTCCGATATGATTGAGGCTCAGATACCATACGTACGTTATCCCCGGTTTTTATCAATTGACTTTAACCTTATAATCCCCAAAAGCTTGTGTTTCAAAGGATATAACTTTGTTTTGGTGCTTGTAATCCTGATGCAAATACAGTCAAACCTGTCTACAGCGGCAATCCAAGGGAGACTAAAAAGATGGCCGTTATAGACAGGTGGCTGCTATATACAGGGTCTTTTTTCCGTTGAGGACGAGTCCCTGGTATACTCGGGCAGATGTCTATGGGAAATGCGTGTTGTAGCAAAATCAAACCGTCTTTAACGGGGTAAGGGGCTGTACACGGTAGGTGGCTGCTGTAGGCAGGTGGCCTCTAGGGAAGTTTAGATTGCAGTGAATTCCATTTGTTTGGGTTTTTTTTTTGGGGGGGGTTAAAAATCTAGAAAAGTTTATACATGGGAAATAACACACGGAAGAGTTGCAGGTGGTGGAGTATATCTGCCATTCCCAGTTAAGAATTTCTGCAACACAACACACAATTTGAACGTTGAACGGGAGAGTAGTGAGATGTTATTAAATAAACAGGCGTTGGCTGATAAAGAAACGGTGTATGGGGAAAGTTTGCATGCTTAAGATTTCGAATGTCAATTTTATTATATTTCATTTAAATAAAAACATAACATCAATTTTGAGAGGTTTAAGTGAAGTAGAAAAAAAAGAAAAAAAATCAATGAAAACACTTTTACCTTGCACCGTTTCAGGACGTGCAATACGGAGACATTGATTACATGGATAAACAAAAGGATTTCACCTACGACAGAAATGGAGCGTATGCTGGTCTTCCCGAGTTTGTCCAACAAGTCCATGATCACGGCCAGAGGTACATCATCATCCTGGTAAGATGACCACATACAAAATAATCATATGAATATGTTATTTATAAATATACATACACACACACATGCACGCATACGCATTTGCTTTACTTTTTATTCTTATATCGATCTATCCGTCAATCGACTCTTTGTCTTTATCTCTGTACAAGTCGGATTTGCAAAAGAGTGATGTGTGTTGCAACAAACTATCGACATATTTTGATCTCTCTGAATAGTATATGCATAGCTTGAATTATTGAGTGATGACTTTGCTTCGATTTTTAGGATAGGCCCAATGAGGTATTTCCTCTACTCATCTATTAATAAAATGCCCAGTATTCTGTCAGTGCATGGTGTATAGTAGTGTTGTTCTCTGTCGTTTTCACTTCTATCACAATATTGTCATTCTTTATGTCGTTTTCAAGGAGATGATTGGAGTAGTGGTCTTCAGAACAGTATAATGCACTAGCCGCAACCTTTGTTTGTCATTTAATGTTTAAAGGATCACATCATCAAGAAAGAGCCTGGATACCACGCCTACGACCGCGGACTGGACCCTAACGTGTACGTTTTGGCGCCAAACCGCTCAATGCCTATTGTAGGCAATGTAAGTAACGCTCATCCGGCCTTGGCAACTTGTCATGGTAAATTCTGTTTAATCGGAATTCGAACACAGTCGAAAGAAACAAACTAAGATCTTTCAGCAGTAAATGCGCTTAACTATTATGCAGATATCCCAAGAACTTGCGTTTCACCATTCACTAATTTATTTGTAAAAGTTGCACCAAGCACTTAAAAAAGCTCAGAACACACATGCACACACACACACACACACACACACACACAACTCGACTTCAACAGACACTTATACACATACAATACACTTTATACAAACATCATTTGCAAGAGTGCAAACATTTGCGATTGAAAAAGAAAAATGACACAAAGTAATAAATATAATAACACCAGATTTTATATAGACCTTGTGATCCATCCCCATGAAATGATTTTGTCCCTTTATAGGCAACACAACTAAATCGCAGCATCTACTTCGAACATAAATACCACTTACTAAAGAAGCTGCTTAACTCGCAGTAACAATAATAGTCCTGAAAATGATGTTTAAAACATATTCTTTGTGTAGTCGTATGAATTGACTAATAGGATAATGATACAAACAACAGATATCAAATTAAAGAAATAATAATAGAAAAATGTGAAATTTAATGAAATCTAGATTTTTCATGAATTTGAAGAAAAATCTATCTACGAGTGATAAGAAACTTCTCTCTGTATTGACTGTTTGACAAGGTGTGGCCGGGAGATAGTGTATATCCAGACTTCTTCAACCCCAATGCCGCTGACTACTGGACGAACCTTACACAAGACTTCCACAAAGAAATAGAGTTCGACGCTCTCTGGATTGTAAGTATTCATAGTTACTTAACTCAATTTTGTAAAAACCATTTTACTAGTCACAATCATGGTACTATGTAGACCCACTACATAGATGGAAGGACAATTAGTATGAAATGTAATATATGCTGATTAGTTTCATCACAATATCATTCTACGGTAATGGGACTTTTTTTTTTTTAATATTTGACCATTTTCTTCTTTTCCTCTCTAAATCCATATAATAACTTTTCATTACTATATTTTCATTAGGCATGCTGGGCGGTAATATTGTCAAGCAACTTTACTTATCGTGACAACCGTTGTGACAAGTTTTAATTCTATTCTTTTACAAGAAAAAATGCAATTATATTCAACAATGACATGAAAAAATTAGCGATTTGTACTTTTAAACTATTTTCTTGGGGGAAAATATCAACCATTACATAATGACACATGGCAGCATTTCCATGTGTGTCTTTGAATGTGTCATTGTATACTTCGTACATTTTTTATGCACTTACGTTCTATATTTTTGACCTTTATGTATTTGCATTACAAAAGTTTTGGAATAAATCAATTGGACTGAACTGAGCTCTTTATCTTGTATTTTTTTTTTAATGGAACATGAAACAAAAGCGAAAGAATCTAAGGAAGACATTTTGTCACCATTTGGCTTTCCTTGTTTCCCTTCCTTGTTTTATGTAAAGACAACCAAACTGCAATCTGCATTTATCACTAGTCACGGTTAAGTTGAAAAATTTTAACAAAATAGTTTACCTGTATGCCCCATTTTTAAAAATCATCTTTATGAAATATGACAGGATATGAACGAACCTTCAAACTTTCTACGAGGGTCGGTTGATGGATGCGATACCAACAGATGGAATTACCCACCGTACATACCAAGTAAGTTTTTTTTTTTTTTCTGGTCGTATTCAAAAGAGAACCTACCTTTTACTTCCAAAATATCTTTAATATAATTGAACAGTTTTAACAGTATGCGGTTAGACGTCTTTGCTGTATGGTGAAGGTTACTCAGATCATGGGTTCCTTATTTGTTCGATGTAGTCATCATTAGACTAGATGCTGTACTAAAACGATGTCTATTTCATCATGGGCGTCACCAGGGGGGGTGCGTTGGGTGCGAACGCACCCCCTTCAGATCCTTAAAAAAAAAAAAAAAAAAAAAAAAAAAATCAGTCTGCGAGCGACCTCAACGCCGGACGCTAAATACTAGTAATTACTCTTTTCTTTTTCTTTTTTTATATTTTCCACCAGGGACACACACACACACACACACACACGCACAAAAAAAAAATCGTCAGCAAAAACAATTCGCACCCTTGGTTCTGCAGCACTGTATTCTACAGTGTTATACTATTTATCGACCGTACTGTACATCCGTACGATACGGAGCACTTATACGCGTTTGCATGTACGTAAGCTACTTATATATACAAGTATGTAGGGTCTATGTACGTTACTTCTGACCAATCCATATTGCCAGCCCTAGAACGAGCCTTAGCCTCATTAAAAAAAAAATGGAAAAAAATGGAGGGGGAAGCATATCATTTTGCCCACCCCCCCCCCCCATAATTCCAGACACGAGAAGATTTTCTTATTTTTTTTTTGACAGAAAAACAAAAAGTTACCCCCATAAAACTATTGGAGGGGCAAGCATATTTTAATGTTGCCCCCCATAATCAATAATTCCCGAAGTAAGATTTTCTTGCTTTTGAAAGAAAACAAAAATGTTGCCCCCATAAAAATATTGGAAGGCAAGCGCACCAATTGCCCCACCCCACATAATCATAATTCCCGCGATGAAAAGATTTTCTTCCTTTTTTGTTAGAATTCAAGAAATCTGTCCAATTATTTCACCCAAAAGCAGTGGCGTAACTACGGAGGGGGGGGGGGGTGCGCCCCCCTCCCAATCCGCTGGTTTAAAAAAAAAAGACTTACCAAAATAGTAGTTCAAGTGTTAGTAAACTGCTTTTGAATGAAAGGGTGATCAAGAAATAAGATTTTTTCTATGATTTCTTTTAACCATAATTAAATAGGTATATAGTGTGAAACATTGTTCAAAAAGCCCGTACCCGACAAAACATTGTGATTCAGCGTGATTCCTGGTTGGCATTCTGCATAATTATAAGCAGGATGTGCGCAGTGTACTCAGTACATCCGAACGAAGAGTCGCTACAATGTTGCGCAATGTGATGTATAGAATGTACACCTTTGTACCTTCGTTATATCAAAGCTAGATCATTGATTTTGCAGTGTTGCTTTACATACTAGTCTATATAAAAATATCTTGCATTGCCAATAAAAAGACTTGACCTGGGCTAATTCCTAACTTTTCCATATACACACACACAAACAAACACGCACAATAGTTTAGGGGATGCTCTAAAGTGCAGATTTTGGACATCCTTTCCCCGCTTGGTCACTTCGACGCCACCTCGGATGAACATAAACCCACACCCTTGACTACCAGTGGCGGATCCAGGGGGAGGGCGCACCGGGCTTCCCCCCCCCCCCTTTAATTTCCAAAGCGAAAAAAAAAAATAATATAGCTTCAAACGGCAGTTTTTGGACAGCAAAATGTCAAAATTTTCAAGCTCGCATTTAGTCGTAATGCCATTCTCCTGAAGTTGCTGCCAGTAATTGCCGACAGTTGCGCCTGGTGCGCCCCCCCCCCCCTCAATTTCCAAAGCGAAAAAATATAGCTACAAACGGCAGTTTGGGGACTGTAAAATGTCAAAATTTTCAAGCTCGCTCGCTCCGTTCGCTCGCATTTAATCTTTATGCCATTCTTCTGATGTTGCTGCCAGTAATTGCCTGCAGTTGCGCCCGGTGCACCCCCCTTAATTTCCAAAGTGAAAAAATATGGCTAAGAACGGCAGTTTTTGGACTGTAAAATGTAAAATTTTCAAGCTCGCTTTCTTCGCTCACTCGCATTTAATCGTTATGCAATTCACCTGATGTTGCTGCCAGTAATTGCCAGCAGTTCCGCCCGGTGCCCCTCCCCCTTAATTTCCAAAGCCAAAAAATATGGCTACAAACGGCAGTTTTTGGACTGTAAAATGTAAAATTTTCAAGCACGCTCGTTCCGCTCGCTCGAATGTAATCATTATGCTCTCCTTATATTGCTGCCGGTATTTGCCAGCAGTTGCGCCCGATGCGCCCCCTTAAATTCTAAAGCGAAGAAATATAGCTACAAACGGCAGTTTGTTTGTTTTTTACTGTATGATGTCAAAATTTTCAAGCTCGCTCGCTGGCTCGCTCGCATTTAATTGTTATGCCATTCACCTGATGTTGCTGCCAGTAATTGCCAGCAGTTGCGCCCGGTGCGCCCCCCCCCCCTTAATTTCCAAAGCCAAAAAAAAAAAAAAAAAAATATGGCTACAAAAATATGGCTACAAACAGTTTTGGACTGTAAAATGTCAAAATTTTCAAGCTCGCTCGCTCGCTCGCATTTAATAATTGTTATGCAATTGTCCTGATGTTGCTGCCAGTAATTACCGGCAGTTGCGCCCGTTGCGCCCCCACCCCTCCTTTATTTCCAAAGCGAAAAAATATGGCTCCAAATAGCAGTTTTTGGACTGTAAAATGTCAAAATTTCCAAGCTCGCTCTCTTCGCTCGCTCGCATTTATTTGTTATGCCATTCACCTGATGTTGCTGCCAGTAATTGCCAGCAGTTGCGCCCGGTGTGCCCCCCCCCCCTTAATTTCCAAAGCAAAAAAATATGGCTACAAACGGCAGTTTTTTTAACTGTAAAATGTCAAAATTGTCAAGCTCGCTCGCTCGCTCGCTCGCATTTAATTGATATGCAATTCTCCTGATGTTGCTGCCAGTAATTACCGGTAGTTGCGCCCGTTGCGCCCCCACCTCTCCTTTATTTCCAAAGCGAAAAAATATGGCTCCAAATGGCAGTTTTTGGACTGTAAAATGTCAAAATTTCCAAGCTCGCTCTCTTTGCTCGCTCGCATTTGATTATTATGCCATTCACCTGATGTTGCTGCCAGTAATTGCCAGCAGTTGCGCCCGGTGTGCCCCCCCTTAATTTCCAAAGCAAAAAAATATGGCTACAAACGGCATAATGTCAAAATTTTCAAGTTCGCTCGCTCCGCTCGCTCGCATGTAGCCGTTATGCCATTCTCCTGATATCGCTGCCAGTAATTTGTCGTTTCACACCGTCATTCCATAATCCATTTATAGGGGGTACAACCCCCTCCGGCACTTCCACACCCTCCCCCCACCCTTGCTCGCTCCCTCGCATACTACCCCCCCCCCAAGATTAAATCCTATCTACGCCGGTGCCCTTTCCCCGCTTGGTTTCCCTCAAAAAACAGTAAAAATCTAGGGATTGAGAGCTTCCTATGTTCCAAATGTCTGTCCAAAAAATCTCGTAAACATTTAGTGTCAAAACGCACCCCTCTTGAAAAAAAGCTGGTGACGCCCCTGTTCATGAAACACGTATAGTTTCCCCACTAGGTGAGTGGTGACTGGATTATCCATTTATTTTGTCGTATTGCATATTGTGTATTTCTAATACGATTATCAAGAATTTGCATATGATAATAGTCGTTTGCATGTTTATAGCACTTGGACTTGCTTTATCTATCTCTTGAACGGCAGGTATGTATATCTTTACATGCATGGAAATGACGAATGCTTTGTATTGATAAGAAAAACAACTGTGTACATTTAAGCCATTTGCCTGTATCCCAGCATTTCCATTGTACAGTATATATAGATTCCAATATAACTCGATACATTTCTTCAATTGATTTTGTGTCATATTCTTGTATGAAATAAGAATGCACAAATCAAATCAAATCAAATCAATCAAATCAATATTCATTGGTAATGCAGGGATGAATGAAATGGAAAGGCACACAACCAGCCTATCGATTACTGCGGGTAGGCTATCCCTATTTTAAAAGATGAGTGTCTTACGAGAGAAAGAGATTTTCTTAGTATTTGATAATGTAATGCTGTTCCGCGTCTCAAGACTAACATCGCGCCTGTCACATCAGAGATGATTCTGTATCATTTTCTTCCTTCTATAATTACAATCTACTTGCTTTCAATAATTCCAGGATACAGATGGTGTATCAGACTATTTCGCGTTTTTTGTTGTTCGCGTATAGGCCTGTATTATATATATATATATATATATATATATATATATATATATATATATATATGTGTGTGTGTGTGTGTGTGTGTGTGTACATGAGTGTTGTGTTTCCGTGCGTGCGTGTGCGTCTGTTTGTTTGATGTTTTATTACGACAGTTACTAAACACTGAATTGTCTCTTTCAGAATTGATTATTGAGGAGAATCAGATCTTTACGAAGACCATTTGCATGGACTCCCATCACTACACGGGGGAACATTACAATCTCCACAGTCTCTACGGGCATTCTATGAGCCAAGTCACCCACGAGTAAGTCAGGTTGTTGTTGTTGTTTTTATTGCAAGCTTGTCCTTTTTTTAAGTAAATAGTATAAGATGTCACATTGCAAAATAAAGTCATTCTGACGACAATCTCATTTTTCCTTTCTCAAGATGCAGAGACCATGCACCATCCAATGATACGAGCCACTATAGTGTCTTGGAGAAGTAATCAACACGACTTGCAATATGCCCATTTGGGATGCTTTGTGTCTATAACTGGTCAACTGACGATATTGTGATCTCTCTGTAAATAATGCCTTTTGTTGGGAAGTCGCCCAGAACTGGATCCCCTAACTTCTTTTTTTTTTTTGGTCAATGTGGCGGAAATTATACAGTATGTCCCCCCCCCCCCCCAAAAAAAAAAAAAAAAATATATATATATATATATATACAATCGGATTTTTGTATTGATAACCCCCAATATAATTCAACCATTTAAATGCCACTTCAGCGTCTTGAAATATAACATCTAGCTTTATTTTTCGCAAAACCCCATTTAATTTTGGTAAGCGGTCACAGAGAAATATGGATTGTTGTAAAGCATGTCATGAGTCTGATTCTTGCAAGTTTAGCACTTGGATGCTCTTGGAACTGCATATTAATGTGTAAACACAATAGACAGAACTTTGAGGGAAAGGATTCCTGACATGCTCTACAAAAATCATCTTTTCTCTTTGATCTCTGAAGCAAATTGAATGGGGTTTTCTATATTGTGTGGGCAATGAGTTATAGTTTCATACCCTGATATTGTGTTTGGATTGATTAATTATTTTTAAAGTTATCGTGGGGGGGGGGGGACATACGGTATAATCAGTATGCAGGGTAGGCTGTAATGACATATTAATGACTATTCATGTAAAATATTTGCAACCCTTCCTGTAAATGTTAGAAGGTTCAACTATCATTTTCCCCTCTTTTATCAACTCCATCTCGCCCGTCGCAGATCGTTGAAGACCATCTTTCCGTCTAAGCGTAGTCTAGTGTTCAGCCGTTCCACCTTTCCTGGCACCGGAAAGTATGCTCAACATTGGCTGGGCGACAACCAAAGCATCTGGGAACACTTATGGTGGAGCATTGTGGGTAAGGAGATGAAATCCCATGCCATCGTGTATTTTCTATGATAGTCAGACAGATAGATATATTCAGATAATCTTATGTATTTGTAACACCCAAAGAAAAGAGGTGCACACAAAATGGGCTTGCAGCACTTAATAATCACAATAATGATACCGATAAGAAGAAGAAGAAGAAAAAAAAAAGAAGAAGAAGAAGAAGAATGCTAATGACAATAAGAAAAAGATAATTGGATCATGAGCAAAGGGGAGCATTTATTGTCTTTTACACCACGGATTAATCATGTCTATAATAATGCTTCCTTTCAATCCCATATGCACTATTATACAAGGTACTTTGTTTTGCACGTCAGCAGATAAAAGCATTTAGCTCAAATTATGTAGCGATGTGTTCATCACACTGCCCCTCTGTATATATTTGAATGAGCTTTTTGCAGTACGTCAAGACATTATTCAACAAGGTCGGGCGACTCTCAATTCGTTATTATGATACGCCCTAAAACGCAAGAGGCGCAAAGTCATAAGTTACAGTGTAACCATGGTAACTATTAGTTATGACACCTCTTGTCCGAACCAAGGCTTGGTACCATCATTGTTCGTATTTTTTTAATTGCAGGAATGTTGGAGTTTAACATGTTCGGAATGCCGTATGTAAGTACAAGAATCCATTTGTATCAATGAACTGAAAATACCATAATGAACGCACAGATTCATACATACGGCTCTGTGGAAGATTGATAGTATTCTTTCGAAGGTCCCGAAATAGGAGCATAGCGCAATGAGGGGTCATTATCGTATTGTAATTGTGTAACTGCTTAGATATTCATCACGAAAACAAACAAAAACAGACTCGTAGCTATGAGTTAGACGCTCTTGTAGAGTAGAAGCCATGGTCAACATTGCAAAGATTTATAAAGATTTGTATATATGCTGTCTTCATTTTACCTTATCGATACGAGAAATGTTGAAGGTCCTGTTTACCTTTGGGAGCAGTGATTTAAAAAAAAATGTTCAAGATGTCACTTTTGATGCACATGGTGTAGGTCAGTTGTATCACAAAATATCCCAACATATAAATGTTCTGCAACAAAGGCTATAGAATATAAGGAAATATCATTATTTTTTTCAATAAACCATATAACTGTAGACGGTTTAGTCAGGAGGCATTTTTATTGTAACTATTGTTCATATTTTGTATATTTAACAAAACTTACCATCGATTATACTGGTTCAAATTTTTACATTGGTTGTTTCTACCGTAACTCACACTTTAGAACTATTTTGAAGCACTAATGCTGGATTTGTGTTTCATCTGCAAATGGTAAATTATGCCTTTAAAGACATTTACAAATGCAAACGACGAGATCAGACTTCATCCCTCTTACAGAATAAGATATCTTTTTAAAATTTCTTTTAACCATAATTAAAGAGGTATATAGTGTTAAACATTGTTCAAAAAGCCCGGATTCGCAAAAGATTGTGATTCAGCGTGATTCCTGGTTGGCATTCTGAATATAAGCAGGATGTGCGCAGTGTACTCAGAACATCCGAACGGCAAAAAGAGTCGCTGCAATGTTGCGCAATTTGATGTAGAATGTACATCTTTGTGCCTTACGCTTCGTTATATCAAAGCTATAGATCATTGCTTTACATACTAGTCTATATTAAAATTCCTTGCATTGCCAATAATAAGACTTGACCTGGGCTATTTCCTAACTTTTCCAGGTACATAAGCACGCACACACACAAACACAAACAATTTGGTGATGCTCTAAAGTGCAGGTTTTGGTCACTTCGACGCCCCCTCGCTGGTCATACCTCCCCAAATCATAAACGTAAACCAACACCCTTGACTACCAGTGGCGGATTCGGAGGGGGGGGGGGGGGGGGGGGGGACTCACCGGGCGCCCCCCTCTTAATTTCCAAAGCGAAAAAAAATATAGCTACAAACGGCAGTTTTTGGACCGTAAAATGTCAAAATTTTCAAGCTCGCTCGCTCGCATTTAATCGTTATGCCATTCTCCTGATGTAACTGCCAGTAATTGCCAGCAGTTGCGCCCGGTGCGTAAAAATATAGCTATAACGGCAGTTTTTGACTGTAAAATGTCAAAAATTTCAAGCTCGCTCGGTTCGCTCGCTCGCATTTAATTGTTATGCAATTCTCCAGATGTTGCTGCCAGTAATTTGTTGTTTCAAACCGTCATTCCATAATCAATGTAGAGAAAACTTACAATGTTGCTCAATAAGTGTTCTGTGGAATGTATCACATTCCGTTATGTATAGGCCCTATTGCAGTCCCCATTAAGTTTGCAGACTGACAGCACGCAAACGCACACACACACCCACCCACACACACACACAAGCATACACACCCTCAAAATTACTTTCCACGAGGTGCCCCCCCCCCCCCAATGTCTTGACCCACGGTACGCCACTGAATCGAGGGAAAGTCATCATATGAATATAAACAGCACACTTGAAGCTTACATACCGTGTGAGAACAAAAACAAGAACTAATGGTACAGATTGCAGGAATGGATTAGGCCGTGATTGAAATATGTGATAAGCGCGGTTTCATACCAAATCACTCTTGCTGCCATTCTTAGATTGGTGCCGATATCTGCGGGTTCTGGGGAAACACGACGTACGAGATGTGCTGGAGATGGACACAGCTTGGAGCCTTCTATCCGTACGCCAGAAATCACAACGCAGATGGTTGGGGCGTGAGTTTTAAGTTGTTGTTGTTGTTGTTTTCTCTTATTTCGATTTTCCCGAAAGTTTGTAAGTTTTTCTAATAATGTTAACTAACACGTACATGTATTCTTCTGTCCTAACGTTAATGTATAAGACACATACATTGATAAGTTGACGGGTAAGAGAAAGAAAAGCTTGCGTGTTACCTTCTCGTGTTATTATGAGTATTCTTGCTTCCACCCGTTTACAGGACTGTACTATGATAATATTACCATATACATGTACAGATGTATATCACCTAATTAGCAATCATTGATCCAGACGATGCAATTCTCAAGTGTAGGGCCTAAATAGATTAATTCTTTTTCCAGTCACCTTTGGCTCTTAATTGCTGTTCTTTTTTTTTTTCTTTTTCTTTCTTAGCCTCAACATCCACCCGTGTTTGGCCAGGAATTTGTCAATATGACGAAAAATATTTTGGAAGAACGTTATCGTCTGCTACCATTCCTCTACACTCTTTTCTACCACGCCCACCTAGACAGCGCCACCGTCGTTAGGCCACTGGCCAATGAGTAAGAATACAATTTTCTCCCTCTCTCCACTCCGCCCACCCCCCCCCCCCCCACGCACACACTCACACTAATACACGCACCGACACTCTTTATTTCTCTCTGTCTCTTTCTCTTGTCTCCTGTTTTGTTTTTGTTTTTTCAGTCTAGTTCGCAATCTCTACGTTAGTCCTACCCTTTGTGGTGACAAAAAGGATTAACAACTTAAATAGTCGGTGTCTGGCTTAGAAAAAAAAAAGTTTTGGAGAAAAATCCGATTAAGACCTATATGATAGTGCTCAGCTTGGTAATTGCACTTGGCAAAATGCTCTTCATTAACACTTACTTTGCGATTTGTAAATTTATCAACATCCCATATTTCATCATGATCATTAATTCATGATAATTATCTTTTATTTCAATCAAAATATTATAATTCTATGCTCATCATATTGTCGCGAACGTTTTTAGAAATGTAAGAAAAATGAATAGAAATTGACATGACTATACTGGCCATATCCACACAAATTAATAAGTAGTATGATGAGAACAAGGAGAAGAACTAAAGCAAATTTCTTATAGTGAAGACGATGACGAAAATTGACAGAAAATCTTGTGTTTCCGCAGGTTCCCCACAGACCAAATTGCACTGGACATCGACCGCCAGTTCCTTTGGGGTCCCTGCCTCATGATTTCACCTGTTCTGGAAGAGGTAATCAGATATAAGAGTTACCTTGGTAGCTATGCCTTTCACCTAGCACTTATATTGGGTAATTATTAAACACACACACACACACACACAGACACACACACACACGCACACACACACACACACACACACACACACTCATGCATACAACTAGAGACACGTTGGTATTATACTGCTGCTTCCCATGCATCCACAAAAGAAAGATCACTCATGCCAAAACCTTTTCTTAAACTTGAGAGTTTAGTTGATTGATACATTTTAGAGGATAAGTGCAATAAACCAGTCATTTGTTTTTACTATTCGGGATCTACCTAGAAAAGTACCACTTGCAATTAAAATATCTATATTTTTATACAATTTGACAGTATTAGTATTGTCTAGTTCTAGTTTATCCTTTTCAACAATGATGTATTGCTATCCCAATGAACGGTTTAAAGGAATATCAGCATTTGTATGTCTTGTCAGTCCCATGCAGCTAATATACTACGCTAATAAAACAAATTTTTATATGTAATTATGAGAAAGTTTCTCGAGGGCCGAGCTTAGTGTTGTAAAAAAACATAAAACAAAACGGAGAACGCAAATGGCAAAATTTAATGTATTGAACTAAGTGGCAGTTAGATCCTACATCATTCTTGGTAGAGGGAGCATTACCCTTTCAGTTTGTTTTGTTAATTCGGTCAATCTTTCAATTCCTTACGTATTTTCGCCTCCTGGATGGATATTTCAACACAGGGAGAGACAAGTATTGACGCCTACTTTCCCGACGCAAGGTGGTTTGACTACTTCACGGTAAGTATCACATGAAGCCACCAAGAAAGCCTGATAAAAACGGCTGAGATAAGTTCGTGATTTCAGGCAACTTGTCATTCTCCAGGCTCTAAGCTTTTAATCACGTGAAATTTGTTCCTTCCTTACCACAGGCGGTATACAAACTGGCCATTAGATAAGCCCATCAGCTTTGAGAAATGGACCTCAAAACACTGCGCGGAGTATTATGTTTCAAAAAGCAAAAAGCTCAGTATTTTAAAATTGTTTAAAAATTTGAAATTAGGACAAGAGGTAGTCAAGAAATCAGAGGTTCACTTTCCAAGCAACCCCCAATTTTTACATCTTTCATCAAGATGACATTCTTTTTGGCATTTTTTTCTCGGCTTTAGGGTTTGGGACATTCATATGGCCATTTAGGCTTCGAGTCACAATCATAAGTTGTCCTTCTTTAGAATATAAAAGACAACGACAAACAAGCAAAGAAAAAACCTTAACATTGCTTAATGCTTGGGAAAAGCCTAAACAAAGCAAGCAATTTCCTTTGTCTAATTTGAGTCTTTTACATCTATTTTGTGTAGATGGCTAGTTTGGTCTAATTAGGTGATACGCTATCAGCGTATCACCTATTGTGATTGTCAAAATCTCTCTTTATTAGGTGATACGCTATCAGCGTATCACCTATTGTGATTGTCAAAATCTCTCTTTATTAGGTGATACGCTTTTAGCGTATCACCTATTGTGTTTGTCAAAATCTTCCTTTCTTTCTTTTTATTCTTCTTTCTTTCTGGCACATTTTGTGTCGTGAATATCTCAACATTGACATGACGGAATAACATGACATTTTCAGTCAACATGTCTCATGTCAATATCTAGCCACAATAAGGTTTTCATGACAGTAACGTATCTATGACGTCATCTAGGCGCCATTTTGTGATTTTCGGACATGTTACAGGATCGATCATAACTTCATAACTAAAGGACATTTCAGTATCATATTCGGTGGACATAAAGTTCAGGTCACGCTCTATCTTACATTTTAATGCTAATTACCTAGGGCATCATTATGAGCGCGTTAGCGCGCGTCAAAGTTTTTAAATGCTTAAAACGACATCCCAATGGGAAATCTCGAAGTTTCAGACAATTTTAAGCGTTCCGCGCGTTCGCGTCCGTCCGCGCATTTCCGCGCGCAGTGCGCGTAAGCAACATGAAAATGCACATTTCTTGACGGATTTGGATTCCTGATACATTAAGTAACAATATCCATTGATTTCCGATCAATTTCGACTTATAACAAAGGAATGCGCTGGCGTCAAAGTTGAAATTTCTTGTGCGCGTCTATGTGGAAATATAGCGAAAAACATGTCTTTGTTTATTTCGCCATAGCTCTTTAAAACGTCAGGTGACCCTATGTTTTTATTGCATATTACAAAAGCATATGAATTGAAAATAACGTTTCAAGTATCAATATTTCCCTAAATACATTATGACGTCATCATATCATCATCTGAAATCAAAAAAGTGGAATTAATTTTTTTGAGGTACTGTTTCTGACATTCATTTGCTCGTATCTCTGTTGTTTAAGCTCATAATTATCCCAAATTCAGATATGTTGTACTTTGAACAATTGCCTTTCAAGTCCAAGTCATGGTTTTGAAATTTGATGACGTCATCATACCTTAAATTGTGATTAAAGGTAAAGATGCAAAATCGGACAAGTTTACGTGTAATGTCTATGGGAGGTGATTTTTTTTAAAACCATGCATTGACTTGACAACGTTTAAGCACATTTATCTCAGCTGATTTTGCTTCATTTCCTCTGAAACTGAAGTATGTTGTAGCTGAGACAATAAGCTTCAGTAATCATGCATTTTATTTTTTGAAATCTCATCATCAGGTTGACAATTTTGCAGTTTAAAACTGAAAATGAGAATGGAATGTGGACAAAACGATTCCCGATTCAGCTTTCACATACATAAGTTTACGTTGCTCATATTTTCTCGCCGAGACGTATGGCCGAGTGGTTAAAGGCGACGTCTCAGAGACGTGAAGTTGCGGGTTCGAACCCCACAAGATCACGAAACAAAATACTTAGCTATTTTACTTTTTTTTTCAATTTTGTATTACATATTCGTCCATGTAGAAATCACGTTCGTATATAAACGCACCTATACACACACACAGACACACAGACACACACCATATCCCTCTTTTTTGTGTTGGAGACCACATTGCTTCGACTGCTGCAAAATTTTGCAGGCTGACTTTGTCAAACCGATCATAGTATGTAATGACGACGACGGAGGTGTTGTACTTTGAACAATTGTCTTTCAAGACCATGTCATTGTTTTGCACTTTGATGACGTCATCACACTGAAAATTGTGATTAAAGGCAAGGTATCAAAACCAGCCGATTATAGGCTTTATGTCTGCGGCGCG
This sequence comes from Diadema antillarum, assembly GCF_040938485.1. Lineage (NCBI taxonomy): Eukaryota > Metazoa > Echinodermata > Echinoidea > Diadematoida > Diadematidae > Diadema > Diadema antillarum. The sequence continues at coordinate 189,450 of NW_027270927.1, read as the reverse complement.
TATTTTTCCCAAGTTACCAGAAATGGCATAGCGACATCAGTCGTTACAAGGCCGCATTTCTGTCTAGCAATGCAATACATGTTCACGCGGCCACGTTAGTTGAGTGGGCATTGACTTTCCCCCTGTTATATCTATACATTGTTTTGTTTTTTTTTGTCTTATCATTTCCGTGGATGACCCGTGGCCGAGTGGTTACAGAAACGGTTTCGCATGCACGCTCAATATAACTTCAAGGTGCCTATATCACATTCTTTTCTTTGTCGATCACAGATGACTGTCATCTGATGACCACAAGCGTATCACCTAACTCGTCCTCAATGTGACGAGTTTTCATGTCTCGTTTCTTTTTATTCTTCTTTCTTTCTGGACAATTTTGTGTCATCAATATCTCAAGAATGACATTACGGAATAACATGACATTTTCAGGGAACATGTCTCATGACAATATCTAGCCACAATAAGGTTTTCATGACAGTAACATATCTATGACGTCGTCTAGGCGCCATTTTGTGATTTTTGGACCATGTTACATGATCGATCATAACTTCATAACTAAAGGTCATTTCTGTATCATTTTTTGTGGACATAAAGTTCAGGTCACGTTCTATCTTACTTCTTTTGATGCTAATTACCTAGGACATCATTAAGTGCGCGTAAGCGCGCGTCAAAATTTTAAAAGGCTCAAAACAACTTTCCAATGGGAAATCTCGAAGTTTCAGACAATTTTATGCGTTTCAAACAATTTTGCGCGTGCGCGTCCGTCCGCGCATTTTCGCGCGCACAGCGCGTCAGCAACATGAAAATACACTTTTTTTGACAGATTTGGATTCCTGATACTTTGAGCAACAATATCCATTGATTTCTAATCGATTCCTACAAATAACAAAGCAATGCACTTGCGTCAAAGTTCAAATTTCGCCTGCGCGTCTATGTGCAAATATAGTGAAAAAACATGTCTTTGTTTATTTCGCCATAGCTCTTTAAAACGTCAGGTGACCCTATGTTTTTATTGCATATTACAAAAGCATATAAATTGGACTTGACGTTTCAAGTATCATTATTTCCATAATTACATTATGACGTCATCATATCGTCATCTGAAATCAAAAAAGTGGAATTAATTTTTTTGAGGTACTGTTTCTGACATTCATTTGCTCGTATCTCTGTTGTTTAAGCTCAATATTATCCCAAATTCAGATATGTTGTACTTTGAACATTTGCCTTTCAAGTCCATGTCATGGTTTTGAAATTTGATGACGTCATCATGCTTTAAATTGTGTTTAAAGGTAAAGACGCAAAATCGGACAAGTTTACGTGTATTGTCTATGGGAGGTGATTTTTTTAGAAACCATGCATTGACTTGACAACGTTTAAGCACCTTTATCTCAGCTGATTTTGCTTCATTTCCTCTGAAACTTATTTATGTTGTAGATGTGACAATAAGCTGCAGTAATCATGCATTTTATTCTTTGAAATCTCCTCATGAGGTTGACAATTTTGCAATTTAAAACTGAAAATGAGAATGGAATGCGGACCAAACGATTCGTGATTCATCTTTCACGTACATAAGCTTACGTTCCTCTAATTTTCTCGTCGAGACGTATGGCCGAGTGGTTAGAGGCGTCGTCTTAGAAACGTGAGGTTGCACACGTACGGGTTCGATCCTCACAAGAGCACGAAAGAAAATAATAATTTTTTTTTAACTTTTTTTCTTCAATGGAGTACTACACCTTCGTCCATGTAGAAATCACGTTTGCATGTAAACACACCTATACGCACACACTCACACAGTATACCTTTGTTTTGCGTTGGAGACTGCATTACTTCGTCTGCTGCAAAATTATAGTTTTGCAGGTTGGGCTTTTCAAACTGATACAGTATACTGTAACAAAATGAAATTTGTTCATATCAATTCAGTAACACAATGTAGTCGTGGTTACTTTGTGCTGATTTATACATGTAACAAGCTATACATTGTAAAAAAGGTATTCAGTCTTCTGTATTGATGATTATTTGTCAATTAGTGGTTTTTGTGGAGTTTCAAATAGTGATAAAAAGTATGGATGATAAGTGCAGCGATAATTCCTATAGTTAGTTCAAAGCTGTGTTACAGATGTTTGATACATACATTTAGCATTGTGTGTGTGTATATACGTGTGTATACAGGTTGGCCATATGACACATTCTAGACAATTACTCTTAATTGATTAGCAAACGTGATCAGCTATGGAACTGAATATGGTACTAATGTATGATGTTAATGATTCTAATTAAACTGTGACGAGTTTAAAGGGATAGCGTAACTGTGTGTAAAAATAAGGCAATTATAAGGATATTTTAGGGCAATTTGATAACCATGCCTATAATAATTTCATACAGGTACTAATGCCTCCCTCATATTCATGTGATAGATCGTCATGTCAATAGCAAACTGACAACGTATGATGAATGTGTTATATATTGAACAACTGTCTTTCAAGTCCATAACGTTCCCCATATTTTCCCGTCGAGACGTGTCGCCGAGTGGTTAAAGGCGACGTCTCAGAGACGTGAGGTTGCGGGTTCGAACCTCACAAGATCACGAAACAAAATACTTAGCTACTTTACTGTTTTTTTTTTTCTTCAATTTTGTATTACATATTCGTCCATGTAGAAATCACGTTCGTATATAAACGCACCTATACACACACACAGACACACACACACGCCATATCCCTCTTTTTTGTGTGTTGGAGACCACATTGCTTCGACTGCAGCAAAATTTTGCAGGTTGACTTTGTCAAACCGATCATAGTATGTAATGACGACGACTGAGGTGTTGTACTTTGAACAATTTTCTTTCAAGACCATGTCATTGTTTTGTAATTTGATGACGTCATTACACTGAAAATTGTGATTAAAGGCAAGGTATCAAAACCAGCCGATTATAGGTTTTATGTCTGCGGGACGTATTTTTCCCAAGTTGCCAGAAATGGTATAGCGACCTCAGTCGTTACAAGGCCGCTTTTCCGTCTAGCAATGCAATAGATGTTCACACGGCCGCGTTAGTTGAGTGGGCATTGACTTTCCCCCCGTTATATCTATACATTGTTGTTGTTTTTCTGTCTTACCATTTCCGTGGATGACCCGTGGCCGAGTGGTTACAGAAACGGTTTCGCATGCACGCTCAATATAACTTCAAGGTGCCTATATCACATTCTTTTCTTTGTCGATCACAGATGACTGTCATCTGATGACCACAAGCGTATCACCTAACTCGTCCTCAATGTGACGAGTTTTCATGTCTCGTTTCTTTTTATTCTTCTTTCTTTCTGGACAATTTTGTGTCATCAATATCTCAAGAATGACATTACGGAATAACATGACATTTTCAGGGAACATGTCTCATGACAATATCTAGCCACAATAAGGTTTTCATGACAGTAACATATCTATGACGTCGTCTAGGCGCCATTTTGTGATTTTTGGACCATGTTACATGATCGATCATAACTTCATAACTAAAGGTCATTTCTGTATCATTTTTTGTGGACATAAAGTTCAGGTCACGTTCTATCTTACTTCTTTTGATGCTAATTACCTAGGACATCATTAAGTGCGCGTAAGCGCGCGTCAAAATTTTAAAAGGCTCAAAACAACTTTCCAATGGGAAATCTCGAAGTTTCAGACAATTTTATGCGTTTCAAACAATTTTGCGCGTGCGTGTCCGTCCGCGCATTTTCGCGCGCACAGCGCGTCAGCAACATGAAAATACACTTTTTTTGACAGATTTGGATTCCTGATACTTTGAGCAACAATATCCATTGATTTCTAATCGATTCCTACAAATAACAAAGCAATGCACTTGCGTCAAAGTTCAAATTTCGCGTGCGCGTCTATGTGCAAATATAGTGAAAAAACATGTCTTTGTTTATTTCGCCATAGCTCTTTAAAACGTCAGGTGACCCTATGTTTTTATTGCATATTACAAAAGCATATAAATTGGACATGACGTTTCAAGTATCATTATTTCCATAATTACATTATGACGTCATCATATCGTCATCTGAAATAAAAAAAGTGGAATTAATTTTTTTGAGGTACTGTTTCTGACATTCATTTGCTCGTATCTCTGTTGTTTAAGCTCAATATTATCCCAAATTCAGATATGTTGTACTTTGAACATTTGCCTTTCAAGTCCATGTCATGGTTTTGAAATTTGATGACGTCATCATGCTTTAAATTGTGTTTAAAGGTAAAGACGCAAAATCGGACAAGTTTACGTGTTATGTCTATGGGAGGTGATTTTTTTAGAAACCATGCATTGACTTGACAACGTTTAAGCACCTTTATCTCAGCTGATTTTGCTTCATTTCCTCTGAAACTTATTTATGTTGTAGCTGTGACAATAAGCTGCAGTAATCATGCATTTTATTCTTTGAAATCTCCTCATGAGGTTGACAATTTTGCAATTTAAAACTGAAAATGAGAATGGAATGCGGACCAAACGATTCCTGATTCATCTTTCACGTACATAAGCTTACGTTCCTCTAATTTTCTCGTCGAGACGTATGGCCGAGTGGTTAGAGGCGTCGTCTTAGAAACGTGAGGTTGCACACGTACGGGTTCGATCCTCACAAGAGCACGAAAGAAAATAATATTTTTTTTTTTACTTTTTTTCTTCAATGGAGTACTACACCTTCGTCCATGTAGAAATCACGTTTGCATGTAAACACACCTATACGCACACACTCACACAGTATACCTTTGTTTTGCGTTGGAGACTGCATTACTTCGACTGCTGCAAAATTATAGTTTTGCAGGTTGGGCTTTTCAAACTGATATAGTATACTGTAACAAAATGAAATTTGTTCATATCAATTCAGTAACACAATGTAGTCGTGGTTACTTTGTGCTGATTTATACATGTAACAAGCTATACATTGTAAAAAAGGTATTCAGTCTTCTGTATTGATGATTATTTGTCAATTAGTGGTTTTTGTGGAGTTTCAGATAGTGATAAAAAGTATGGATGATAAGTGCAGCGATAATTCCTATAGTTAGTTCAAAGCTGTGTTACAGATGTTTGATACATACATTTAGCATTGTGTGTGTGTATATACGTGTGTATACAGGTTGGCCATATGACACATTCTAGACAATTACTCTTAATTGATTAGCAAACGTGATCAGCTATGGAACTGGATATGGTACTAATGTATGATGTTAATGATTCTGATTAAACTGTGACGAGTTTAAAGGGATAGCGTAACTGTGTGTAAAAATAAGGCAATTATAAGGATATTTTAGGGCAATTTGATAACCATGCCTATAATAATTTCATACAGGTACTAATGCCTGCCTCATATTCATGTGATAGATCGTCATGTCAATAGCAAACTGACAACGTACGATGAATGTGTTATATATTGAACAACTGTCTTTCAAGTCCATAACGTTCCCCATATTTTCCCGTCGAGACGTGTCGCCGAGTGGTTAAAGGCGACGTCTCAGAGACGTGAGGTTGCGGGTTTGAACCCCACAAGATCACGAAACAAAATAATTAGCTACTTTACTGTTTTTTTTCTTCAATTTTGTATTACATATTCGTCCATGTAGAAATCACGTTCGTATATAAACGCACCTATACACACACACAGACACACACACACGCCATATCCCTCTTTTTTGTGTGTTGGAGACCACATTGCTTCGACTGCAGCAACATTTTGCAGGTTGACTTTGTCAAACCGATCATAGTATGTAATGACGACGACTGAGGTGTTGTACTTTGAACAATTTTCTTTCAAGACGATGTCATTGTTTTGTAATTTGATGACGTCATTACACTGAAAATTGTGATTAAAGGCAAGGTATCAAAACCAGCCGATTATAGGTTTTATGTCTGCGGGACGTATTTTTCCCAAGTTGCCAGAAATGGCATAGCGACCTCAGTCGTTACAAGGCCGCTTTTCCGTCTAGCAATGCAATAGATGTTCACACGGCCACGTTAGTTGAGTGGGCATTGACTTTCCCCCCGTTATATCTATACATTGTTGTTGTTTTTTTGTCTTACCATTTCCGTGGATGACCCGTGGCCGAGTGGTTACAGAAACGGTTTCGCATGCACGCTCAATATAACTTCAAGGTGCCTATATCACATTCTTTTCTTTGTCGATCACAGATGACTGTCATCTGATGACCACAAGCGTATCACCTAACTCGTCCTCAATGTGACGAGTTTTCATGTCTCGTTAGGTGATACGCTATCAGCGTATCACCTATTGTGATTGTCAAAATCTCTCTTTATTAGGTGATCCGAGAATCCTCTCGGATCACCTTCTGTATCTGTACTGATTCTTTGTTCTTCTTCTTCTTCTTCTTCTTCTTTATTTCTCCGCAAAAGTTGTGTAGAGATGAGCTCAGAAAGTGCATTGCCTATGAATGTCAAACTTATACCATATGTGTATCATGTCCCAAAGACGACATGTCAAGTAAAATCGTAGTGATCAGTCGACCGTGACGTCACTATGACGTCATTATATGAAAACACATTTTCAATCATATCTCATTAATGGAGTGGAATTTCTCAATGAAATTTACGTCACATAAATTTCAATTCAAGGGAATTCTACCCATATTTTCAAAATTCCTCGCATCGTAAAGACGTGCGCGTACGCGCGCGTTGAAATATTTGTATGCTCCAATCAAGCTCAAATTTTTTTTGCATACGTTTCAGACCATTTGGAGCATTTTTTGAAAAATTGAAAAAATCGGACGGACGCGTACGCGCGCGCACATATACGCACGCACAGCTCATATGCAATGAAAATTTCCCGTTTTTTCACTTTGATCGGATGTGTGAAATGTCAAGGAATATTTCTACCAAGTTTCAAGTCAATCCGACTCAAGATGACGTCATACGGGTCCGTCAAAGTTGAAATTCCGCGCGCGCGTCAATGGCGATATACAGTGCAACAATGCCAAAAAACTGCCAATTTTAAATCCAATTTTACTCGTCAGGATGGACGGTGACCCCCCATTTTTTTTACATATTCTGAAAGCTGATGAGTTGTACATGTCATTTCATGGGTTGGCAATGCTGGAAAAATGATTAAAATATATCAAATTTCTTAATAAAGTTAAAAAAGTAAATTTTCAAAATGACGTCATCAAATTTCAAGTTCATTCAAGCATATCTCACTTATTCTTTAGTTGATTTTCGTCCAAATTTCAATATGTTGTAGCTTATTAAATGGTCTTTCAGATATATAATAACAACAATTTGATTGGATGACGGCATCACCTCGTAAAAAGGGATTAAAAGTAACATTGTTAAATTTGACCAGTTTACGTGTTATCTCTATGGGAGTGCAGTTTTTCTGGAAATGAAAACTGACATGACTATCTTTATCGAGCACTAGCTCACTTATGCTTCGGTGAATTTCTCCCATATTTTAGTATGTTGTAGCTGAGACTTTGGGCTATCGTAAATGTGCCCTTTGTTTTTTCATACGGAGTCGGCATCATGCCCAAAAACTTGGTTGAAATTAAAGCTTATCTTCCATGTATTTTCATATTCCTTTCTTTCTGCAACTTTCTTTGCAATAACTCAAGAAAAACAAGCTCTATCAGCCCAATATTTTGCACATGTTTAGTTTATGTCACGTACATTATTTCATAAAATAACAACTACTTGATCGGGTACCTTCTTGGGTATGTAAATTAGGGTCAAAGGTCAAAAATGTTTCATCCTGTATCTTGGTGAATACATGTCTTATCTTTCCCATATTTTGCATACTTAAAGACCATGTTACAAGAATCATTTCACAAAGTAACTACTTTTTGCTCAGACGCCATCTTGTCTGTGCAAAGTAGGGTCAAAGGTCATATGTACTTCTTTCTTTATCTTCATTATGACGTGTTATCTCTATGGGAGGGAATTTGTCTAGATGTGAAAATTGACATGATTGTCTTTATCGACGACTAGCTCAATTACCCTTCGGTGAATTTCTTCCAGATTTCAGTATGTTGTAGCCAATGTAATACTCTTTAAGTTTTGTTCAATCAAAGTTTTAATCGGATGATGTCTTCACCTCGTGAAAATAGATATAATGTAACCTTGTCAAATTTAACCAGTTTACGTGTTATCTCTACGGGAGGGAATTTTTCTGGAAATGAAAATTGACATGACGGTCTTTATCGAACACTAGCTCACTTACTCTTTCGTGAATTTCTCCCAGATTTTAATATGTTGTAGCTCAGACTTTGGGCTATCGCGACTATACCCTCCATTTTTTCATACGGCGCCGATATCACGTCAAAAAACTTGGTTGAAATTATACTTATCTTCGATGTATTGAGATATTTCTTTCTTTATGCCACTTTCTTTGCAATAAGTTAAAAAAACCAGCCCCTATCACGCCCATATTTTGCACATGTTTAGGTCATGTCACGTACTTTATTTCATAAAATAACAACTACTTGATCAGACACCATCTTGGGTATGTAAATTAGGGTCAAAGGTCATAAATGTTTCAACCTGTATCTTGGTGAATACATGTCCTATCTTTCCCGTATTTTCCACACGCAAAGACCATGTTACAAGAATCATTTCACAAAATAACCACTTTTTGCTCAGATGCCATCTTGGCTGCGCAAAGTTGGGTCAATGGTCAAATATACTTCATTCTGTATCTTCGTTATAGTGTATACCGAATTTGGTACCAAAGATGGCAGACCTGACTCTCTTTTCTAAATGGGAATCCAAACATCACACGGCCAATGTCTCTAAACACAGATGAAACCTATATGGTCATGCCTATTGCGATCAGGACTCGAATCATCGATTAAAACAAATCGGATCACCTAATTTGTCAGTCTTGACAAATTCCAAGTCTAGTTTCTTTTTATTCTTCTTTCTTTCTGGACAATTTTGTGTCATCAATATCTCAAGAATGACATTACGGAATAACATGACATTTTCAGGGAACATGTCTCATGACAAAATCTAGCCACAATAAGGTTTTCATGACAGTAACATATCTATGACGTCATCTAGGCGCCATTTTCTGATTTTCGGACCATGTTACATGATCGATCATAACTTCATATCTAAAGGTCATGTCTGTATCATTTTCGGCGGACATTAAGTTCAGGTCACGCTCTATCATACATTTTAATGCTAATTACCTAAGACATTATTACGCGCGCGTACGCGCGCGTCAAACTTTTAAAAGGCTCAAAACAACTTACCAATGGGAAATCTCGAAGTTTCAGACAATTTTAAGCGTTTCGCGCGTTCGCGTCCGTCCGCACATTTTCGCGCGTAGTGCGCGTAAGCAAACTGAAAATGCACATTTTTTGACAGATTTGGATTCCTGATACATTAAGTAACAATATCCATTGATTTCCGATCAATTTCGACCTATAACAAAGGAATGCGCTGGCGTCAAAGTTGAAATTTCGTGTTCGCGTCTATGTGGAAATATAGCGAAAAACATGTCTTTGTTTATTTCGCCATAGCTCTTTAAAACGTCAGGTGACCCTATGTTTTTATTGCATATTACAAAAGCATATGAATTGAAAATAACGTCTCAAGTATCAATATTTCCCTAAATACATTATGACGTCATCATATCATCATCTGAAATCAAAAAAGTGGAATTAATTTTTTTGAGGTACTGTTTCTGACATTCATTTGCTCGTATCTCTGTTGTTTAAGCTCAATATTATCCCAAATTCAGATATGTTGTACTTTGAACATTTGCCTTTTAAGTCCAAGTCATGGTTTTGAAATTTGATGACGTCATCATACCTTAAATTGTGATTAAAGGTAAAGATGCAAAATCGGACAAGTTTACGTGTATTGTCTATGGGAGGTGATTTTTTTTAAAACCATGCATTGACTTGACAACGTTTAAGCACCTTTATCTCAGCTGATTTTGCTTCATTTCCTCTGAAACTTAAGTATGTTGTAGCTGAGACAATAAGCTTCAGTAATCATGCATTTTATTTTTTGAAATCTCATCATCAGGTTGACAATTTTGCAGTTTAAAACTGAAAATGAGAATGGAATGTGGACAAAACGATTCCCGATTCAGCTTTCACATACATAAGTTTACGTTCCTCATATTTTCTCGCCGAGACGTATGGCCGAGTGGTTAAAGGCGACGTCTCAGAGACTTGAGATTGCGGGTTCGAACCCCACAAGATCACGAAACAAAATACTTAGCTATTTTACTTTTTTTCTTCAATTTTGTATTACATATTCGTCCATGTAGAAATCACGTTCGTATATAAACGCACCTATACACACACACAGACACACAGACACACGCCATATCCCTCTTTTTTGTGTGTTGGAGACCACATTGCTTCGACTGCAGCAACATTTTGCAGGTTGACTTTGTCAAACCGATCATAGTATGTAATGACGACGACTGAGGTGTTGTACTTTGAACATTTGTCTTTCAAGACCATGTCATTGTTTTGTACTTTGATGACGTCATCACACTGAAAATTGTGATTAAAGGCAAGGTATCAAAACCAGCCGATTATAGGCTTTATGTCTACGGCGCGTATTTTTCCCAAGTTGCCAGAAATGGCATAGCGACATCAGTCGTTACAAGGCCGCATTTCCGTCTAGCAATGCAATACATGTTCACGCGGCCACGATTGTTGAGTGGGCATTGACTTTTTCCCCCTGTAATATCCATACATTTCTTTTTTGCCTTACCATTTCCGGGGATGTCCCGTGGCCGATTGGTTAGAGAAACGGTTTTGCATGCACGCTCAATATAACTTCAAGGTGCCTATATCACATTCTTTTCTTTGTCGATCACAGATGACCGACACCTGATGACCCCAAGCGTATCACCTAACTCGTCAGCGTGACGAGTTTCATATCTCGTTATTCTTCTTTCTTTCTGGACAATTTTGTGTCATCAATATCTCAAGAATGACATTACGGAATAACATGACATTTTCAGGGAACATGTCTCATGACAATATCTAGCCACAATAAGGTTTTCATGACAGTAACATATCTATGACGTCGTCTAGGCGCCATTTTGTGATTTTTGGACCATGTTACATGATCGATCATAACTTCATAACTAAAGGTCATTTCTGTATCATTTTTTGTGGACATAAAGTTCAGGTCACGTTCTATCTTACTTCTTTTGATGCTAATTACCTAGGACATCATTAAGTGCGCGTAAGCGCGCGTCAAAATTTTAAAAGGCTCAAAACAACTTTCCAATGGGAAATCTCGAAGTTTCAGACAATTTTATGCGTTTCAAACAATTTTGCGCGTGCGCGTCCGTCCGCGCATTTTCGCGCGCACAGCGCGTCAGCAACATGAAAATACACTTTTTTTGACAGATTTGGATTCCTGATACTTTGAGCAACAATATCCATTGATTTCTAATCGATTCCTACAAATAACAAAGCAATGCACTTGCGTCAAAGTTCAAATTTCGCGTGCGCGTCTATGTGCAAATATAGTGAAAAAACATGTCTTTGTTTAAGTCGCCATAGCTCTTTAAAACGTCAGGTGACCCTATGTTTTTATTGCATATTACAAAAGCATATAAATTGGACATGACGTTTCAAGTATCATTATTTCCATAATTACATTATGACGTCATCATATCGTCATCTGAAATCAAAAAAGTGGAATTAATTTTTTTGAGGTACTGTTTCTGACATTCATTTGCTCGTATCTCTGTTGTTTAAGCTCAATATTATCCCAAATTCAGATATGTTGTACTTTGAACATTTGCCTTTCAAGTCCATGTCATGGTTTTGAAATTTGATGACGTCATCATGCTTTAAATTGTGTTTAAAGGTAAAGACGCAAAATCGGACAAGTTTACGTGTTATGTCTATGGGAGGTGATTTTTTTAGAAACCATGCATTGACTTGACAACGTTTAAGCACCTTTATCTCAGCTGATTTTGCTTCATTTCCTCTGAAACTTATTTATGTTGTAGCTGTGACAATAAGCTGCAGTAATCATGCATTTTATTCTTTGAAATCTCCTCATGAGGTTGACAATTTTGCAATTTAAAACTGAAAATGAGAATGGAATGCGGACCAAACGATTCCTGATTCATCTTTCACGTACATAAGCTTACGTTCCTCTAATTTTCTCGTCGAGACGTATGGTCGAGTGGTTAGAGGCGTCGTCTTAGAAACGTGAGGTTGCACACGTACGGGTTCGATCCTCACAAGAGCACGAAAGAAAATAATATATTTTTTTTACTTTTTTTCTTCAATAGAGTACTACACCTTCGTCCATGTAGAAATCACGTTTGCATGTAAACACACCTATACGCACACACTCACACAGTATACCTTTGTTTTGCGTTGGAGACTGCATTACTTCGACTGCTGCAAAATTATAGTTTTGCAGGTTGGGCTTTTCAAACTGATATAGTATACTGTCACAACATGAAATTTGTTCATATTAATTCAGTAACACAATGTAGTCGTGGTTACTTTGTGCTGATTTATACATGTAACAAGCTATACATTGTAAAAAAGGTATTCAGTCTTCTGTATTGATGATTATTTGTCAATTAGTGGTTTTTGTGGAGTTTCAGATAGTGATAAAAAGTATGGATGATAAGTGCAGCGATAATTCCTATAGTTAGTTCAAAGCTGTGTTACAGATGTTTGATACATACATTTAGCATTGTGTGTGTGTATATACGTGTGTACTTTTTGATGACGTCATCACACTGAAAATTGTGATTAAAGGCAAGGTATCAAAACCAGCCGATTATAGGCTTTATGTCTACGGCGCGTATTTTTCCCAAGTTGCAAGAGATGGCATAGCGACATCAGTCGTTACAAGGCCACATTTCCGTCTAGCAATGCAATACATGTTCACGCGGCCACGATTGTTGAGTGGGCATTGACTTTTTCCCCCTGTAATATCTATATATTTCTTTTTTGCCTTACCATTTCCGGGGATGTCCCGTGGCCGAGTGGTTAGAGAAACGGTTTTGCATGCACGCTCAATATAACTTCAAGGTGCCTATATCACATTCTTTTCTTTCTCGATCACAGATGACCGACACCTGATGACCCCAAGCGTATCACCTAACTCGTCAGCGTGACGAGTTTCATTTCTCGTTCTATTATCATTTTTGACAAGCAAGAGTTTCAGAATGAAAACTGGAAATGATGCGATTTTGTCAGGTGTATACAGATGATTGATCAGAACGACGATTTGCGTGTTGTTTTTACGTTTTTACGTTTTTACGTTTTTTTCAAGAAATGTGTCTATATCTAATCAGAGGGGTGCTTTCAATATCAGGAAGAGTTTAGGAGCTGCTCTTTGTGTTTCTTTGTCTTGTAGGGGGAGGAGATGAGGAATGAAAGAGGCCATTTGTCCTATCTATACACACCAATGGAAAAAATCAACGTACACGTTCGAGGGGGTCATATCATACCGCGCCAGGAACCGGCCAACACTACAGTCTATAGGTGAGTGCAATGTTAGTGACTTAAGAATACTTACAGTCATGACATCTATTATGGGAGACTGAAAAAATATTGTGTGGACGTTGCAGTATAATGTCATGAAATATAAGCTAGTGGAACAATGTAAGGGTAACTGTTGAACATGTGATAGGTGTAATAAGATAATGAGAAATATCGAGTGTATAAATGAAGAGATCAAGATAACGAGTTATGATACGTTGGCATGTATGAAAGTGTCCTATATTGTAAACCAAAGTCTGTTGGTTCTTGGTCATAAATTCATTGTCACTATTATGCAAAATGTGTGCTGGTGATAAAAGTGCACAAGCATGATTCATATTTCACATTCAATATCCATACATTGAACACTGCGCCCACTTACCTTACGATTTTTTCTTTATTCTCTATGTTGTTTGATATAATACGTTCGTGTAACCATGGCGACGACAGTCGTCTGAAGCCCCTCAGTCTTTTGATAGCTCTGGATGACAACATGGAAGCCATGGGAGATTTCTTTTGGGATGATGGCGAGTTTAGAGGTAACTCCTTATTCCAATTCCAAATATATCAACATTCATTTTTTTTTCTTCGTCAGCCACATAAGTGTAATGTAATGTAATGTAATGTAATGTAATGTAATGTAATGTAATGTAATGCGATATTTTTGACCACGTCACATTGCTTTATTTTACAAGCAAACGATACTTGGTACCATAAATCTCTGTATATTGTTAGTGCTGTAGATAAGCAAACATATCTTTTTCTAACTTGGCTTTTTTGTTGGCATTCAACTTTTGTTGTATGCGCCGCTTTCTTACTATTTGTAATCTCTATCTCGTGTTGGGTTAACTTCTTGTTTATAATAATAATCGGTTTTCTTTTTTTCAAATCATAAATATACTCCAATTGAAGTAGAACAGAGCAATTACAATCTGTTTTATATATATAGTTGTTACTGTAATCGCGGCATGAATATTTTTATGAAGTGTAAAATTCCTTTACATGCCATGTACCGCGTTATTTAAATCTCTGATAGTGTTGATGCAGCTTATCTACAATCAAACAGGCGAGAATAATCTTCTGTATAAATGTATCAATTTTTTCTTTTCATACCATAGATTCATACGAAAAAGGTGCCTACAGCCTACTGAAGTTTGCGGCTTCTCAGGTAGGATTATACAGTTTAGCTATCCCTCTTCGATTTTTATATCCCCCGTATTGTAGGCTCTATTTTGATATTTGTGTTATCGATTAACATGATAAATATTCGTGTTTAGAAGAAAAAAAAGACAATTTTAGCCGTTTGTTTAGTTTATAAACGAAACAAAGGATGAGTATAACTCATAACTGAATAACTTTTTTTTTATTTCTCATATCCTCATGTTTTGGAATGGGGGCAATGTATTATTAAAACTTGGGAAGCATCGGCCAACTGATCTGCGTTTTGATCGGTGTATCTATCATTGTCTATACGCATTATAAATTTGATAACTCAGTAGAGTTTTGTTTCGCACATGTGTTTAGGGGACATTGACGATGTCATTGGAGGTGGCTGGTTTTCAAGACCCAAACCAGCTTATTTTCGAGCACGTCGTGATTTACGGCGCCGATAACTATGTGGAAGGCAGTGCTGTGATCGTACGGCATGGGACGGGAGAGGACGACGCACCTGTGGTTGAATTCGAACACTCAACTAAGGTGAGCTGAACTAGAATACATTTGGATACGGTGATATCCCTGAAGTGTGTACCTTTAGCCCACAAGAAAAAAATATCGAACTCATTTTTCTTCATTGATAGCTTTGTTACAATATTTAAAAAAATATAAACTACTAGTATATATGTAGGTTATAATTACTGTCTTATAAATAAACAAATATATATATATATATAAGCATTTATGTATATTAGAGGTCAAAGGCTTATTCTGCAAGCGGCTAGATGTACACTAAAACAAACAAAACCTGGAAAATTGCATCCTATGGCCGACAATGCCATCTCCTCACCACTGTCCATTGTGGGTTTTTAAGTAGGCCTACACGTAATGCTTCGAACTATTTAGAGATTAATGGCAGAGCAACTGTAAGCCCTTTCTTTGAATGTTTATCATGGCTGACTGATGTAACTCCATAGGCAGAGCGATTTTATGCGAAGAGTAATATCTTTCTTCTTATGTAATCATATCAGAAAGGGACATGCATTAAGTATAATTATACGTGCAAGCTAATTACATTTCGTGTAAAAAAAAAATAGATGAAAGTCATTTTCTGAATGCGGAGCGGAGATTGGCAGAGTGGAATGAACATCCTTGGCAAAATCTCTCTACTTACGTTTTTGTGAACAACTGTCGTGACAATCACATCAACCTTTTCTCCCTTTTTTATGTTTTGTAATGCCCAGGTGCTCAGGATTTCACGTCTCGACCTCGACATGATGACACCCTTTACGATCACATGGCACGAAGAGTAGTCCAGTGACACATACTGGCACCAACCGAATCAAATTGTCTGTTATATAGGGTTACAGTGGACTACCGTCATAACGAAGTCCTCGGGACTGACAGTTTTCTTTCGCTGTATCGAAATGTCGTTAAAACCGAACAAATAACTGTAAAAATACATAGATGACATAATGTTACGACCTGAATTTTTACTTCGTTGAAACCGGAATTTCGTTATGACCGTGTCCGTTATTAGACTCCATATACAAACTTTGTTCCCAAATGTAGGAGCTACCTATGTAGTTTCGCCCTAATTTCACACGATATGATAAGTTATTCTATACTTTGTGCAACATTTTTATATCACGCTGAAAACTGGCGGGCGGTAATTGTCACCTTAGAGGAAGTTCAACTAAACGTAATGATAACGGCTAGAGGTTAATGACGGTTTTGTCCCTAGAACGTCTTCATAAATATTTCGAAATTTAGCTGATATTGTTCAAAAGCAAGTTTTAACGGCATTTATTCCACTCTGAGGGTGATCACCATTTGTTTTGTTGTTTAAAGCAATGAACCATTGGTTTATCATTATTAGGATAAAGGAAACATTTAGTGTTGAATGTAATTCTGGTGTTGGGTGCAGTGTGCATGTTTATGATCAGAGCCATGTTATGTTCACTAATACTTGCGAAATACATGGCATGAAATCACACAATAAAGCAGAGAGATGTGAAATCATTTGTGTTATTCATTTGAAACTTCATGAAGTGCACACAATCTTTCATTCGAATTATTTCAACAGTACAACACAAACACTGTACAATGTGTTGGTCTGACGAAATTGAAGTTCATCTGTACTCTACATAGCACCCGTAGCGATACCTTTTAACCAATCATCACCTACTTAGTATTATAAAGTCCACATTAGATTGGACATCTGTGAATAATCTGTATTAATTAAAGATTTAGCTGATCCGAAGGAAAAAAATCAAGTAACTAGAAATTTCGGCGAACCGGGACTGTAGAAAGAACTCGACTTAACAACTTGGGAGAGCGCCTGTACCAGAAATTGACTTTCAAATGCCATTTGCCATGTCTGCTGAACACAGTATACAAAACAGTATAAATGGAGACTACCAATGGTATTCCACGACCTAGGAAAAAGAACGACTAAAAGAAATCTACTCTACCATTACAAAGAAGATGTAGGCATTTAGCTTCTATGTTACCCAAAGTATGAGTTGAACATTCTCACTGCAGTCGGATTACGAAAACACAATAATGTAATAAGCACATAGGTACTCCTAGAATACACAGAGGACAGCGTAGATAATACAATATGCCAGAACTGTAGGGGTACAGTGGTATAGTGAATAACACTCCTGACTCCCAGTCAGAGGACCCGAGTTCTTAAAATCCAGTCCACATGCTTACACCGCTTACGTCCCTGGACAAGACGATTCTACCCAATATGTCCCTCTCGATCATGGTGTAAATTGGTGCCTTTCAACGCTATAGGGTGATGATAATGACATTGAAGGTCCTCTGGTAGAGCAGTGGTAACACTGATGAGGCTACTCTGGATAAAGAGCATGTTATTAGGTTTTCCCGGTCAATTTCATACTTTTGTCATTCAAGTTCCTATTCCGAGCATTCAATTTCACGCATTCCACGCTCGCAGCACTGAATCAGCAATCAAATTCAAAATCCGGTCATTCGAATTCACTATCCGAGCATTCAAATTCACTCTCGGCGCATTCAAATTCGCTATCGGAACATTCAAATTCACTATCGGAGCATTCAAATTTAAGAGAGGAGCACGCATTTCATCATTGAGCATTCAAATTCATGTCAAGCTGGCGACGGAATCTCGTCGGTCATTCAAATTCGTGAATAGGCAACCATGTTCCGAATAACTGCATTCAATTTAAAAGAAGTCCTGAATTCAGTTAGTTTGGGGAAGTGTATGCATGTGTTTCTCACTTGGCTTTGGATATATTGGGATTTATGATTATTATTTATTTTGCAGTAGAGGTCCACCTGTTAACTGACAATTTTGAACTCGCGCTTAGCAAATAGGAATATACAGGCACATGTCCCTGGGATTGGACATAAAATGGATGTCCCACGTGTAAAAGAGTCACAACTCATGCACGTAAAAGATCCCACTTCATTATTCATCGCAAAGAGCAAAACATCTAACTGGACCCCATATGGAAGACCAGCTTTTGCAGCTGAATATGGGTTATCCAGCCATCTTCTTTGATAGAAAATGAAACAAACAAAAATTAGGCACTGTATAGGTTTACAGACGAGCATAATACGGAGGGTTGGTTGACACTTTCGAGGAAAAAAAACACAATTTCGACTATTTTGAAAAGCATACATGAGTATTTTATACGTGTTGTTTGTTGTGTATTGCTGTCTTATTGATTTAATCTTGCGGGACTATGTGAGATCATTGTGTGTCAGTTTGTCTTAAATTGATGAATTGTCATTAATGTGGTTGGTGTTAGGGCGTTGCAGTATCATCAAGAAATATGATTACTCGTCGTTGTGTTGTTTGGATGCACTGCTGATTGGACATTGCAATATGAAATTTATTGAGATGAATAACAAAGAATACATGAACAGAGAACAATGTAGAACATGTTAACAATCCTAATTACACTATATGCAAGCATTCATTGGTTGTGTTGGCCCTTTTTCCTTTCTTAAAAGTCTCCTCCATTTTCCTCGTTAAATTGATTGCACGAAGTAGGAACTTGATCGCCTAAAAATGAATTTGAACGCTCCAAACAAGCTCATTGGGACTATCACGTGACTATCGCATGAATTTGAATGCACGAGTAGGAAAGTCGGTGCTCGCATTTTTAAATTGAATGCCCAATCGTGAAATTGATTTCACGAAAACGAAATAGAATGCTCATAAATGAAATTGATCGCTCGGATTCTGAATTTGAATGCCCCAATATTTTCGCGTGCGTGCGCTGTGTGAATTTGAATGCACATTAATGAATTTGAGTGACAAAAGTATGAAATTGACCGGGAAAACCTATATTAACTACGAACATCGCCGCTGGACGACGCAGATGGCCAGTAATGTGGTAACGCGAAGCTCGAGTGCATGCACGATCCTCGGCTGACAGCAGGAGATTTTAAAACATGACTGAAACACCGATAAGTTGACAAATGGAATGCTTGGATCAAACAAATAAGAATGAATAATGGCCCGCTATTACATGTATAATATTTTTGCTCCTGTTCGATGTTCTACAAATCATGTATCCCAATGCCCGTGAAGAAACGTTCAAGTATAATAGGCGTTGTATCATGTCCCCGTTGGAGGCGTTGTTTTCGGCTGAAACCTTTCTAGGAGCTATGACTCTTTTCATTTCGGATTTACTCTAATGTGTGATCTGACCAAGAAAACGTTTGTCCAAGTAGCTTTTCAAGTTGGTCGTCATATGGACGATAGTACGCTTTCAACTTTCTTATGACGTCATCATCAATGACAGGATGTCGCCTTCCCTTTGATTCCCCTGCACATTGTTTAAATGGCAGGGATTTGCAGTAAAACCCCTTCCGTTCGTCAAAGTATATGCTCCTCCCATTGAAAAAGTTTGGAAGACCAAGGAATTCCTCCATCTGCAACGACATGACAAAATTTATGTGAAAGTTAGATATACTGTATATTGCATGACTAAGACATACACATTAATAGACATCAATATTCATGTGAAAGTTAGATATACTTTATATTGCATGACTAAGACATATGCATCATACAATGATGTTACGAACTAAGCTTTAAAATTGAATATTTTGAATCAAGTATAGGTCATCACCCCTTCCTCACATTTTGTTAAAAGTATAGGTGAAGTGACATCAGAATTGAGACGTCTAATCTGGTCTCAATTCGACAATCTTTTTTTTTTAACCAGTAAGTTGGTAAGGAAGTTAGATATGGCACAATATTAGAGAGATAGGTAGATAGAGGTACAAGAAGATAAGTAGGCTTCGAAATAAATGTGATGTACATAGTTCTATCAAGAAATTTCCTAAAAGACATGAAGACAAAGTAGGAATCAACTCCTCTTTTATAACTATGTCTGCTGACTAGAGTACAGAGAAAATCTCTTACAAACCTGCTGAAGTGCTGGTAATGGATTTTTAATGAAGGCATCTCCGTCAATCACGAGAAACTGTTTCCTTGGAAACACCTTTAGCCACTCCCTAAAGTAGATGACGTAGGCTCCGTGAACCAGGATGGCGTTATCACTGTTGACCTCACCGTTAGGCCGTACGACCGAACCCTCGAACGTGGTGTTCAGGTAGCAGAGAGCTTCTTGGCCCGGTGGCGCCACACGTGGTATGAAGAACTCGGGCCAGGCTATGGTGAGAAGATGCAGATAGTCAGACACTGCCCTTACCACCGGGTCTCGAATGATGACAATGAACTTGGTGTCTGGCATGACAGCTTTTATCCTGGTGGGTGCAGAGACATCGAATATATAGGAAGGCGTCTTCTCCATGGTAACTTCATGTTTAGACGAAACAGGCATCTGATCCCTATACCAGTCCAGACTTTCGTTCATGTGCTTGTTCCAGTAATATATCTCTTGTGGCACTGAGTGGATCAGGTTTGGGTGACTATTCAGGAAGAAGGAGAGGGCACTTGTCCCACACTTTTCCACACCAATCCCAATCGCTTGAGGCAATCTCTTCTTGCAGTCGAGGTCGGTACTGACTTCATCGCCGGGCCTGCTTTGGAGACACGCGTGGGCAGTGGCAGCTAATAATCGATCCTTTGGCGTTCTCCCATTGCTAGAAAATGTATCCTGCCCCAATATAGCCGTCCTTCCGAGATGTCGTCTTGAGGGTTGGGTTTTTCCAGGCACTGGTTCAGAAGAGCGTTCTAGAATTATTGATGTTGCGTAGTAAGTCAAGCTGAAAGCCGTGGATGCTACAAATATTCCAAGTAGGTAAGCCTTCAGTTCCCCGTGAGTGTGCATCACGACCTGTCTTGAATTCTTCTAGATTTTCTATGATCCTATAAAAGCAAGCATACAGGTAATACTTGACGCACGTTGGCCTGAAACAAAGTAACAAACAAACATGCAAACAAATTGATATTGTTTTACCAAGCTTCATAACAGTAGAAGATCGGGAGATGTGACTACTACTAAGTTTTCACCTAGTATTTCTAGGACCAGTGTGTGGAGGAGATCACAGACCACTTTGTTTCTGTGTGACTCTTTGCTTAAAACACTCATTTTCGCTTGATAAAATTACGACATTTATTAAGATGGAAATAACATGTTCCCCAATGAACAGTAGCATTGAGGACGTGATATTCCAAATAATGACTATTTTCTTTGACTGTTTTTTTTTTTGTACAGGTGTAGTTTTATTAGGAATGAAAATCTTGCACCCTTGTGGACAAGTAAAAGAAAATAATCAGATAGATGTGATCTTCCAACCCTTCCTTGCATGACATCAATGGAACAAAATTATCAAGAATTGGAGCCAGAAAATAAGATAATCGTTACCTGTCATGCCTGTAAAGCACTAACTTCTTTTCTCCAGGTCTGATAAACACTTTGGTTTGGGTATTAATTGATTTGGTACACCACGGCAGAGTGTTGGATAAGGACTACTGTATTTAATTGATTCTGTCAAGAACTGACGAAGGAGCTCCATTACCATGTCCATTACTCGATAGTTCAGATGGGTTGATTGTCCTGACGGCAAATAATCATGATTTACTGCAAATCATCAATAAACGATCTTTCTTAACGTGCACGAATCTGATCATGCATTCATGTTAGGAAACATGCAAATACGGTATATAGAACCGTCCGTTGAGTAACTAACAGAAGACAAATCAGATTCTGATATTTCTCAATCAACACTTCTCGTTCAAGAGATTTGTTAAGAGTTAACTCATTCTTTGCCAAATGAGCACAAATTTCAGACTCATAATGTACATATGGACAAGTAATTAATGTGGCACAGAGTGGGTTTAATAGCCTTCCAGTAACATCTTTTCCTTAGACTTGACAAAAACATCTCGAATATAAAACTCAATTGTACAGTAAAACACAGGAGCTGTCAGGAAAGCATCCAGTTATTTTAAGATACTGTAGTTTTTACCACGACCCCTCCCCATAATGTTTTGAGCACAATTTTAGAACTGCTCCAACACAACACGAGATAAGAAATGTGTCCTTACTACAAATCCGCCTTGTTAAACATGGGCCTGTGTACAGTGATAGACAGTGACTCGAAGTATCCATGGAAAGTCTTACAACTGCATCGAACGCATTCCACCGAAGCAGCACGCGATACCACCATGAATGATTCGTCACACGAGCAGTAGTTCTTCAAAATGCTTCCACTATCACTCCAACCTCGTTGCTACTCTGCTCCAATGAAGGAAAAAGAAATTAGTGACAAGTCTTTGTAGTTTTAAGAAAATCCTTGGAGGATGAAAAAGTTGCTAAGGAGTTTGGCTCCATGTGGCAATCTGTTGGAAACAACTCCTGCATCTCTCATGCATACAGGCTGAACTGGGTTATTGCATTCGCTTTATTTACCAAACTACGCATACACAGGCCTAAGCTGGTAGCTTGGTTTGAAGATGAAGCCTTATTCAAACACTCGGCGTTGAGATCTACAACCGCAAAAGAATTTGTTCTACTGTGTTCGCTGGGAAACCTTGCCCTGGGACAATGAGCAAAAGTTGGAGCTTATCCAAAAGAGATGGAGCTATAATCAGGCACACATCCAAGAAGCTCGTACAGACACGAAGACAACAGTACTCTCTCCGCAAGTTGGTAAAGCACAATTCATTCATTCATTCATTCATGTTCTGTCTTCATTTCCAAACGATATATTGTACATGGGTAATACAAACGTCAAAATGATGGTATATACTTGCAACATATGTCACATGATCAGTAGAAATACGTCTTGTTTCATTTAGGACTTGATGGAAATGAAAATTGAGGGGTTGCTAAAAGCGAACTTGTATAGTGCAGTCCCCTCACTTATTTATTTACGTTACATTTCTACAATACATTGTACAAAGCTTACAAAACTATAATACATGTATACCGACAAAGCTTACGAAACTACAATACATGTAACGGACAAATTAATCAGCGCAAATATACACTTATCATTATATCGATGGTAACATGAGGCATGTCACAATAAGTTGTGACCTAGTACCAAATTTTGAGCAATCCATCATTAAAGAAGTTTCCAGCTTAGAAAGACGAGAGCAAAACAGACAGACTGTATTATTTGTCAGTGAACCCAACACATGATTTTAAACAACTGTACCACTGAAAATTCTAAAAAATGTCAATAGAGCCGAATTGAAAGTTTCACTAAAATTAGATCCGAAGTAGTTTCATATTTTCATTTTCATTTCATTGATTTCATTTCCAACAATGCAAAACGTCTACATACACAAAATAACACAATACCAATACAATGTAGTAGCAAAGGAAATGCGTGAAGTTAACAAATTTATGTATCACATATTCACATAAGCAGATGAAATTGAATTAAGATTAAAGTTGTGGGAAATGGAGGAGACGTGCTGAAAAGCCAAGCTTGTATTTTGCAGTCTCCTCGTGGACAAAATAACTAAATAACACCAAGGAAGCAAGTTGCTCATTATATATCTCATGGAGTTTGCATGAAACTCAGAGTTGCAATAAATACGGATGAACCTGCAGTCAACCGCGTGAACTTGTTCCAATTCTTCTGTCTAAAGCTCTTCCTTTGAGGATATCGAGCACCCTTCATAGAAGGATAGAATCACCAAGTGTGTATATATATATATATATATATATATATATATATATATATATATTATAATGACTATACATGAAAGGCAAATATCCCACAAGAAAATAAAATAGCCTTCTAAAGCAATGAGCAGATACACATTAGGTTAGCGAACAAACTGAAATTCAAAATAGGTTTTCTAGGGTGAAAAATGTGCTTTATTTTTTTCGATCCGTTTTTGGTTCCATGAAAATGAGTTGGCACCAAGTGAAAAATCACTGAGTACAGTTAGTCCTGGAGGTCATCAAAAACGTAAAATCAACAGACCTGTTCCTTGAGTGTATAAATGTGTCCCACTGAATTCATGTTCAAGAAAGAATTTGTTTTCAACCAGCCCACTTTGTCAGCTTTAAAATGGGGGCGGGGCCAAGCGTGGAGTCCTCAAAGCGATGCATACTCGCTGAATAGAATGATGAAAGGGCGATGTGTCGAACTCGCTCCGTTGTTAACCTGTGTGGATCCATAGAGGCTGCTGAATAACAATATGCGCAACTCTGAAACATCTTAACAGTTCATCTTTCCCCAACACAAAAACGTGTTCCGCTTTTTTTTTTCTCAACAAAAGACTCACACTTTGCCTCGAAGACCCGAATTCATTGACATGGAGCTGCCGTTCTCGAGCACATTGTTACCTCTTGTAGTTAACGTCTGTAGTCGCAAAATTGTGTCGCTGGAGGAATACTTAAGCCAGCATGACGTGTAAGACGTAATGGTGTTGTTCGAAGTATCGACATCTGTCAAGTGAGACCGTAAGAACATTTGCAGCATATTTTTTTTTTATAGTTGATTCAACATTGTGATAGAAGTACAGAGGGTAAATATCAAAGGCATGATTCGTTCATGTCCTGTTGTAATGTTTCATAATAATAAGTCTTTTTCAGTTTACATGCATCATCCCTTATTCCTGATAAATAATAATCATTGGGTATCTTTCAAAATTGATAACGCAGTGATACTGACATCAATTGATTATGGCGATAATGATTATAACCACATTTATTTAATTCTCTGCGTGGCCCATTGATTACCTGCCCATAATTATGTTTGTGTGTGAAATTTGTGCACATTTTACTCAATGTTAGACATGTTAGAGAAGGAGTTAGGATGTTCTCATCGTCATACTGTGCAATTTCATCTGGAACTAACTGACACGTTATTGATCTCGAAACAACGAAACGTTATCTGTTAAGTGCCAAAGATACAAAATGATCTCTTAACAAAGATAGTCATTAGAAATACTTTGCCCCTATTTAGTATGCTCTGGGAGAGCACGTTCCTTTCAATCATTCAGGCATTTACTGGGCATTCAGCGAGAACATTTTTTTCTTTTAATTGCTAGTACATCCCTCCTCCCGTTTGTTTTGTTTTTCCTCCATGTTTATTTTCTTATTTTTTACTTTGTCTTCGTCTACACAGGATGCATTATTTCCGTCTTTACATTAGGTTGTTCAATTCAAACCTTATAAAACATCCTAACTTCATTTCGCAGAATATTTCATATGTGTTGGATATGTTTTGAATGAACTATAATGCCTATCCTGTTTTTAATAGGAAAACGCCTCAGCAGTGTCCAGTGGAACCTGTAGATCGGAGAAGTAGGGAGCTGATTTGAATAATCACATAGTGCACCAGTATATCACCATGCAAATCTCCGGAAACGCTAAGGTGTACCTCACGGGAGTGATCCTCTGTGTAACGGTGGTTATCGTCACCCTCAACCTGTCCCCACCACTGTATCTAAAACAGACCTTCCAACCTGTGCTTGAAAGGATACAACCCGTAAGGCGGCGGTTCCAGACGGTGGGTGCAGAGCGAGAGACTCCTGCATACAGTGGTATCGACGTCTACCCAGGAGGCAATCGGTCAGTGCTCAGCAAATGCGAAACATGCATCCAAGAAGGGAAAGATGACATGGTCGCGGTCGATCTGGAATTCAAGAGGCGATTGCCGAAAGTGATAGGAATTGGGGTGAAAAAATGTGGAACAAGTGCCCTCTCCTTCTTTCTCGAAGATCACCCCTTCCTAGTCCACTCAAAGCCCCAGGAGGTATTTTACTGGAACAAACACAAGAATGAAAGTCTGGACTGGTATAGGGACAAGATGCCGTTTTCGTTTAGACACGAAATCACCATGGAGAAGACACCTTCCTACATCTTCGATCTCACCATACCAACCAGGATAAAAGCTGTCATGCCAGACACCAAGTTCATCGTCATCATTAGAGACCCGGTTGTCAGGGCAGTGTCCGACTACCTGCATCTGCAAGGCATCGGTTGGCCCGAGTTCTTCAAGCCACGCGTAGCGGCACCAGGCAAAGAGCCCTTCTGCTACCTGAACACCACGTTCGAGGGTTCGGTCGTATGGCCAAACGGCGAGGTCAACAGTGATAACGCCATCCTGGTAAATGGAGCCTACGTCATCTACCTGAGGGAGTGGCTAACGGTGTTTCCTAGGAAACATTTTCTCGTGATTGATGGAGACGCCTTTATCAAAAACCCACTGCCAACATTGCAGAAGGTGAGTAGTTAACTTTTAACATTTAGTTGTTATTAAAACACCCTTTTATCAACATTGTGATATACAAATTTGGACAGAAACTAACACGTCACACTTTACATTCTAATGAAGTCAGTGTTCCAGTTTGATTCAGCACTTGATCCCATTCACCCTCCTTTCCCTGAATTCTAGTAATCTACATTGTCAGCACTAGCCAAGATACTTTATTGACATCCAAGCATGTACCCTTGCAGATTTACCTGCCAATGGAACCCATTTTTGTCTTGTAAGTTATTGCAATAAATCATGTAAATACAGTGGTATGTGAGTTAATGCCAACATCTCCATTACAATTTCGCATCATCACAGATCGAGGAATTTCTTGGACTTCCAAAATTCTTCGATGAGGAGAGCGTGTACTTCGATGACAAGAAAGGATTTTTCTGCAAAGCCAAACCAGTCAAACGCTGCGCTTCAAAGTTCAAGGGAATACCCCATCCGGAAGTTGACGATGACGTCATAATGAAACTAAGAGATTACTATCGTCCGTATAACGCTGAACTAGAGAGATTGCTGGGACAGACATTTACCTGGACCCGACTTGAATAAAGTTTGGATGATTTTCGTAGTGTCGTTATCATGGAAATTTATGTATAAACAATACACCTGCCTCTCGTGGAACTGTAATCTTCCATGATAACAAGAACAATAGTGACTTTATGGCGCATACTAATCATCAATCAGTCTTATTTACCAGGGGCCTGTTGCATAAAACTTACCGTTGAATTTCAATGGTAACTACCGTCAAAATTAGGCGTCACAGCCAATCAGCATCAAGGATTATAAAATGTACCGCTAATTTAAAGACTTACCGCTGGAAAGGAGCGGTAAGTCCAGCGGTAAGGGTTTTATGCAACAGGGCCCAGTATGCGCTTTACAAACAAGCAATTATGATCTGGAGTTAAATACACAGCAACACTACTAGTAATTCATTTTCATTTAAACATTAAGGAAGTTAATGAATAACTTCTTCACCGTATCTATAAAAAAAGACAACTAGCCTTTTGTGTAAAGGATGGTTTCAACGTCCATGCAATTACCAATCAATCTATTTGTATTAAAGATGGTTTCTACGTTCATGAAACTGTTTTATACATTCATGTAATTACGCATTGCTTTAACCATAACTAGCCGTTTAATGTGTGTACGGTGATCTCTACACTCGTGAAGATGGTTTTCACGTCTGCGTAATTACCCATTGCTACTGCCATAAGAAGCCATTTGTGTGTAAGATGATTTCTACGTTCAAGCCATTACCCATACCATAAGCAAGATAAGTAGCCATTAAGATGGGTCCTATGTTCACGTAATAACCCATTGCTATTACACACCATAACCTATAGAAGGCAGCTGTGTTTAAAGTGATTTCTGCGTCCTTGTATTTCACCCATGCATTGCTTTTACCATAACCAGCCATTCATCTTGTTCATGTTAAAGATTGTTTCTATACCTGCAAGTGATTACCCATTGCTATTTTCTATGCATGCATTCGTGTTTAAAGTCGTTTCTACGTCCCTGTATATTTTAACCCATTGTTACAAGAAGTCGCTGGAACCCATGCAGAGTATATAGGGATTTAAAAAAAAAAACAGGTAAAGGCTGTTTGATACATACGGACTTTACTCGGTGGTTCTGTTCAAACGTTTGTTAGATTTCAAGAGTAAGAACTGAATGTGGTAAAAGATCCTTTTCAGTTGACGGTGCTCTACTATGGAATAGCCTGCCACCCCAAGTGCGAAATGCCCAAAGTAAGAACGTTTTTTGTTCACAGTATTTGAAATGGTGTTCTGGGTAATAAGTTTATCAATTTTTTTTTCTCTCTCGCGGGATGTTGATTCACGTTGTAGCGGAGGGTAGAAGAAGAAGCAGATTGTATGTTGTTGTTTGATATTGTATGATGATATTGCAATGTTGAGTATAGTTGATTTTGTTGTTAGAAATGAATGTTCACTTTTGACGTACAGAATAGTATAATGTATAAGTGAATGAAGAGTTTAGTGTAGATAATAGTTTTTGATTTGGTAAATTGATAGAAAAAAATTTAATGGTTGTATAATTTTTTCTTCTCAGACATGTATATTTTGATATATATGATATATTTATATTCATTTAGGGGGTGCATTTTTCTTTATAAACTCAGACAGTAAGTTGCATTTTTTCCCATCCCGGTTGCAAACTGCTACATTTAGTCTCATTCTTCATTTTCCCAATGTTATGATCAGTTCTATTCTGTTTGAGGTACTATTCGGAGTTATGTAAATGTTATTTGTTGTGATTGTCACCTTGTATGTATGTGTTTACAGGGCCCCCTGGAAAACAGTACTTGATTACTGACGGGGCCACCCTGTATAAATAAAACGAAATAATAATAATAATAATAATAATTTCTTGGAGTAACCTACTTGATTTATCATCTTCGTGGCTGCAACAGTGTCTTGTTAAATGCATGCCATCGTATCCAAATAAAGAAGATTATCAAGTGTTTGAGGTGCTACTAAAAGAGAGCCCCGGATGATTTTCAGACTTTTGTATTTGAACAAATATGAATTGGTTATACCGGGTACAGAGTTTCAGAAGTTCATATTATCACGCAAATTGTCTCCTTAAGGTCGAGTGTCTCCTTAATAAAGTAATTACTTGTTGAAACAGATGTCTTCTTAAAACTGGATACTTTATTGATTGATTGACTGATTGATTTACTAATTGATAGATTGATTGTTTGATTAATTCGATTGATTGATTGATTGATTGATTGATTGATTGATTGATTGATTGATTGATTGATTGATTGAATGAATGATTCTTCCAAATTTCCGAAAATGCATTTGGCAGTCAGAAAAGCTCTAATATTCATGCGGGCTTCATAGTCAGGTCGCTTAGTGAAATTACCGTTACACAGCGGATAAAAGCATCAAATTTGGCATACGGATTCCTTTAGGACTATTAAATAAAGTTAGAATAGGAGCCCTCTGGAAGTTTTCGATTTTTAGGGTGAAAATGCTGAATTTTGATATATCTTTATGATATGATATATATATATATAGGCCTATACTGGATTGCGTAAGTAATAGGTCGCTTAGCGAAATTACTATTACACGGCGGATAAAAGCATCATTTTTTTTTCACACGGATTCTTTTAGGACTATTAAACAATATTACAGTAGGAGCCCTCCGGGATTTTTTGTAGAAAAACACTAAAAGATCAAATTTCAAAATGGCCGACACTTAATTGGCAAAACCCTCACTTTTCATGTCATATGGGTGATACGATGACAATTATTACGTGTGTTTTTGTATCTATGGTTTGTTTTAGAACCTTGGCTTGAACATTGTGTTAGGAAAATTAATTCTTGCGTAATGTAAAGTCTCTGAACTACTGGGGGAGAGGTATAAGGGCAAAAGGGGGACCCCCCCCCCCCTTCTTAAAAAATGGTTGTTCGCTTGTTCTTTTGCGTGCTTTTTTTTTCTCGTTTTGCTCTATACGCGGGGGATAAAAACATAAAATTTGGCACACGGATTCCTTGAGGACTAGGAAACAATATTAGACTAACCACACACACACATACACACACACACACACACACACACACACACACAAGATCAAATTTCAAAATGACCGACACTTATGGCAAACCCCTCACTTTTCATGTGATATTACTTATAGAATGATTGATACGATGACAATATTAGTATATATCTTTAATTTTGGTTTGGCTTAAAACCTGAATTTGGACATTGCCGTAGGAGCATTGTTTATATTCTTGCGTAATGTAGTCTCTGAAGGGCTGGGGGAGGGGTAGGGCAAAGGGGGCGGCCCTCAACTTAAAAAGTGGTGGTTCGCTTGTTCTGTTGCGTATTTTTCCGTCTTGCTTTAAACACGGCGGAAAAAAAAACATCAAATTTGGCGCACGGATTCCTCATTAGAGTAAGAGTCCTCCTGCAATTTTTAAACACACACACACACGCGCGCGCGCGCGCGAATTGAAATTCCAAAATAAATCAATTCACAACAGATATGAACTTATACGTTATCACATTCTCTTAGTCAGGTCGCTTATTGTCAACATTTGGGCTTACCGTTAGAGCGGATAAAAGCACCAAATTTGGAGAGGTGATCCCCTAGGACCTACTCATTCATATTGGAATAGGAGCCCTTTGGAATTTTTCGATTTTTAGGGTGAAAATGCTTAATTTTGATATTTCTTTATAATAATTATGATATATATACTGCATTGTGTAAGTAAGGGAATGTGGTCATATATTCCTAAGTTCAGATCTGTTGTGAATTGATGTATTTGTCATGGAACTGAAAACATACTCAAACTTGAGACCATGATTAACATCAAAGCATCTGAAACATGGAGCTGGCAGAATTCTGATCAAATATTATATACGCATATTGTATACTAATCAAATACAACTGTATAATGTATACAGTTTAGACAGCCAGAAGATAGTTTCTAAAATAAACAGTTTTCCTACTCAGTTGGGGATATGGGTGCATGGAGGCGCACCGGGCGCGCCCCTTCTATTCTTTGTTAAAACAAAGAAATAAAAAGAAAAAATGGAGGGGGAGGGCATGCGCCCCCGTAATTAATTTTGTAAAGGCGCCCCTCCCCCTCACGGAATTCCTGGATCCACCCCTGCTACTCCCATGCTCTGAGACTCTAAGAATCATTTCACACTGAAATAATTTTTCAGTGCAGTAAGATTTATTTGTGGATACAGTGCACTCCCGTTATGACGAACGCGGTAAGCATTTTCGTAACAACTAAGTAAAAAAATCAGGTCCCAAAACTCTCATCTATCTTTCTATACATTACTGTTCTGTTTATAATAAATCGAATTGTCGATATCACAGGGTAAAAAAGCTGCCGGTCCCGACGACGTTTGCTATAACGGGGGTGCATTCTACTGCTACTACTTTCTTCTTGTGCCACTGATATGTGTCTCAGTATACCAGAAAATTTCCCTTCTGAGATTATTGGTGAGCTTTCTCTTTTACCAGGAATTGTACCGATAATTGTACCAAATGAGGAC
The DNA here is from genome assembly GCF_040938485.1 of Diadema antillarum. Classification (NCBI taxonomy): domain Eukaryota; kingdom Metazoa; phylum Echinodermata; class Echinoidea; order Diadematoida; family Diadematidae; genus Diadema; species Diadema antillarum. Next base: position 158,079 of record NW_027270927.1, on the reverse strand, counting down.
AGAAAGAAAGACACTCTTGTCATATAGTTGTGCTGGCCAATATATATTTGGATTAAAGATGTTTAAAGTTGCGTTTGCATGCTGAGGGAGGTTTATTTTGCAGGAAAGGAACTAACTAACTATCATATAGTCGCTTTACAACAAACTGTATAATGTCCTTCTTTCCCCCAGAGGATTACCTTTATCATGTACATGTGCTTTCTGCTGTAACATTCCAAGGCAATATTATACGAGTACATACTTAGAGATAAATTTTTACCAGAAATGTCTTCTCTAACAAATGCATGACAACATTACTCCAATCCACCGTAAGTGAAATGATGTGATGGATATCAAAGTTGTTACAATAATTGGATTAAATTCCAATACTTTTGCTTTTCAGAATGTGATCCATCATGGTTTTTATTATAAAGTGAGATCGTGATTTGCCAGCAAGACACCGCTCAACCCTTAAAGTGTCTCTTGAAGAGTTCAAGGGCAAGTGGTGACAAGACAGATGCCTACAAGTCACTCCTGTCCAATGCTGAACAGTTCCGAGCCATTATTGCTGTTCCAGTTGAACTCTGCTTTGGGAGTGAAGAAACTGTTGAAAGCTTTGTTACACACTCAGCTCAATGGCACAAATCAAGGTTCTAATCGCACCCAGATGGCATGAAAAGCGGGGAGTTTGCCATATAGGCCCTAAGTGCTGGCCATTTTGGAATTTGATTTCGTGTGTGTGTGTGTGTGTGTGTGTGTGTGTTTTCCTTAAAAATTGCAGGAGGACTCTTACTCTGATGAGGAATCCGTGCGCCAAATCTGATGCTTTTATCCGCCGTGTATAAAGAAGCAAGACGATTAAAAAATACGCAACAGAACAAGCGAACCACCCCTTGTTAAGTTGAGGGCCGCCCCCTTTGCCCTACCCCTCCCCCAGCCCTTCAGAGACTTTACATTACGCAAGAATATAAACAATGCTCCTACCGCAATGTCCAAATTCAGGTTTTAAGCCAAACCAAATATAAAGATATACTAATATAGTCATCGTATCAACCATTCTATAAGTAATATCACATGAAAAGTGAGGGGTTTGCCATAAGTGTTGGCCACTTTGAAATTTGATCTTGTATGTGTGTGTGTGTGTGTGTGTGTGTGTGTGTGTGGTTTGTCTAATATTGTTCCTAGTCCTCAAGGAATCCATGCGCCAAATTTTATGTTTTTATCCCCCGCGTATAGAGCAAAACGAGGAAAAAGTGCACGCAAAAGAACAAGCGAACAACCATTTTTTTTGAAGGGGGGGGGGGTCCCGCCCCTTTTGCCCTACCCCTCCCCCAGCAGAGACTCTACATTACACAAGAATATAATGCTCCTAACGCAATGTTCAAACCAAGGTTCTAAAGCAAACCAAAAATACAAAAACAAATGTAATATATTGTCATCGATCGAATCACCCATATGACATGAAAAGTGAGGGTTTTGCCAATTAAGTGTCGGCCATTTTCAAATTTGATCTTTTTAGTGTTTTTCTACAAAAAAAAAAATCCAGTAGGGCTCCTACTCTAATATTGTTTAATAGTCCTAAAGGAATCCGTATGAAAAAAAAAATGATGATTTTATCTGCTGTGTAATGGTAATTTCGCCAAGCGACCTGACTATTACTTAACAATACAGTATATATATCATATTATAAAGAAATATCAAAATTCAGCATTTTCACCCTAAAAATCGAAAAATTCCAGAGGGCCCCTACTCTAATATCAATGAGTAGGTCCTAGGGGATCACCTCTCCAAATTTGGTGCTTTTATCCGCTCTGTAACGGTAAGCCCGAATTTTGACATTAAGCGACCTGACTATCAGTAAATATCTTTACCGCGCATACCAAGCTTGATTTGATACAGCAGACGGGAACTAAATCGGTCATTTTACAAATACACTTACGCGCGCACACAAAACATGCAAACATCAAAAAAAAAAAAATGGAACTGGGAGCTGGAGGCTTGGTTGAAACAGAGAAATGAAATTGAAAAGCAACTATAAAATCATACAGATTATAAGGAGAGAAAATCGGTGTAGTTCATCTCAAAGTGATGATTTTGATAGACTGAAAAAGCAGCTGTAGGACCTAAGTGAATTTAGAGCAACTAACGAAAACCGTCGTTTAACTGCAGGAATAACGTGTCGACACGACACATTCTTAGCGAAGTGGAGGTATTTTAAGGTTTCCTTTCTCCTATTGAAACTTTGTTGACCGAAAGTATGGTAAACAAGAGGGGGAAAAGGCTCCTTTTAATCGGAGCTGGTCAGCCCGTTGACAAAAAGAGGGTGTTTTTAGCAGGCAGGCATGGCCTGCAAAACTGTTCTCTATCATGCAACCTATAGGTTGCCTATATACGAGAGCAACCCTCTAGCACCTCCCTGCCTCTAGGCTGGTAAACCATGATACACGAAAATGTAGATTATAGCTGATAACTGGACGCCATCATAACAAGGCCATGTAAATCGTCTAAACTACCCCCATGCTACAGTGGACTGCAGCAGTAATCGGAATATAGGCCTAATGTTTAAATTATGTATGCAATGGCGTAAAATTCATGGTATCTGCATATAGGACTAACCACATCAGTATTTAAAAAGTTTTGAATCCACTTCCAGACCGACTCCGCCATTGTGAGAAGGCGAGTAATAAAAGAGTCAGAAATACGGACAGAAAAGTGATGTAGCTGTCTTTCCCTCACTGCACTCCATATACTGTATATAGATTACTAGTATCTTCTCATAAGCCCGCACTAAAATAACGAGTTTGGAATCGTCTTTACCTGAGCAATCCGCTTCCTTAACGCGCTCAAGAAGGATGAATACAGATTATGGCCGGCATAGTGAAGAAACTGCTCTTGAGGTTCGCCGCATTATTCCAGAACTCGGTCAGATTGGTACAGAAAAGCAACCTGTTGATTTCATATCGTAACTAATATTGAATTTGTGGTTTTCTCCAACATTTCTTTTTATTCAATTGGATTTGTAGAGAGATATCTCCACTACTTTTTCCACTGTGAATCAATTGATTTTTATCGGGATACGATGATGATTGATAGATTACAAGTTTCTTTCAGATGAACTTTATCATTATCATCAAGAAGCATTGCTGAAAGGCATGGGATCCAACAGAACTCTTACTAATAGAGAAAAGTGCATTGAAAACTTTCACGGTGTCTTGTAATAGCTGCAGGCGTCATCCATACAATACAAATGTGATATTTTAACATTTTAACATTTCTTAAACACGAGCATGTGTGTTTGTATCTACTATAAATTGTTTGTTTGTTATTCTTGTCCATCATTCTTTTGTTGGGTATAACACGGCTCAGCGAATAGTGGCTGCATCAGGTTGTAACTTTGTAAGATTAGTCTGGGTTTTTTTTTTCTTTTCTTTTTTGTACTTAATGATTACTGTTTATAATGATGTCTATGTTGTTTGGTGACTTATTATTACGTTTTGAGTGATCTTCGTATTACAAACCTTGCTTTTAAGTGGATCACCTTTTTTCTCATCCTTTTATGTCACACGTGTCAAAGTATGTATTAATGTTCTTAGCTATTCTACTCTGTTGTGCTTATCATATACTTAACGATTCATATTGCGTTATGTATTTTCTTTTTCAAACAATGTGATGGTGCAGTGCATACTTTATATTTTGTTGTAGGGTTGGGGGTACCACGTATCGACACCCTAAGGATCTGTAGCTTGTTTATTCTAAAAATATAATACAAATCCGCCTAATTCTTACCTCAAATATGCCATAAATACTGCAGTTTTGAATGTCGTGACCGTCTCGTTGATTATGAATCTCCGTTTTAAAATAGCGCAATTTTAGTGCGTGCGTTCCGTTTTCTTCGCGCAGCTAAAAAGGGAACCTTGCGATCGACACCCCCTCTCCTCCATAGGTATACACGTGAATTTCACAGCATAGGTATACACGTGAATTTCACAGGCCATAGGTAATACACGTGAATTTCACAGCCATGCGTCGTTACTGATCGGATGTGTAATTTTTAGCTTGGTTTGTTTGAGTTTGATTTTCGTTTCTTCGTTTTTATTGTTTTTATAGCTAATGACACTTAATCCCGCGCGTACTTTTTTGTTCTATACGCAAACAGCCATGATACGCAGGGTGTCGATGGGAAGGTGCCCTGTCGATAGGTGGTGCCCCAACCATACTCTTTGTTGGATGTCGAATGGAAAATAAATGAAACTGAACTGAACTGAATATATCAATTGTGTTTATCATTTTCCCATAAGCTTCTCTCCGCCTGAAGGCTTTCGAGCAAGTAGGACCCTAATATTTTGCTTGACTAATTCTGCGTTGTTCTGGATGTTTAAAAAATGCTTACCTGCAACATTAGATCTGAAATTCAATTTCTTTCATCCGGACCTCCAATCTTCACGGGACAATTTTAATTCTGGCCCCATCTCTCATTGGCTTGCCACTTGAAAGCATGATTTAAACCGTAAACAGTCACTGCTGGAATAATCAAGTAGCTGAAGTAATGTTGTTTATGTTAATGTTTGAGAGTTTCCATACATTGTATTGATATAGTAAGACTTCACAGCTAGAGGACAAAAGAGAGAGGGAGAGAGAGAGGAGAAAGAATTAATTGGCGGAGTTTGAAAAAAAGAAGAAGAAAATACTAACATGACTAACCGTAACCGTAATGGGATCATTGTAATGGAGACAATGCACCATTATTATGCCTACTGTGGACACAGGAAGGCGTGGGCCTGTCCCTTTTTCACTTTTACAGCTTTCTTCCAAGTGGTAATAGGAGGTCAAGCCTTTACTTATCAGGGAGCAATTTGATGTTTCTATGTAATTGTATCAAATCATTGATTTTTTTTTCTTTTTAAATCTAAACCCCTTGGTAGAACAGTCGTACCTTGTTGGATCAGCCAAGTTATAGGGCAATCCAGCCGTCCTGTGCATTCTTATACTCGATTTGATATACACTGATCTGTTGTTCTTCTCATATCGGAAAATAGATAGAGAATGCAAAACACTAAAGACCCATCTGTCATCCCAGACTTGCCACCTTAAAATAGAACCGACGGATATGATTCACTAGTCTTCGACAGATATGATTCACTAGTCTTCAACGAATTTCACTTTTCACTTTCAATTTAATTTAATTTCTATGCCCAAAATAATACATATAATTGTTGAAAATTAACAATAATCATTGCATAAGCATGTGAAACCTAAGATCATAATTTATTAACGGGATAGTGCAATTAAGGAATTCCAAATACAAATTAGGAACCAAAACATAACATTTGCTATGGACTAAGACACTACTATTTTTCCACCACTTTTGATATTCTAATGTTTGTAATTAAGGTATGCTTGGTTTCAAAAACCCTCTGCAAGTACGGATCAAGCAATTACGTTTCTGTTTTATATCATTATAAGGAAAATCGATTCGACTTATCTTCGGCGCTCAATATCATCCATGACACTTCAATACTCTGCACAATCCATATAGGTAGAAAATCTTATTTCAATTCATAACATTTTTTATCATGAAATTTCAAAAGTCATAACATTTCGGAGATACAGCTTGTCGAAGGTAAAAATGTCAGAGGTGAAACGTGAATAGTTAAAATCTCAGACGTAGAAATGTCAAAGCCAAAATGTTAGCGGTATATAAATATCAGAGGTAAGAGTGTCTGTTTTAAGCATAAGCTGTCGGGGATACCTCTGGCATATACAACATCGTATAGCTTTACCTATACATTGTAGTACCATTTCGCCAGTGTTATTTAAAGAGTTTGTGGGGAAGAACAAACACAAGAAACTGAGGAAGAAAAAAAGACGCACAAAAACTTTTCATTCAAAAGCAGGTCAACCCTCCGGACTAACTGGGCTTCTTACCATCTCTGTCGGGTGGACGAAGAGGTTTCTTATTCATACCTTATCCGCTTGGACGACCAAGCCTACTGAGGTACTGAGAGGGGGCAGTATCATGAAACAAATACCTTTAACAAACTGCTAACAATTTGTTAGCCGAAGGACGATACAAACAATTCGTGCACCAGCATGATATTGTTGAGACAGTGGTTACTAAAGATCGAGTTGAGTCAGTATACTGACCAGTGGGGGAGGCCTGAGTCCGGTCTGGCGATTTCGCTATGCTGAACAAAGAAGTCGCTAAGTCTGTTGACCTGGTATGCTTAGTTTGCGCCTTGGGGACCAAGCTAAGTAAACTTTTGACCAAGAAGAGACATGCCTCATTCTTTTCATGATAGAACCACCAATGCCTTGCACACCAAAAGAACTGTGGGTTCAGAAATAGAATTTTAAGTAGACTTCTGAATATTTACGAAGCATCGTCTGTAGTACAAGAAGGCGGTGCTATCACATTGCCTATGTGTATTGCAAGAATCATGGGCTTTGACGTGGACGCCATTGTGTAGGTAAGTTTGATTTCAAACGCTACTAATGCCAAACGTAAAACTTATTTCCTTGATCGGCAGTAGGCGAAATGACACCAGTCATGCTTAATCCAACGGAAAACTGAAAGAAAGTCACAGTTTATGTTGTTAATTTAACAGGGGAGGGCCCACCAGGCGTTTGTCTTGTTACAAACCTGGAAAGTTCTAGATTGGAGATTAACATCGTTGGAGTTAAGTTCCTCTCTAAGTGGTCCCATAAAATTTCGTGCACTGGTTGTTTGCTATAAATACTGAGGTTGTTCGTTGCTTCAGCGGCATTATTATCTTGCTGACTTGTATATTATCAACATGTACAACGTTAATTTACGTACGTTCACAATTATGCAAATCGCATGAAATTTCCTTGTTTGAAATTTCTAAAGGGGATCTGCCTGTTCAACTATCTGCTATTGAGCCATAGTATTTTCATTGACAAAACGGTAACGGGCCAACAGTTACAGGTTTTTCAAGTTTGTTCATGGCAGAATCAGGGGTGCCCCCCTTGGGACCCAGGGGAGGGGGGTGGGGAGGGGTTCTAATGGGGCCTAAATTGTACATTTTCATCTTCTTCTTAAGAATCCCATGACCCATTTTCACCAAACTTGGCAGGTAGCATCCCTAGGGGGTTAGGAACTCAATTTGTTAAAATGGGCACCATGCCCCACCCAGGGGGCCCCCAGGGGGGCCCAAACCCCCCAAAATTAAGGAATCTGTAAAAATCTTCTTCTCTAGAACCAGACGTGATAGAGCTAAGTTAATACTATGAGTTAGTACATTGATGACTGTAGTTTCAAGTTTGTTCATGGCAGAATCAGGGGTGCCCCCCTTGGGACCCAGGGGAGGGGGGGTGGGGAGGGGTTCTAATGGGGCCTAAATTGTACATTTTCATCTTCTTCTTAAGAATCCCATGACCCATTTTCACCAAACTTGGCAGGTAGCATCCCTAGGGGGTTAGGAACTCAATTTGTTAAAATGGGCACCATGCCCCACCCAGGGGGTCCCCAGGGGGGCCCAAACCCCCCAAAATTAAGGAATCTGTAAAAATCTTCTTCTCTAGAACCAGAAGTGATAGAGCTAAGTTAATACTATGAGTTAGTACATTGATGACTGTAGTTTCAAGTTTGTTCATGGCAGAATCAGGGGTGCCCCCCTTGGGACCCAGGGGAGGGGGGTGGGGAGGGGTTCTAATGGGGCCTAAATTGTACATTTTCATCTTCTTCTTAAGAATCCCATGACCCATTTTCACCAAACTTGGCAGGTAGCATCCCTAAGGGGTTAGGATCTCAATTTGTTAAAATGGGCACCATGCCCCACCCGGGGGGCCCCCGGGGGGCCCACACCCCCAAAATGAAGGAATCTTTTAAAATCTTCTCTAGTATCAGAAGTTATAGAGCTAAGATAATACTATGAGTGAGTACATTAATGACTGTAGTTTCAAGTTTGTTCATAGGAGATCCAGGGGTGCCCCTACTTTGTAGTTACGTTTACTACATATCTTGAATATACCAAAATGGCCTGTCTTCAACATGAATCATTATGGATATGATTGATTGTGAGCTTTTTTCCATCCTTATCCGTCTACTAACGAGACGATAGGTTAATGCGTCTCAAAAATCTTCATTACTTTCGTCTTTTTTAATGTATTAATCATGTTTCCTGATGATTTTTTATTTTCTATGCCTCTAATAAACACTGAATCACAAACTCGAGTGGTGGCCGCTATGTGCACTGAATGGGCAAAAGTAGGAAAATAGTAAACCGTTGTTTCATGCCAATTGCTGGTTACAAGAATCTAGATTTTTTTCACGGAGTTCGTTCAAGAACAAATTAGAAGACCTGATATGAAATACTCAGGACTTATTTATGTTTAAGTGAAGTTTATTTGTGTATTTGAATGGGGATCTGTATGTCTAAATCATTAATAATCTCCCTTTATTTTTTGAAAACATTTCACTCCGTGCCATCTTTCCAGGGCAACTGAGAAGACACTCAGTGTCAGTGTGTTGATGCTCCTGCGGATCGTCCGGAATAGAACGTTGGGTGATTGCCATCAATGATGTGGGCATCCAGGAACATCAAGTCAATCTTGCTAGGTATGTTCATTGTTGCTATGGTCCTTGCCATAACGCACAACATGACAGCAACAATTCTTGACAACACTTTCAAACCAGTCCATGTAAAGACGCAGCCATCGAGGCGACAGCTCGTGAAAGCGTTTGTTGCAGAGGAAATGAGTTTTATAAACATCAGCACAAGAACACGCCAGAAAAATCAGCTGTCAGCAGTAGCCGCTGTCCGGAGCTGTCGCCATTATAAGGAACAGGTTGACGAAGCCGTGGCCGACCTCGACTGCAAGAAGAGATTGCCTCAAGCGATTGGGATTGGTGTGGAAAAGTGTGGGACAAGTGCCCTCTCCTTCTTCCTGAATAGTCATCCAAACCTGGTCCATTCAGCGCCACAGGAGATATATTACTGGAACAAGCGCCAGAACGAAAGTCTGGACTGGTATAGGGATCAGATGCCTGTTTCGTCTAAATATGAAGTTACCATGGAAAAGACACCTTCCTATATATTCGATGTCTCTGCACCCTCCAAGATAAAAGCTGTCATGCCCGACACCAAGTTCATCGTCATCATTCGAGACCCGGTTGTCAGGGCAGTGTCTGACTATCTGCATCTTCTTCACATTGGTTGGCCCGAGTTCTTCATACCACGTGTGGCGCCACCGGGCCAAGAAGCTCTCTGCTACCTGAACACCACGTTCGAGGGTTCGGTCATTCGGCCAAACGGTGAGGTCAACAGTAATAACGCCATCCTGGTTCACGGAGCCTACGTCATCTACTTTAGGGAGTGGCTAAAGGTGTTTCCAAGGAAACAGTTTCTTATGATTGATGGAGACGCCTTCATTAAAAACCCACTGCCAGCATTACAAGAGGTGAGTTGATTCTTACAAAGAACCGTGTCATTGACCTTAGATATAGGAACATAATATGTTTTACGTTTAACACTTCACTTCTTTTATCACTTATATTTGAGAAATATGCCTTTAGGGAAGACTGTAACTTTTTCCAAAAACAAACTTGAAATATTTAATATCTAATTATATGTGTTACTCAATCGCGCAATGAACGGGGGTATATTTGCATCCTGTGTTGAGCGACACCATGAACTAATAGTTCGATACTGTACCATGACTGTAAGCGTTGCTACTGCAAAATTAAATCTGGAAGATCATTAAAATATGAAATAATACACCGCACTGTTCATACTGTGTCATAATCTCTGCAGATGGAGACATTTCTTGGGCTGCCAAAATTCTTCAACGAGAAGAGTGTATATTTCGACAAACACAAAGGATTTTACTGCAAGGCCAAGCCGGTTCACGCCTGTGCTGGAAAGGTCAAGGGGAGACACCATCCGGAAGTGGATAATGAGGTCATGAGAAAGCTGAGAGAATACTATAGGCCATATGACGCCGAGCTTGAATCTCTGCTGGGAAGAACATTCTCCTGGATTCCACATGATGCGGAATGATAATATAGCCACGGACTATTCCCACAGCATGACGGGATTATATGGAGATTGCGGGATGGAGATTGGTGACCTGTGGCCTCCGAGCCTTAGGTGGGGTCGCATTTTACATGTTGAATCTGATGTGGGAATACATCAGATTAGACTTGCATTTACACTGTACCATTAACTTCAATCTAGGTCCCTGTTCTCTTTGGGGTAGTTTACAGACGCCATGCAAGGGAATTCAAGGAGGCATTGAAAGAAGATAAAATGAACTCGGAGACCTATTTTGATTTCACTCCGAAATTCCACTGATACAACGAGCGGCAAATCATCACATATTATTCCAATACAAATGCCAAGTCTCGGTAAGAGAAAAGTACAGATTCAAACTTCGGAGAAGAAAAACCCATAAGTTATGGAGCTTGAAGGGTATAATGTTTTCAGAAGACAGTGATATTTGTCATAGTTCCAATGTGAAAAAAAAAAAACAAGGCAATGATATTCTCGCCGCAAAACCAGAAAATATGAAAGAGGCATCAATTTTCGTCAGTAGTACAGCATCTATAATAAATTACGACGCCTCCCATTGTACAAAGTCATTACTGCCAAAATTATGTCATTTTCTTATGATTCATTTAAACAAACATAAATTCACCAAATCTTTGTGTGAATGCTAATGAGAGACTTGTATGTTCGACCATGCTACCATTATACCTTATCACATCTCTTCCATATGTGGCTGTGTCCGCCATCATCACTTTGTTACTTCTTTGTCTGATTTCATTCTACATAATAATACATGTATTTCGTAAATTCAGATTAAAAATGAAGTGAATGAATTTTGACCCATAAGTATCATGACGTCATGATGTGTAGAAGTCTCCTTTATATTTGGGCTGTGGTTTCCTTGAATGCACATTCAACTATTCAAGTCAGCTGCCATAAGATAGGGGGAATCAAAAGACAGAGAATATCCGGAAGTTAATCATCCTGTGTTCGACAAATTAATTGAGTGTATGCACTATGACAAATAGCATAGTTTCCGTGGGACAGAATCGTGTATGCACGTGATGAATTATCAGTAGATTGTATATTAATAGATGTTGATATACACAGGACTTGTGAAAATTTACGAGTACTTTTAGACATCTGAATCCAAAATGCTAAGTTTGGATAGTAATCCTGAAATAACAATCATGTAACAAATCAGTGACGGATCCAGAGGGGGGCGCACCGGGCGCACGTCCCCTCGTTATTTCTTGTTAAAACAAAAGAGGGTAAAAAGAAAAATAAAGTAGATGAAACCCGGAAGTAGCACTAGAAATATTGTTTGCACCCTTCCCCCTTTTACGGAATTCCTGGATCCGTCCTTGCAAATGATTTGTTGTTCAATATTACAGATGTTATTAAGATGTCACGAATGCTTTCGTATACATGATATAGATTGCGTGTGGGTGAGACTGGAATACAGATGCAGTAGAGACAAAGAAAAAAACAACACAACAGTAGTCTCCAAGTACATGTATTGTAGATTCTAAGTATTGTAGATTCCGAGCTGTGTCTTTCGTTTCACTGCCATTTTGCACCAATGAATCTAAAAAACATATCTCAGCTCTTAGCAAATGAGGAATTGCCAGATAATAGGACATCGTGAGATGTGTAATACGGCAATGTATCTACAATCTTCAGTTCATCCAAATCTGATTCACGAATCATTTTGTCATCAGAATTCTCTGGTTCTATTCATTCCATGGGACATGTCATTATGAAAGCCTTAAAGATGATTGAAAAGTCCGAATTCACTAAGATGATTAAATGGTCCAAATTCACTATTTTTTTATTATGAATAAATAAAATTCATACTTCATTCTAGTCCATGGACTACGAGCGCAAAACAGGCATACCTCGCACAATGCGCATAAATTATTGGACGTCTGTTGGCGTCATGCTCACTTGTACAGTCTAAATTTGAATAATCCATAGACTAAATTAATACTAACTTTGCAAATTCCGACCAGCCAATTCTCTAGTTATCTAAGCTACGAAAACTTGCAATAAGTATGTTTTTTTTAAAAATACCCTATGTAAATTGTATAACATGGTAGCTCGTGACAGAAATTGATTGAAATGGCTATTTATTTATATGATGTCAGTTAATTTGCATGTATTTGAAGTTTAACATCCAAACACACAGGTATACACTCTTGCTGAACCAACATAAACAGGTACATATCAAGCAAGGGCTCTTCCAGGGCCCTGTTGCATAAGAGTTGAGATCAAACGTAAGTCAGAAAATCAAACATAAGTCTTTGGCTGATACCTGACTTACGTTTGATTTTCTGACTTATATTTGATTTCATCTTTTTACGCAACAGGGTCCAGGTCACTATCGATCTCACAAACAGTTAAGCCCGCCGCACACTACACGATTTTGCCCCGATTCACCGGTCTTAAGACCTTAAGACTAGAAGTGTGACGTCACAGTCTTGCCATTTTCTAGTCGTACGACTGGGTCTCAGCGCCAGTCATAGAGATTTGACATGTTGAATTTCTACGACTGGTCGTAGGCTTTCAGTCATTCACAATGCAGTAAAATGCAAGCGCACACAGTGCGCACTGCGCGTGCTTTACAGTCAGGTCGTATAGTGTGCGGTGTCCGGTCGTACAACTGGTCTTAAGACCCAGCTTGGCTTACGACTTTAAGACCAGTCTGATCGTGTTGTGTGCGGTGGCCTTTAGTGACCCTAAAAGCACTACATGATCAAGTCACATACCTCAAATCAAAAGGAGACAAATTAAATGCAGCACACTCACAGGTTGATTGAAGCTTTCTTTTGTATTGAAAGGTCATTTTAATACTCCTATTTAGTCAGATGATTTAATAACAGATGTGCCGGTGTTTCAATATTTGTATACATATATGAAAAAAACAACAACGGTCAAAATATACATGCTCGAAAATACATAATTTCTGTTCAATAATCATTCAACATGCTGTATTGGAAATATCAAAGAATGACCCCTCCCCATAATACATGTAACACATGAATTCCATTGAACGCAAATACAGTCTACATGTACATGTAGGAAAGTTGTGGCTCATCATCTGGTTAATAATGTGTCAAATTCATAAAGATCATGAAGCACAAATGTTCATGCACAATTAAACTTTGTAAAGGACTATTGGAGCTTACTGAAAAAAAAGGGAAAATTTTTATATTCTACAAATTCAATTTTTTCAGTTTGTTATTCATTGCGCTGTAACAAAAAAAAAATACTTTCATAGAAATTACATGTACCTTCAAGTACACATGTAAAAGTACATTTCTCAAATCAAGCTGAATCAACTACAATGTATAACAAAGAGTTGACTACTTTATTCCATGAAGAACACGTGACTGAGTGAGAAGTAACTGTTTACCATCTGTTTTTGAAATATGATTTCTGTTTTGTTGAAAAGACAAAAGTGTGCGTATCATGGCTGCATGATAAGAAATACATACACCTGGCCTCAACACTGACTTTTTACTGTGGTGAAACAGGCTACTAAAATGTTTGAATCTGAAATTTTGGTGGCCCAAAATAAAAGCAAGTGTAAGTTGCCCGATTGGGCCACCAAATGATACCCTTTCTTCAACTTTGTGGCCTGACATCAATTTTTAGTGACCTAGGGACCACCATTGATGTACAGCCCTGCATACACCATCACTAATCAATTCTATAACAGCTAAGTAGTGCAAGCAGCCAAAATCAAATGACTGTTTGACACACTTAATCACTACTAAGTCTTTTCTGCATGAGGTGGAGAAATAGATACATGAAATAGCAGAGAATTTGCTTTGGTAAATTTGGACTTGCTCTAGGTCTGCTCTGAGAAGCTTAACTGTAATGTGCCATAATTTTTGACGACTCTGCAATATCAACGCATCTAATATGCATTCGTTTTTCTGTACTTAGGTGTGAGTTGTTCGTTGTCTATTCTTGCAGAGTACATAAACATCATACACACGACAGATCATCTCTACGATTACTGTGAAAGGAAATGAGATGTATATTACAATCCTTTGATCGCATCCCAGAATTGGTCCCTTCCAACACGACTAAACATTCAGCCCTAATTACTGCAAAGGCTGCCAATCATAAATATTTTGCTTCTTTAAAGTGAATCAGGGACCTGGCTATCTTCACCAATGTTATCTCTAGCACTATATGTTAAGTACATGAAGTTTAATTTGAAAAATAAAAAGACCAAAAAAGAAAAGAAGGTATACAGCTGTATTCTTGGCTTTAAGATGTGGTAGTGCGGAAACACCATGCAGTGGAAATGCTGGCCCAACTCGGATCAAACAGGTACTAGTATCCCTGAATCCTCATAATCAGTTGTGTACAGTTTTATCACTGATCTCTATGCCAAGTGCACACAAAGCCACAAATGTCGACTGGGAGTCAAATGTTGCCAATGAGCGTACACTTCAATGCTAACATTGGCTGACACGCAATTTTATTTTAGCAGACCTGCGCTAGTCGTGGTATTTTAATGTATCCCAGTGGGCAAGAAATGAGGACCAATGAAATCAGGTCAACCTCTCCCCTGGCAACCAGGGGATAGTTTCATGAAGTGATTACACAACAGAATGGCCAAAGACGCTCATATGTAGCTCTGACAGACTTCAAAGAAAAAGTCAAATCCATTTTCATGAAGTCTCTCGTAAGAGTGTCTTATGAAAGAAAAGTCTCTCACAAGACTTTCATGAAATGGACTCGTCTTTTATGGTTTATATAATAGTAGGGGCAGAAGTACAGATTGTGTTACATCATCAATGGCTATTCCTTCATTTGACACCTGATGCCAACCCCCTCCCCCATCAGCTTTTCAAACTTATGGACTCTATGTATTTCTTGTTTTTGTTTTGTTTTATTTTTTTATTTGCTCGTCAACTATTGGAAAACCAGACAAGTTTAAGGCATGAAACTTTCATGAGTTGTAGCTGACTGAATTTTTCACGGGACGAAACTTTCATGAATTGCCACTGACATTCCGTGCATTGCGTAGAAAAAAAAATGGGATTAATTTTACTTCCCAAATCTTGGCTCTTTGTGAAATTTACAGAAGTTTCATGCATGTAAAAATTTGTTTCTACAGTGTGCATCCATTTAATACAGTGTGCAAAACTACCAATGAATATCTGAATACCATAAAACATACACAGTGGTAGTCATTATCATCAAATACTTGTGACTCATATTACTGATACACTGTATCTGTGCTTCAATGTTGTAGAAAAACATTCAGGTTTATGTTTTTCAGTACAACTTTGGCAAGTTTTGGAGAAGCGAGGTCAAAATTTCTAATATAATTTTGTACAAATGAAGGCCTACCACATGCACCACTCCACACTTATCCGAGTAATCTAAAAAACTAGAGAAATGTAGATTTTTAACATATTCACACCTCTCTCACTGAGATACATTGCATTGTCTTCAGGAAACAAGAGGAATCTGGCATCCCAGTAGCATTACCACCCAGGTAAAATCTTTTCCCTGAAATTAGGATGGATGGGAGACCTGCACTTCCAAATATCCTTCCAAAGTTTGATGGTTTCTCAATGTCAGATATTCTCATAGTCTGAGCTACATTATCTATATTTCCTTACAACAATAAAAGGAATGCTACCGTTTGAGAGCTGTGCTTCTGACCACTCCAACCCATCCATATGTCTGCAAATAGAAATATTACTCGCTATCTGTGTTTTTTGGAGCGATGGTCCCATGCAATTTACATGCACACCATCAAATGTGCCCTTCAAACACTGATGTGGGATACAGGTCGAGTATTACATACATGATGAAACAAGCTTGTCCTTTGGTCACAGACTGGCTGTACAGAGACCAGCCACACAGAGACTGGCCATACACAGACTGACCGTACACAGACTGACCATGCAGAGACTGATACCAAGTTGCAAGCATGACAATCCTAAAAGCAGGTGCCCTCTCAGCTCCTCAAGCAACTTTTCCATGTGGTGGGTAGGCTATATTTCCCCTGCAGTCTGTTCATTTCAACTAGCCATTTTCCATCCTGTCACTGTCAATGGGGTTTTCACTACCGCTCCTGAACAAACACGCTCTCCTGGGGACACAATCCTGCGTCAGAAAGACTGGTGTTTGAGTCTAGCATCGAGAGGCGCCGGCGGGGATAGTTTGTGATGAGTTCGTACTTCTCCTCACTGAAACCCTCTTTGGATATAAGCTTGATGAGAGCCTGCAGAATGAAGAATAAAGATAGGCAGGGATTCTCAGCTATAAAGGTTTATTGCACTGACAAATCTTGGAGCTTACAGCTAACATAATTAACTGTTTCAATAAAAAACATTTTAATCTCAAGATGTTTAAGATAACTTATATCAGTAACAAATAAGAATACATGTTATAGTACCAAAGCATGATGCTAACATGGTCTCCTACAGAAATATTACATGAAAATGTCTGCCTATAGGCCTCCTCTGGTACTACTTTTTGTGAATTCAATTGCCTGACCTTTGACCCCTGACACAGGAGCAAAGTTGCCAACTTCTTGACATTAAAACCCCCCCAAAAAAAAAACAAAAAACAAAAAACAAACAAACAAACAAACAAACAAAAAAAAAACACAAAAAAAACACACCAAAAAACAAAAAAACCAAAAAAACCAAAAAAACCAAAACCAAAACCCCCAAAAAAACAGACAGAATATCCTTTTAAAAAATCTGATTTTGGAGAGGAAAATCAAATTCTCATGAAATCTTGACACCACCACTAGCCTGTTGGCCCTGGGCCATTGAAATGTCAGGAAAAAAACCGGAGCTTTCCTGGTAAGGACAGGCACGGTAACTTCACCAACATTGATGAGAAAATTTAACAGCATCTGCATATTTCCCGCCCATTTAGGCTCATTTTTCAACATTTTTGTACGGGTGGCAGGAATTTAGTAGACATAAAGCCAATATAAACTGCAGAAAACTGTGTCATCACATAGAAAGCTATGTGACGGCACAGTTTTCTGCAGTTTATATTGGCTTTATTTATTTTTTTTTTTTGAAAGATGAAAAGTCATACTTTCGAGAGGCAATATCGCTTTTTTATCGTATTTCACTCTGTTTATTGTACTAAATACTATAAAATAATATTGGTTGGCATCTCTGCACAAAGTTTACAGTCTGAGGAGTTGAATTTCTGACACTGTCCTGCAACTGTTTCTTTGAGTGTATCATCAAAATATTGTAATCCTAACTACTGACCTCACTCTTTTTCACCTGACAACAAACACAGCATCATCATGATCACTGTTATCTAAATCATGTGCTCTGTCCTAGTTCCAAATCATTATCAAGTTTGCTTAAATTTGATTTAAGATTCCACTGGCTTTCTATGTTCCTTTCAATTTCAGAGGCAATCGCAGAGAAATTCCAAATTCTGATTTCTGGCAACACTCATGATACTGCAAGTGGCAGTTGATTGGCCATTTACTCGAGTGTTTAATTTCATGCTTTGTGATCTCCTCAATATAACAATCATTTTTAGAAAATACAACAATATTCAGAAGAAAGTGTGACTTCTCAAAGAAACTGTTTTGCTAAAACAATTCTTGAAATGAGATCAAATCTGATAGAAAATAGTGCTAGTTGTCACTTGATGTTACAATGCTAGTGCGCTAGTCTATAACAGTGCGTGCACAGCAAGCTTTTGTTTCAATTATTGTCAAAATTTTCAAGCATTGTTATATACAGTGTATGTGATTGAGAGTCTATTCACAAAATTTGTAAATACAAATCAACCGTGGACATTTCAGCGTTTACAGTATGTCTATATGGGGAGGGAAACAAAATGATCCGAGAATGGCTTTCTTACCTTGAGAGTTGATGAAGCAGAGAGACACACCTGTTTTCTTCTCCCGTCTGGGAATCGCAACATCACCTTGGCTCTTGGTCCTGCAATAAAAAATGTACAATTAAACCTTTAGCAACTGACGATTCTGTACATAATGACCTATTGTTCCCTAGAAGGTACAGCAACATTACTCTCGTTTCGACAACTTTGTAAATTGTGCATAATAGATTACCGGTACTGCATATTTATTTTTGTCTACTATAAATTATGTTTATTTGAAAGCCTTTTAAAGAGGAAAATCCAGTTCAAATATAAGTTAGTCTGATAAAAAAGAGTAAAATCTTACGGTTAAATCTTAAGGTAAAAATTTGACTGAAATTGGATGAAAAATAAGGAAGTTATGACATTTTGAAGTTTTGCTAATATCTGCAAAACAGTTCTCGTACAGCGGATATGAACATGCAAATGAGTGAGCTAACCATGTCATAACCTCACAATTTTCCATTGATTGCATACAAAACAAGGAAAAGTAGAAATTACGCGGTGTGTAACATATGTCCCCGCCGGAAGTAGCATTTTGTAACAAAATGTGCAATATAGGTAAAAAATCAAGGTCAAAGGTCAAAGAAGTCAAAGGTCAAAATTCTGTGTAGAAGTTTTGAAGCCCTCACCTAGTACCATCACATAAAGCAAATGGAATCGAAATTGGGTTAGAAATGGCGAAGGAGTAGCATTTTGTAGCCAATGTACAATATAGGTCAAAAATCAAGGTCAAAGGTCAAAGAAGAGAAAGGTCAAAATTCTGTGTAGAAGTTTTGAAGCCCTCACCTAGTGCTATCACATAAAGCAAACGGAATCGAAATCGGGTTAGAAATGGCGCAGGAGTAGCATTCTGTAGCAAAATGCACAAAATAGGTCAAAAATCAAGGTCAAAGGTCAAAGAAGTCAAAGGTCAAAATTCTGTGTAGAAGTTTTGAAGCCCTCAACTAGTGCCATCATATAAAGCAAACGGAATCGAAATCGGGTTAAAAATGGCGAAGGAGTAGCATTTCGTAGCAAAATGTACAATATAGGTCAAAAATCAAGGTCAAAGGTCAAAGAAGTCAAAGGTCAAAATTCTGTGTAGAAGTTTTGAAGCCCTCACCTAGTGCCATCACATAAAGCAAACGGAATCGAAATCGGGTTAGAAATGGCGAAGGAGTAGCATTTTGTAGCAAAATGTACAATATAGGTCAAAAAATCAAGGTCAAAGGTCAAAGAAGTCAAAGGTCAAAATTCTGTGTAGAAGTTTTGAAGCCCTCACCTAGTGCCATCACATAAAGCAAACGGAATCGAAATCGGGTTAGAAATGGCGAAGGAGTAGCATTTTGTAGCAAAATGTACAATATAGGTCAAAGGTCAAGGTCAAAGGTCACGACTGAAATTCTGTGTAGAAGTTTCAAAGCTCCCATGTAGTGCTATCATATAAAGCAAACAGAATCAAAATTGGCTCGTAAATGACAGAGAAGTAGCAAATTGAAGATTTTGATCACACACGGACGCACACACGGACACACGGACACACGGACGGACGGACAGACGGACGGACGGACACACGGACACACACACGTACGGAGCCCGTTTCATAGTCCCCTGCTCGAACTCGTTCGGCGGGGACAAAAATGTCGAAAATTCAATGTTTCTGTCATTGAAGTCTGAAACATGATGTTATTCCTGGGTGAATAACTTCAGAGAATAGTGATCAGTCAGATATACAAGGATTTGAGCCTCGGGCATAATTACATTTGAATTAAAAACTGAAAATTTCACAATTTTATGTACAACTATATGGCAAGTTGTGAAGGAATGACATCCTCACTTTGCCATTTGCATATTCATATTGACTGTTGAAGAACTGTTACAAATAGCGAAATTCAAAATGTCATAACTTTCTTATTTTTCATCTGATTTCGATCAAAATCATACCGTTGAACTTGTAATATTTTACTCTTTCTTATCAGACTAACTTATATTTGGACTGGATTTCCCCTTTAAAACTTTACCAAGAGACTTGTGTATCACAAAAACAATTCTGATATACCTTTGTTGACCTTTGACCTCTGTCAAATATCATAATTATATATTCTATATGAAAGCACTAAAAATAGTAAAGCATGAAACTATAAAAAAGCGGATGGGCAGTTTCAAGCGGTTCAGTTACTAATGGGTTAAGCATGATAAGTTCATCAATCTCTTAAAATCACACACTATGTGCTTTCCAGATATCCGCTTCCTGTGTGTTCACTTTTAGTACTCAAAACAAGTTACATAATAATCTTTACAGGAGACTGAAGCTCAAATATACATGTGTACTGAGGGAACACAGCAAATATCAGTAGGACACACCAGTAAAGCACGAAGAAAACCAGACAATCAGTAAAAATTCATGAATTTCTAAAGTTTTGGTGCCACCATCGCTGAATAAGAAGACTACATGTACTACAGTTCATGACGTCATACATGGATGATATAAAGAAAATATAAAGCACAGGGGAATTCAACAAATTTTCTTTCCATGATAAGCACCTGTTCCCTTGATTTGTTACTGACATAACTAGTATGTTAAGGGTAATATTATTCCCTCTGCTTTCTGAGAGAGGTAAGTCAGGTGCTCTTTCACAATGCCAGAAAAGTGAAATATGTTCAATTTCCTTTATATTTTCCTAAAATTGGTGTCCATGCATGACATCATGAACTGTAGAAGTCTTCTTATTCAGAGATGGTGGCACCAAAATTTAAAAAATGCACAACTTTTGAATGGATGGTCCGATTTTCCTACAACCTTACTGAAGTGTTCTACTAATATTGCTGCATTTCCTCAATCCACATATGTATTTGGGTTTCATTCCCCTTTAAACACAGCTATTTGAGGGTTTTTCAGGCCTGTTGAGCACAAAGAGAACCTGCCTAGGCACTACTTTGAACACAAGTCGTAAAGTGCAAAGGCAATTTGTTAGCGCTTGTGCTATTTATCTTTTTGTACTATCTGTGTAGATACACTGATTTGCCTTTGTTTTTCTTAGTTTTATGTTTTCTTCTTTTCTTTCATGAAAAGGATTGCAACTACATATTTACAGGGAAATAATTCATGCTATCACTGATACACATCTGCTGAAACTGAATGACAACACATCAAAAAGTTACAGGAAAACATCAACATGTTGTTGTGGGTTTTTTTACACAACATTACACACATGTATATACTGTACATATGTAGTTCTATGGTATGAGTATATTAAAGAAAAAAACAAGTTTTCTGTATCTATATGAAGTGATATATTTTGAGTCATGCAGGAACCAACACAAATTTTATTGAAGGGTTTTATTTTAAGAAATTAACAATCATAGAAGAAGCATATCAATGCCAAATAATATTGATCTGGAAACAAACCTGACACATCTTCCACATCATCATCCCCATCAACACTTTCTTGCGATTCCTTCTCAGGTTTAAGCTTTTCCTCCAAGCTTGTTTCCTTGGCAACCTCAGGTATCGTCTTTGCTCGTCTTCCCACAACGTCGCCATTCCTGCCTGCACTGTTCGACAGGACACCTTTCCCTTCACTTTTGAGTTGTCCGTTTGTTCTGGAGTCCCTGTCTTCAACTCTGGTCTTCACGATGGTAACGTCATCATCATTATCAGCGACATTCGTATCCACATTAACACTAGTCCTGACTGATGATGATGCGCCGTTCATAGAGGGCACACTCACAATCACAGAGTTTGACCGCTCGCTAATCTGCTCCGAGTCACTGAATGCAAAGTCGCTCTCCACCGTCTCTACGACGTCATCTTCGTCTTCGTTGTCCGACGCGTCGTCAGAATCGGAGGCGATGGAGATGACGCCTGGACCCTTTTTGGGCTCCTGCTGCAATCTGGAGTTTGCTGCCTCAGCCTCGGCCAGGGACGCTGCAATGGCCGCCTCTATCTGGCTCTCCTCACTGGCATCAATGATACTCTGGTTGACAGAGACAAGGAAGGAAGTTGTGAAGCTGCCCAAAAACTTAAAAAGCAGAGGTGTCAAAGAATTCATGCTAGACAGAGAGATGGTGAGCTATTTGACCCTTGAGTTGTTATCGGTCCAGCTGAGTTATACATTTGCTACTAATTACCAGTATGTGCTTCATTATTCACTGAAAGGAAATGGCAATTCTAAATGTTTGTGGGTCAAAAGGCTGCGCAATTGCTTGCAACTTCTACACACTGGGTACCAAGCCTAAGAATGTAATCAATCATGACAAAGTTCCCCCTTATACTTTGTAAATATCATGCTTAAGAACAGAACAGACCACTATAAAGTGGAGGGTTTTAATCAGCTCTTTGCATCATGATGTAAATTGAGGTATATTGAAATGCCTGCTGCACAAGTTCTTTACATGCCAACTTCTGGTTGGCATTGGTACAGGTACGCTTTTGGAGCACATCATGAAGTGGTCCACTTTTGGCTCAGTATGGTACAGTATGGTACACTCTGAGAGCATTCAAGAGCTCCTCTAGTACAGAATGGTACAGTACATTTTAGAACATTTAAATGCACCCTAAAAGTTTACAATTAAAACATGCACACAAAATCATAACTAGCTAAAATGATATCAGCAGTTGCAACCTTACAAATTTCATTTGTAAATGGAGAAGAATTGAAGAAAATTCATGCCTCAATGATTTCTAATTTTATATATTTTTTTCCCATGAGATTTGGAGTACCCACCCTCGTTCTTGCCTTCTTTTGGGCGGGTCCTGATGATGAGGGGCTGTCAGCAGGAGGAGAGAGTGGGATGACATCTGGGACATCCATCTTGTGGTCACTCAGGAACTGCATCACTGGGTCATAAGAAGATTAAACAAAGTCAGGTGTTTAGCACATCATCACCACTGGTTCAGTTACAAGAGAGTTCTGACTCTATTTACCGATACAACCATTATCTTCAGTTTAACTTTCATGTGGAAGTATACAGCACATTCTGTCCCTTTTCTGAGGGTTTACAAATCACTGATACTGCAGACATGAAAAATGTGAGGAATACAGGATAAAAGAAGATGTTATATTCATGGGTGACAAAATTGGTTTCCAAACATATCATTTCTATAAGAATAATGGCTCATCAACTTTCCTACTAGTTACTACATCTGCTATTACAGGATATTTCATGGGGTGGAATTTTTTTTGTGTGTGTGAATTGTGCACTGTAATCAACAACTGCAAAATTAGCAACACATAACATTTATGGAGACATTAATTCTATACAAAAATAATCTCATGTGCAGAATTACAAAAAAAAGCAAAGTTGACTGAAAGTGGCTCGGGGTAAAACAAAAATTTCTACTTCTACAGTACTAATCTGGTTCAAGATATTTGTACTTTCGAGTAAATTCTATACATCTCTTTGATTCTACAAATCGCTACTGTGAATAAAATTAAAGGCAAAGCATCTTCTATTTGCTTATACGATATAGTGTATCTATACATTCAAGAAGCAATATTCTAGAGAAATACAGCGAGAAAGAGGACAGAGATATGGGAAAAAGAAAGAATTTCTCTGAAACTGACAAGATTTCATTCTGTTTCTTTTCATGTTTCCTAACCAAATGGGACAATACAACAGTAATATACTCTGAGACTTCCTGACAAGCAACTCACCCACATCACAGAATGACTCGTTATCAATCTTGTGCCATGTAGCCATTTGTTCTCCTGACAGAATAAAATGGAGATATGCAACAGAAAGTTATATGTGTCAAATTCATTTTGAAGTCCTCTCAGATTAACATAACAATAACGTTCAATACAATATTCACTACAGAGGGTATAGCACTCATGGTTGACGTTCCATTTATTGGACAGTCAATCTGTAAAAAGCTCTGATGACCACTTATACTATCTATTACAATCTTTCACATTCACAAACAGAAGATGAAAGTGAATGCCAAGAGATCTGCAAATGAATAAAGCTTTAGTTTCCAGAAAGCCGTCCTCCACCAGATCAGAGAAGCTAATTGTGCGCCTCTACATCTTATCGTCCCCGAGTGCTTGACTTTTGTTCATCATGATGAATACCTATTTATTTAACTACAAGTTGAGTGCAACAAGTCAATTATCACTTCTAATCATACAACACACACACACACACACACACACACACAATGTCCTTACCTGTCCTTGGGTCAATTATAGAGACATAGGGGAAGTCAGTCACTTTGTAGAACTGATTGAAACGCTGACCTTCCTCACTGTCATGATAAACCTGGAGAAAATAGATGAACGGAAACAAATCTTCACATAAAACAATATCAAACATATTACTGTCAACTAATTTGAATAAGCGAAACTATCTCAGTGACTCGTAGAAAATTTGGTGAAAACACAATTGGTATTCTGAAATGATACATCCAGCTGAGGGCACATCAAGAAAACAAAAAGGAAGTCGAACGACACAAGAGTTTTGAAGTCCTTTAAAGTCTACTGAAATAAACATATTCTTTTCTTAATATGAAATATTCAGAATACATACATACTGGTCATAATCAATCAATAGTGACACAGCTTTAAAGTGACTACTACAGCCTCATTTCCTCTTAAAACTATGAAAAAAACAATCAGGATTAATGAGAAACACAGTGACAAATTATGACCTTTTGAAATGTCTTTCAAAGACATTTATCTCACAGAATGTTCTCAGCATACTCTATGTAGCTGCATAGCCCCGAACCCTCCCACATCGCCAGCCTCACCCACACCTCAATGGTTTCCATGGCACCTACCTGCCAAAAGATGAAAGCCTCTCGGATGATGCTGCGGACAGTGGAGTCACTCCAGACATCTCGGTTCAGCTTCTGGCAGCTGAACTCTCGCACATCCTGGACATTGACCATCAGCCACTTGCCCTGATTCTGACCTGCCTCCCTGGCCTGGACAGAAGAGTTCAAACAAACAGCAACAAAGCTGACTTAGATTTCACAAGATTGTGTCCAGCATTACAAGAGCTTGTAGCTCAATTACATTCGTCATCAGATTAACATATCAAAAATTCACACACACGTTTCTTTGCTTAAACAAATTGATGCTACAGTAAACATATAGTATAACTTCAGTGTGCTTCATCATTGCTTTCAAAAGCTATCAATATGGACAGGTCAAATACAAGCTAAAAAAAAGAAATTATTGGATGTCAAAATGTCCAGAAATTGTACACATTCCTTCAAAGTGCACAGGAGTACATTGCATACAGTTATAGTCAGGCAAGTGTCCTATGCAGTATTTCTCACTTGCATATAATAGTACTCTAGATGAATGAATATATCAGTTTGAAAATTACAATAAAATACAACTCTCAGTAGGTGGAAAGTATAATTAAAAATAGGATGTGAATAAAAGTAAAACAGAAGTTCTGTGAATGCAACTGCTATATATCTTACACTTAGCTTGATTAAAAAGGAATGGAAAGAAAAGGGGAATAATCAGGAGTGCACCAACCTGGGCAGAATATGGAAACCAACTTATCACATACCCCTGTACATGTATTAGCACACAGTTTGTGAACATGCCTTACCAGGGCCTTGTTTATTCGAAAGATAAAATCAATTTTCATCGATCTTCATAATACAGGGCCCTGGTAGGTTCCCTTTGCTATTTACATTCATAGCACAATTATTTGAGCCTATTCAAAGTTTTCAGCCCTTTCTTACTCACAGTGACAAAGGTCCCCTTGTGCATGAGGTCCAGTGGGGGCCTGAAGAGATCCTCCAGGGTTCTCTTCTTGGAGGAGGACTGTGGGTTCCGTATCATCTCTTCCTGGAGCCCTGTAAACAGACACGGGTGGCACAGCTTTTACCCTCTTACAATCGCTGATCCAAGAAAAAAAACTAACATCTCACATAGTGTGATTAATGCTGGCAATGACAAAATTAATGACAAAAATACTGAACACAATCAAAATATGAAGTAATTTACTGAAAAAGTGGTTTCTTTCGCGTACAGAAACTTTCGCGGTTTCCATCGGTGCCGACTTTGTCGCGTGTTTAAATGATAGCGTTGTAACAAGCGACGAGTTCAAAACATTTTCGCGTGATGTTAAATTCGCGGTTCAACCTCAAAGTGCGAAAAGCGCGAAAATAAAACCACCGTGAAAGAAACCACTTTTACAGTACCCTTAATTGAAATTTATAATCATATTCTACCAGCTGATAGTATTTATTTAGAATGGCATACAACTCACATTTACTTTGGCATTGCCCTACATGAGCAGTATACAATCATTGCTCTAAAATCCATAACACCTACTGTACAAAAGTGTTTGTCTTCTCTGAATTTGTTAAATACTGGGGTCAAAGAAAAAAATATGTAAAATATGAAACAAGCAAAGAAAGAAACAAAAAAAAAATCAAAGCATTTGCAAAATCTGTAGGGGGATGTCTAAAATCAAAAGTGTGTCAGAAATAATAATAATAATATAATAATAGGATGACCAGGAAGGCCAACCTTTTAAACAGCACTGGAGTTATTCTGAGGGTATTTTTCTGAGGACAATTTTACCTTTCCTGCAATAGACACATGTAGTAATACAATATAGGAAAGCAGTATTGTATATGAAACCTGTAATATTTTTGGCACAATAATGACAAAATACTGAGAAAAAAAAAAGAGCAGTAGTCGGCATTTCTAGATTATGTTGCCACATGGCTATGTTCTGCTCAACCAAGGACATAACTTACTTGTTTCAGCTTGAAAGTCACGTAGCCCATCAAATACAGACTGCCTAGTACGTCGCTGTCTTGGTCTGGGACCTAATCAACGCAAAACATGTAACAGTCAAACTTACAAAATGACAATTTCATCGACTAATGCACCAAACCATATCGAAATATGTACAATAGGCAAAAATGAAAAAAAAAATCGAAACAAACTAATCAAGCATCTGAAAAGATCTGAACAATAACACAAAATGATGAAAAATTAATTTGACAATCACACAACCATGACATCATTTTGTAAGTCACAACTTGAAGCTCGCAAATTTGTTGTGAAATTCTTACATCTAAACTTGGTAACAATCACTGTGATCCAGCCAACACCATAAGTCTCTTGTACTTACAGCAGAATAAAATATAATAATAATTTTTTGCTTTGTTTTTTGTTTGTTTGTTTGTTTGTTTGTTTGTTTTGTTGGTTTTTTTTTTTTTTTTTTTTTTGGGGGGGGGGGGGGTGTGATACTTGCTACGCTAACTCTTACATTACAAACTAAATGGTTTCAATAGTGATCATACATGTATATTCAACAGCTTACCAAAGGCTGGAAAGTCTTCTAGAAGGGTGTCTCTCTTGCTTGGAATGGGAGCTCGCACGGAGTCACTATAATCAATAAACAAAACAATGCATGTTATGACTCTTTCAAGAGATACGAAACCGAGTTCTACCTCTAACAAAACATGCTACCACTTTCATTATTTAATTCAGCATGATGAAACCTTGCACATACAAAAACATTTTTTGACATATTTATTTCCTGTGTTGTGCCCACAATCTGCATTAAAATAGGCAACAAAGCAAAAGTAATTCAAATATGATATTTAATAATAAAAGTAGGATCGTTGTCATATCCTGAGAGACTCGAGCATTTGGGGATTCCATCCCTAGAGTATCGACGTGAACGTTCAGATATGATTCAAGTGTTCAAAGTTTTGCATGGTATGGAAGACTTTGATCCAGCTGTTCTCTTTGTCATCAATGATCATGTTACACGCGGTCACAAGTTGAAGTTGTATAAAGGAAGGTGTCGAACAAGTAAAAGGTTGAAGTCTTTCAGTCAGAGAGTAGTAAATACTTGGAATAGCCTTTGTGCAGATGCTGTCATGGCAACATCTGTGAATAGCTTCAAGTCCAAGCTCAATGATCACTGGAAGCAGAAGCATAACAAATTTCATCCAGATTGCATTAACTGATAATTCCGTGGATACAGTACAACACGTGGATCTCCTCAGGCTCAGGATTAAATCCTTTGAATGGCCCTCTACAAGTTTTCAACTTACTGGGCGTCATCGTAGGTAATTCAGGTAAGATTTCATACACGATGGTGGGGATTGTTGGGAGACATTATTCTTCAACCAATATGCAAAATTTTGTGATGTTTGCAAACGGGATATGACCGTTAAACCTTTGAAACCTGTTACCCATTGAATTCCTTTACACTGTGCAATAACCTTAACTGAATTATTTTATTTGAGATGCTATCTCTTACTCGGGAGGAACAGAAGGTCCAGCAGACTGTGGGTCTGGAGGATGTGGGGTGGCTTCGATCGCATCCACGTCAATAACCCCATCTAGATGCATGGATATCGCCCTCTGCAGGTCACCATTGCACACTTCCAGAAGACGCAGGCCAATTCCCACAGTGGCTCCTTAGACATTTTTAACAAAGTAAAACAAAGCCACGATGGATGGTTTATTTTGTGATTATTGACAATCAAACTTATTCCTCGTCATTCTCCAGCGTTCACATTTATAGGTGAATCATAGCTAAAAGATGTAGAAATTTCAGACAAGCTTTTCAAATTTCGGACAAGCTATATTAAATTCAGACAATCACAGATACAACCGTACAAGATGAAGGAAAACCAAATATAAATTCATGGGATGTAGAAAATTCATGATCAAGACAGCCTTTTGTTATCAGTGGTTATAAATTTTAATGACTACAACATCACACTGGTTAGGTAGACACTATTCTTACTATGACGGTGGAGAATAAAAACAACATAATTTAAATGAACATTGATTTTCTTTTTTTTTTAATTAAAGTCATGATGAAAATTAAAATCATAATCATCACTGTGTATTCGTATCAGACAGACATGACATCATCATCACTTTTTCTGTGTAACGTTAGATAATACAAATAATGGAACTTACATCAGGTAGTAAAGCAGTGGCGGGTCCAGGCGGGGGGGGGGGGGGGGGGGGGGGGCAAAGGGTGCACGCGCCCCCTCTTTTTATAAAAACAGAAGAAACTAGAGAAGCACTCTGAGAGCGCTGTGCAGACCTCCGCCAAGCATGCAGCTCATTTCCACCACTGATCTTGTTCTTCTATTATTTCCATCCATACGTACTGCATTGTGTGCAGAGTCACCCGAATCCCGCAATATAGCAGCCTTTGTTACGTCATAAACCCTCAGCTGCATGGTGCGCCTCGCCCTAACAGAAACTAGAGCATGCACTTTAGTGCGCACATGCAAACCTCAAATGCGCGCAGCCTGAACTTGCAAGGTCATTGACCCTACGTACCTGCTAAAATATCAAAAATCCTTTATAAATCCCCCAAAAATTTTCGGATCACTACCAAAAGTTAATCGTTTGGTACTTGTGTCATTTAATCTCAACCTTTAATGCAAGTTTCATCCCAACCCAATCCATTAACTAAATTTTACTTTTTGAGTTATTTTGCGCACATACAAACGAACGAACAAACCAACACTTAGCGTTAGAACAGTAACGAAAACATAACTTCCCCCCTTGGCGGAGGTAATAAAAAGAAAAAAAATTGGGGGTGAGCGTACATGCGCACCCCACCCCCCCCCCCTTTTAATTTTGTAAAGGCGCCTAACACGTACACGTTACTCCCCCTGTAAAGTTTAGTAGACTCAACCTAAAATACTTGCATGACCTAACGTTAGTAACGATACTAAGACCAAGTATTCAGTAGTCAGCAGGCCGTCACCCCATGAAAACAAGTTCGAGTGCGAGCATTCATGATACTTAAACTTTTAATATTGATGATTACCTGTGACGGATGCGAAGGTCTCGGCCAGTGCACTCATGTCATCCTTTTTGTTTGTAGCCGTCGTCATCATGTCGAAGAATGAATGAAACGAGGAATTGAATGAGTAGATCTAGACGAAGTCGAAGAGCAGCGGATAATGGTAGCCTTAGTTTTCACTTTCACAGATCACTTTACTTCGCCATTTCTCTCTCACGTGACGATGACTCTAACCGTTAGTTTTGAACGAACTGAAGTAGCTTTTAATACATTAGTCACTATCGCAGTCTGCAACCTTGATGATGTTTACGATTTGGATCCTTCGTCCACTGCTGCCGCACTGCACTCATCTGGCCCACACAGTTCACATGCATTCGATGCACGCATTTAGCATTCACAGATATATGCACAGATATGTGTTGAGCGGCTGACATGCACGAACGTGATTGTAGAATGCATGCGCGCGACGTCGAGTGCAAGTTCCGCGCCACGGTCTTCATTCGATTGCCGGAAGTAATATGTAGGTCAAAGAAGTAGCAAAAGTCATCTAGTCCTCAAAATACGTGTACTCGGCCATTATAACTCGGCTTTATTCCATGTACTTTTTTTTTTTTTTTTTTAACCTGAATGCCCTTCATTTGGCAATTGATTGTCAAATAGGAGTGAGGATGGGTGTAATGCAGGCCTATTTCCTCTAAATCTCACACTGGAAGCATCCAAATCCCTCTAAAATGGATCCATGGCGTCTCCAGAAATCAGGTCACATAAATCATGATGCCGTACAAAATGACAATATGTCACTGACAAATGAACTGTTTCCCTCATTTTGACTGAGATGCCTTAATTTCAGACTCAGTTTGACTGCCTTTCAATTAACGCAAATGATGGGAAGCAGCAAAACTTCAAAACCTCAAAAAATTGGTGTGAAGACACGAGTGTCTTTAAAGGACAAGTCCACCTTCATATACATAAGGATTGAGAGAATGCAGTGATACATAGCACACATCAGTGAAAGTTTGAAGAAAATTGGACAATCCGTTCAAAAGTTACGAATATTTTAAGTATCTGCGCACTCACTGCTGGAAGAGAAGACCACTATTGATGCGTACAACTATATAAGGAAAATAAAAAGAGAATTTCACAAAACTTTACTTAGTAGTTTGAATAAAGTGCACATTTCTTCGACTTGCTACTGACGTGGATGTTTAGGGTACCCACGTACAAATCCCCCTGCCTTCTGAAAGAGGGAAGTCGAGTGTTCTTTTGTTGTGCGAGAAAAATGGAAATATGTTGAATTTTCTTTAATCTTTCTTTATATCGTCGTACTCATGTGACATCACAAGCTATAGTAATCTTCAGCCGTGACTGAGCAGAAACTTCAAAAATTCATAACTTTTTAACGGATTGTCCGATTTTGCTCAAACTCTCACTGATGCGTTCTATTAATATTGCTGCATTCACTCAACCCACATGTCTATGAAGGTGAACTTGTCCTTTAAAGGGAACACAAACCCAAAGAGCAATGTGGATTGAGTAAAAGCATTAACATTAATAGAACACATCAGTGGAAGTTTGAGGAAAATCGGACAGTCGATGTAGAAGTTATTATGATTTTTAAAGTTTTGGTGTTGGAACCGCTGGATGAGGAGACTACTAGAGGTTATGACTTATGAGTGGACAACAATATAAAGAAAATACAAAAGGAATTCGACAGAAAATCACTTTTATAGCAAAATGAAAGAGTACTTGACTAACCGCTTTCAGAAAACAGGGGGAATAAGTGCTATACCCCTGACATATGTCAATATCAAGTTGATGGAATGTTATGTTTTCATGAAAAATGAATTTCTATTGAATTCCCTTTATATTTTCTTCATGTTAGTCCTCTGATATATACGTCATAACCTCTAGTAGTCTCCTTACCCAGCAGTTCCAACACCAAAACTGTAAAAATTCATAACTTTTGCATCGATTGCCCGATTTTCCTCAAACTTTCACTGATGTGTTCTTCACTCAATCCACATTGCTCTTTGGGTTTACATTCCCTTTAACGGCAGACACTAGACACGTACAAAATGTCGTCAACAGTTACTGTCTGTTTTGACTCTGAAACATGGTGCGAAAATACCAGAAAAAACAAGATTACAAATTATATTTCAAGCTGCAAAAATGATTGTGTATTTCAAAAATAAATTTGCCGCGGAGCGATGATGGCATTCGGCTATACACAGTGACTGCACACATCTCTTTAGTTTTTTATCTTTTTTTTAAGTCAGAGGGAAGAATTTCAAGATTAAAGTTCAGAAAGTCGGGTTTGTTTTGATTTTAAGTTTTCTCTGTTCTTTTCATTCAGATTTTTACACTGCACGGCCCCTGGTCCCTGTGTTATCTTCTGAGGCCTTTACTTGAAACTTGTGTTGGCATCTCGGTAATGGACCCAAGCTGACTTACTTGGAGTTTTATTTACCAAATAATAGCACCTATAAACCCACCCAAAACTAGTGAAAAAAAAAGGTTGCTCTAATCTGTGTGTACATCTATCAGTGGTGAATCCGGAGGGGGGGGGGCGAACCCAGTCTTTATCTATTGTAAAAACAAAAGAAATAAAAAGAAAAATGGGAGAATGCGAGCACCCCCCTTTCGGAATTCCTTGATCCGCCCCTGTCTATATACTTGTGGGTGCCTCATGCAAGGTGTTTTTTCAGGCCGGTGCACGGGTTCTGTTGGACTATAGCTCGGGGTCTGGGTCATTGGTTATACACCGGCCTTCCCCCTCCCACTTTAGATGGGAAGAAGCCACAGGACGGGGCCTATTGAATTATGTGATGGGTGTTTTTTTTTTTTTTTTTTTTTTTTTTTTTTTTTTTTTTTTTTTTTTTTTTTTTTTAAACAGCTCCCGGCCACACAGCCCCATTAAATCATGTGTAAGTTGCAAAAAAAAAAAAAAGATCCAACGCATACAGCTCTCAGCAGTAATTATGTAGGCCCGTATTTTACTGTAGACCAAAGTTTTAACACTTTAGCTCCATTTTAGACCAAACATTGGTTTAAACTCGGTTTAAAGTTTTTAGCAGAATATATACGGGCTATAGGCTTTAGTGGTCTATACAAATAACTGACTTCTGTTTTAACTTGTCTGCATCATTGCAGGGAATATATTACTGTAATATTGAAAATAACACAGTCTGCAAGAATCCTCAGCGTATTGAAGGAGGCAGACTATAAGAAGAAGAAGAAGAAGAAGAAGAAGAAGAAGAAGAAGAAGAAGAAGAAGAAGAAGAAGAAGAAGAAGAAGAAGAAGAAGAAGAAGAAGAAGAAGAAGAAGAAGAAGAAGAAGAAGAAGAAGAAGAAGAAGAAGAAGAAGAAGAAGAAGAAGAAGAAGAAGGAGAATGTGTCGAACTGTCCACTTTTGGCGATCGAACGAGATGTGACTGGGCAAGTTGTCTGTGTGTGGAGTGATGTGGCTCTATACGCGCGCGCGCGCGTCGACTCAACGAATCAGGAGAGATCGCATCTACCACCCACGCCACGCAAAGAGTCAGTCTGAAACGGTGCCCGATCGCCGTGTGTGTTCTGCGCTGTCGCTGTACTAAAGGACCGTGCTCGCTACTCCGAGTGAGCCACTCGTATCGGAAGTCGTGGCGGCGATATACGTGGAGGCCAAATTAAAAGAGTAGAGTAGGGACCTAGCCCTATAAAATCTCTTTGGTGGAGGCTGAAATGACGTGAAATGTTATCTTCTCTTCATTCGTTGTGAGTTATTTCCACGAAGGAACTTTCCACAAGCTGTTGCAGTACAAAGTGATTTCTGTGACTTATTACCGTGATCAGGTGATTGGCAGCCCCGTGATCATGGTGATTTTTACGGGTTTGACTCAAAGTTTATTTTTGACAATTCGACAATTTCAATTTGCATGATCCATTCTAATTCACTGGCATTAAACAACCATGATTTGGGAGGATTTTAGAGTGTGTGGGTTGTGTATTAGACTGTTACATACACAGCCCAAGTCGGGCTATAAATTTACTATTATGGGTTGTGTAAATCGCTATGCAGCGCAGGATCAGAAACAGAAGTTTACAACCTGACAACCGTAGAAAGAACTCTGTAAAATTTACTCAGTAATTACCGAGGCGAGGGCCTATCCGCCATATTTTAGTCAAAAGTTAGGTGAAATTTTTTGTGGGATGTTGTAACGTTAGTCAGAATTCACGATGTGATCAAATTCAAAATGTGATCTAATTGAGAACCGCGAAAATAATAACACGCAAATAACTATGTGTAAGGTCTGTAGACCCTCGCAACCGCGAAATTAACAATACGCAAAAATGTCCTCCAAGTAGCAATTCGCAAAAATATCTGTATGCGAAAATTTCAGCTCGTACAGTGGTCAGTATGTCACATGTGTATTTACAAATGCAGATTTCCTTAAATTCTTTTTCCTCCTGTTTCCTCATGTTATTTACCTGTATATAAAATCCCCCTAATTTCTCTAGTCTTGATTTGTATTCATGTTCGAATATCGCAGTCAGCAGCATATCCGTATTGTAACCCCTCCCATGCGTACTTTTTGATTTTAGATCTACAGTGTATACGCAAGAGAGCCATTGCGCAAGGGTGGTCAATCTAAAAATAGGTGGTCAATGAGCATTAGACTTACTATTTTGTAGACACAAAAGTACTAACCAGTCAGTCCGCAGCGCGAGCGAAAACGCACGTATTTATTCAAGTCGTATGCACGGCAGAGCGGTGCTTGCATACGTATTATGAGCAGATACATGGTCATGAATAAATCCGTGTAGAACGAGTATTTCTTGTCAGTTTTCGACACTTTTAATATCAATTGAAAGAAAAAACAGCAAATATGCTCATGATCAAAATAAAACGGAAAAGAAGAATATAGAATATCAAAATCTCTCTCGAATTCGGTATTGTATTCAAAAATATTCCTTCACGTTTGACGCCAAAAAACTAACCTGAAATCGTTCATGCCCCTCTAAAATATGGTGAAGACTATGTCTGCTAAAGTATATAGTATCGCAATAAGGGCAAGTTTTCTCATCTTCCTTTCAATACGGGTCAGGAACTAGCAAAATTCAGAGACATATCTAGCATCGAGTTTAAAAAGATTTTCCTCGCGTTCGCACCGGAATTCCGGGTCTGTGATTGGTCGAAATCTGTCACAAGACGCGGCGTGTCGCATTGCGTAGTATCCATTGGCTGCTGACTCAATGCTGTGAGTTCAAAAACTATGTATCAGATAATAAAAGTGTCATTGATATTATGAGTAATAGCTGAATAGTGTACAATTGAGTTGGAGGTAATTTGAAAATGAAAGCCTATATTAGTTTCATGAAATCCATGATTTTTTTAAATGTTAGGTTCTGTAGAGTTGTGTGGTTAGTGTTAGAGGCTAACAGATCTACTGACTACCAGCTGGGACGACCCAAATAAAGAGAATATCACGGCGGATCTGGCGTTTCACTTGTAGCTGTTTAATCTGTCATTTCTGGTGTGTTCACAATACATTCCAACAACAGGGGGCGCTAGACCACATTAGTGGTCTACAACACTACATCACCCTTTTCCTTTTGTTTTTGTTTTTGTTTTTGTTTTAACTTCAAACATCCTATCATTTTTTTTTTGTATTAAAACTTATACAAAACCATTCTTTCAGAAACGTATGAAATCTGTGCTGTGTCTGTACAATGCACATTATCAGAAATATGGTTTCTTGTTCATCATTTTTTTTTTTTCAAAAGGTTTCTTTTGAAATAACTCCAGAATTCCAGAAGTTTTGGCTTGAAACACTTGAAACAATTAAAACACGATAACTCTTAAAGACACTCGGTCGTCGCGAGTGGTTTGTGCGGCACGGAGACGAACACAACACGCTGCCTCCCCCATTCTGTATCAAATGTAGTGACCCCCGAATGAGAATAGCGCTGGCTCAATGGGTCAGCGAAAATACGGTAGGCTACAAGAAAAGCTCCCTGTGCCCATCTCCTAACCCAAAATGGCTGTCCCAGCGAGCCACGAGAGCTTCCGAATGGACGCACACTCTCAGCGCGCATGCGCATGAAGAGAGGCCAAAAGAGCCACGCGTCTTCTGGCCTCTCTCCTCCAATCACCGCAGCTCGCGGTGACAATATTTGTGTATGATGCGTACACACACACGCACACACATACACACACACACACACGCCGCAGCGTCTTCTGGCCTTTCTCCTCCAATCACCGCAGCTCGCGGTGACAATGTGTGTGTATGATGCGTACACACACACGCACACACACACACTTGTCTCAGTGGTAGCATTGCGCAATTGCATGCACAAACCTCGGTCGTTCGGAGTTTACGTACCATTAGGGATGGCGATCGGTTGCCTTTAAAACACCGAAGTGCTTAAAACACTTGACAGCATAAGGGTGAACTTCATGTTCCAAAAGCTTCACAGTCTGGTAATTGTCTAATATAAGCGCCATATCTTGAGAGTGTAAAAATATGTATAACAATCTGGTGAATAAAACAAGATTGTTGGGTTCACAAAAAAAGAGTTCAGAGTTCAGAGTTCAATGTTCAATGTCAAGAGTTCAGAGTTCAGAGTTCAGAGTTCAGTATTGTGGTGTACCGAGCAGGATACTTGCAACCGGATCAGCATAGCGTAAAATGCCCGCGGATTGTGGAGTTCAAAGTTCATATCATGCAATCATAAGTCCAGCATGAACTTTCATGTAGTGTCCATTCAATCTTCCTGAATGTTCAAACTCTTTAGTTCACCAAATCTGTCCTTTTGTTTCTTTTCTTTTTCCTTTTTTTTTCTTTTTTTTTTGTTGAAAAAACTAAACAAGTAAAACCAAAAGGTCTAAAATCTACAAAAATAATACAGCAACCGCTCAACGTTCATGGTCGTAGGATCGAACCGGCAGTCGACGTCATCTACCGGATCGTCGCGCTCACATCTCGTAGTCCTGGAATCGAACTGGCAATCGACGTCGCCTACCAGATCGTCGCACTGGGGTCCTCCGGAACGGTCGTTGGGGTTGGTTGACATCGCCTGCGTTGTCATCTGCAGGTAGAGCATCGATGTCGACGTCTCGTCGGTCTGCGATGTCGTCGACATCAGAGTCAGGAGGGTCGTCATCATGGCGTACCTCAGCATTCACCTTCTTGAAGAACGAAATGTTCCTCTTTGTGACGTAGTTACCTCTCCTGGCTACGACAGAGTTGCCTTTTCTGCTGACAACGATCAGTGGTCTGTGGTCAAATGGAGAGCTAGCCTTTGACGACTTTGGCTGCCTGACCAGTACGACATCGCCTGCTTTCACCTCACTGTGTTTGCTGTTCATAGCTTTGTCAGCATACTGTTTCATCCTTTCCTTTTGGATGTTGTCTCTGTTTCTCATGTTGCTCTCTGCGTCCACTTCATGCAGGGGAAGCGTGATTTGTGGCAGCTCACACTTCATCTCTCGTCTGTTCAGGGCTTGGCACGGTGATGAATTCGTTGTCGAATGGGGTGTGGCTCGATAAGCTCTGAGAAACTTGAAGAGTTGCTGCTTCCAGCTTCGTCTCTCAGTATGAGCTGTTCTGATGACTTTCACAAGGGCTCTGTTAAACCGTTCAACAGCTCCATTAGCTCTAGGCCAGTATGGCGTCACCTTCCTATGGTTGAACCCGAGGTGATCGGCAAATGCACTGAACTCATGGCCACTGAATGGAGGTCCGTTGTCACTTTTGACGGTAACCGGCACACCTTGTCGAGCAAATATAGCGTCGAGGGCAGGAAGAGTTGCTTTGGCTGATGTCGAAGAAACTATTTCCACTTCCGGGTATCTGCTGTACTCGTCGATTACAACTAGCAGGTATT
Source organism: Diadema antillarum (assembly GCF_040938485.1). NCBI lineage: Eukaryota > Metazoa > Echinodermata > Echinoidea > Diadematoida > Diadematidae > Diadema > Diadema antillarum. The sequence continues at coordinate 120,580 of NW_027270927.1, read as the reverse complement.
CACCTGATGGTAGTGGACCGAGAAAATCAGCCGAGACTTCTTGCCATGGTCCATCTGGGAGGTCCGTCATTCTGAGGGGTTCTGGTCTCTCAGCTCCATCTGATACGGCAGCTTGGCAAGGTATGCATGACCTCACCTTTTCTTCCACCATCTGATCCAGCCTTGGGAACCAAACCTTTTCTCTGAGGAGGCTCTTTGTTTTCACTATTCCTTGGTGTGAGGCATGGGCCAGGTCTACTGCCTTGTTGACCAATTTTGTTGGGAGTACTAGTCTGTTTCCCCTGAGGATCACACCTTCATGTACCGAAAATTGTTCTTTGCTTGACTGGTATGGCTTCAGTTCTGGCCTGTTCCAATGTTCATGTCTCTGTGTCTCGATGGCTGTCATCAGAAGTTGGAGATTCTCGTCTTCCAGTGTGGCTTGCGTCACTTCAGCCAATGTCATAGCTTTGGGTACTGCATGGCTACAGACATAGTTCAGGTACTGGCTATCTCTGTCTGGCGAGCGTGCTTCTGCTTTGTCTGGATGTCTGCTCAAGTAGTCGACTGGGTTTTCCTCATCTCTGCCAGGTCTGTACACCAATTTGCAGTTATATGGCATCAGTCTCAGTCTCCACCGTTCGATTCTGGCAGACATCGGGGTTTGCTTCTCAAAGATCCTGAGCAGAGGTTTATGGTCTGTGATGACCTGGAATTGAGCACCGTACAAGTAGAGGTGGAATCGTTAAACTGCCCACACAACAGCAAGCATCTCTCTCTCCGTCTGGGAGTATCTGGTCTCTGTGTCTGTCAGAGATCTACTTGCATACGAAATTGGTTGGTTGTTTTGACAGAGCATCGCACCAAGGCCTTTGGGGCTCGCATCCACCAGCAGTAGTGTGGGTTTGGTTGGATCAAAGTATGACATTGTCTGTGCGTTTGTCAGTACCTCTTTCAGTTTCTCAAATGCTCTGATTTCCGGCTCTCCCCAAGTCCACTGTACATCCTGATGAGTCAATGCTCGAAGGGGTGCTGTAAGTGCAGCATAGTCCGGGATGAATCTGGATATGTAGGATGCCAGGCCTAGTAGTGACTTCATCTCTTTGGCATTCTGAGGGGCGTCAGCATTGATTATGGCCTCGATTTTCCTTGGGTCTGGGCTCAATCCTTGCCTGCTGAAGACATGGCCATAAAATGTCACAGAGGGTTGTGAAAATTGACACTTTTCTCTCTTGAGTCTGACATTGTGAGAGTTGAGTCGATCTAGCACTGCTTTCAGTCGGGAATCATGTTCAGCCTGATTTTTCCCGTAGATGATTATGTCGTCTGACACATTTTTCACACCATCTAGTCCACTCAGGAGTTCAGCCACGGCAGCCTGAAAGATTTCACTAGCCGAATTGACCCCAAACAGCAATCTCTTGTATCTCCTGAGGCCAACATGAGTGCTGAATGTTGTGATGTATCTGCTGCTTTCATGTAACTCAAACTGGTGGTAGCCTGCTGTGAGATCGAGAGTGCTGAAGACTGTTGCACCATTCATATCCTCTATGAGTTCATCCAGTGTTGGCATTGGGTGTCTCTCTCGTTCTATGGCACGATTGGCTTCTCTCATGTCAATACAAATGCGTACCTGACCGTCAGATTTCGGTACTACAACAATGGGGCTGATCCAGGGTGTAGGTCCATCAATTTTCTCAATTATGTCCTCTTTCTCTAGTCTCTCCAGTTCCTTCTCCACGTCCTTTCTCGTGTGGAACGGGATACGACGATGCTTCTGTTGCTTTGGTCTCACTTCGTGATTGATGTGTAGCTTGATTTGCTTTCCCTTCACCTTTCCTGTGCCCTGGAAAAGAGTGGCATACTTCGTGAAGATTTCGTCAGTCAGAGTGGTACTTGTAGATACCTGGTTGATGGTGATCAATTGGAGCACGGATGCAGTCTCAAAGCTCAGCAAGTTGCCTGTGTTGGACTTCACGACAAAAAATTCTGCATCACAGCGTGTGTGTTGTTTTGTCTGGAGAGGCACATTTACAACACCAATGACTGGAATGGGCTCATCTGATCCATACGGAAAAATGTGCGAATGGGCCTTATGCAGTATGAACTTGTGCGTAGTTTTCAGGTCATGGAATGTAGGCGCGTCCATGATATTTACTGTTGCCCCAGAATCGATGATCACCTCCATTCCTTTGTCACCAACCATCAGCTGTGTAGTGGGTAAGTGCTTGTGTCCGTTCTGAGCACTGTAGATTTTGTCTCGAATGGTGAATGAATACTCATCGTCTGGTTGGGTGACACTGGTTCCAGTCACATCATCACCATCCTTTACATTGTTGATTTTCCCTCTCCGTGATGAGGAACGGCATACTTTGGCGAAATGACCCATCTTGTTGCACGCCTTGCACTGCTTTCCTGCTGCTGGGCAGGACGTTTGATGAGGGTATGGGCCTCCACAGTAATAACATGTCCCAGAAGGCTTTGGCATCGTTTGAGGACGTGTGGCATTTTGGTTATGGACATGTTGCTTCTGGCCGTCCTGTTTGTAACTTCTGAATTGGGATGACTTATTCGCCCTTGGGGGTCTGCGGCCCCTATTCCGCTGAAGACTGCGACCTCTTGTAGCATTGACAGCGTTGTGAGTGGTGTCAGATGATTCAAAAGCTCTGGCCTGTGCCTCACTGGCTTCCAAAGCCCGCCCAATATCCAACAATTTAGTCAGTGTTAGGTCGTCCCCCTTACCGAGGGCTTGCCGACGGAGCTTAGGAGATTGACAGTGGGCGATGACTTGAGCCATTATCTCCCTATCAGTATCCGGAAACTTGCAGTTTTTCGCCAGCATGCGAAGGCGAGTGACATACTGATCAAGGGACTCAGTTTGTTCTTGCTTTCCCTGCCTGAAGATGTACACTTCATACATCGAATTGGACTTCGGCTGAAAGTACTTGTTTAAGGCATCGACCGCTTTGTCATAGTCATCATCGTCACCAACGTTTTGGAGAGTATCAAAGATTTCGTCCACCTTCGGTCCAGCATAGTGGAGCAAAAGGGCTCGTTTTCGTTTGGCTGAAGAGATGTCTAGTGCCACCATTAAACGTTCAAAGCGACTAAGCCACTTGGTCCATTGAGGGCCAGGATTATTGTCAGTCTCAACAAATGGTGGAAAAGCTGGTAAGGCACTCATTTTACTTGTGTACTCGTATTCAAGCAAACGAAGGCTACGATTACTGGTACTCACTCAGCTCACTGTAATGTGACGACGTCATGCACACGTTGACACCATGGAAGACAATGCATGGGACTACAGGGATGAATTACTGCATCGCTATCACGTAGTGGAAGCATTCGTTGGGGCCCGCTGATCTACAGCAAACATGGGCTCGTAAGCACATTACAAACTTCTCGTCGCCATTGTAGAGTTGTGTGGTTAGTGTTAGAGGCTAACAGATCTACTGACTACCAGCTGGGACGACCCAAATAAAGAGAATATCACGGCGGATCTGGCGTTTCACTTGTAGCTGTTTAATCTGTCATTTCTGGTGTGTTCACAATACATTCCAACAACAGGGGGCGCTAGACCACATTAGTGGTCTACAACACTACAGGTTCCAGATTGTGATCGAATTTTCACTCTCTATACAAAACTTGAACTTTACACAGAAACCAATGATGTGTATGTGAGTGTGCACTTACAATGACCCTGAACAATGGACCTGGCTACCACCTGTCCCGAGCTCTGCTGCAAGGCACATGAATGCTTTATCAAGTAGTCATGTGGATTGCCCTGAGCACTGCTAGTCTGAATTCTTGACACAGGGTGAAATGCATGCACGTGAAAGAAGCAAACACATGTTTCCATGTGCTTGCACACACCACATTTCAGAATGAACAAAGACTAGCTGCGATAGTGGAATTCCTCATGAAGCATTCCAATCCTGGTCATTGTCCACGACCATTGTCTGGGTATCAACAACACACTCCACGCGTGTTCATTCATTACCCCACTTCCCGTAAGAAAACATAATTTGCCTTGTTTTCAACAGGAATATTCACAACCTTAAAAATGGTGCCCCTCTTCGTTTTTTAATTGATCATACTCGCTCAAGTTTCACGATTGTGAAATCGAAGAAATTACGGAGATCTATTTTCAATACCAGTCAGGAACTAGCAAAACATCAAACTATGATCTAAAAGCTTCTTGAACACTGGCAAAATAATTGTTTACTTTGATGCTGAAATGGACTACTATATTGAGATCAAAAATAGGGAAATTAGGTATCAAATTAATGAGCATAATCAGCTCTATAACCTACCCAACCATCCTGGGTCTGACAATGCACTGCAAAAGCTATGAAAGCTGTTATTGCGACCTCTGCAAAAACTCTCGCAAAGTATCGCGAAATCTCGTCAGTCTCAAGGGCACAAACTGCGCAAACGTGATTCTGAATAAAATAGTCGTTCGTGCCTCATTATCGCACGCGCTGCGGACTGACTGTAACAGTTACAAGTTGTCTACAGACAACATTAAACATGGTAAATCACAGTCATATTGATAGTACCCATGTGTATAAGCTGAGCTGAGAAGGTTGACTGATGAGGTAGGGTGGTATGACGAAATGAAGAGGGGGGGGGGGGGAGGGGGACATTGGGAAGTCTATTCCAACGTCTTTTACTATAAACTTAGTAGAGTCCCCTATCACTCGGTAGCCTAGAATTATGAATAGTAACCTGGTTAGATCCAGTACATGAAGAAGAAGATAGTGAAAAATACTGTATGGACTTATTGTATTGGCTTTTTGAAGAGTTGCCATGAACTTTTTGTTTGTTTGTTTATACCTTGACCTCTCTGTACAAATCTTTAAAGGACAAGTTCACCTTCATAGACATGTGGATTGAGTGAATGCAGCAATATTAGTAGAACACATCAGTGAGAGTTTGAGCAAAATCGGACAACCCGTTCAAAAGTTATGAATTTTTGAAGTTTCTGCTCAGTCACGGCTGGATGAAAAGACTACTATAGCTTGTGATGTCACATGAGTACAACGACATAAAGAAAGAATAAAGAAAATTGAACATAATTTATTTATTTCCATTTTTCTCTCATAACAAAAGAACACTCGACTACTCTCTTTCAGAAGGCAGGGGGAATAATATTACCCTTAACATACGTCAGTAGCAAGTCGAAGAAATGTGCACTTTATTCAAAAAGTAAAGTTTTGTGAAATTCTCTTTTTATTTTCCTTATATAGTTGTACGCATGTGACATCATACACTGTAGTAGTCTTCTCTTCCAGCAGTGACTGCGCAGATACTTAAGATATTCGTAACTTCTGAACGGATTGTCCAATTTTCCTCAAACTTTCACTGATGTGTTCTACTAATATTGCTGCATTCTCTCAATCCTTATGTATATGAAGGTGGACTTGTCCTTTAATAACAGTTTCAAAACAATCAAATTTCTGTACATTTTGAATGTCCTTTTTTGCAGTGGAGAGTAGAGTGTCTAGAGACCGGTCGACAGTGCTGTTAAACTAAAGGTTGGAGGTGACACCACGAAAGATTTAAAATATGGCATCAATACGGAGACAGCAACGCCTCGTGTCTGTGAAATCACAGTACATGATACGTGACAATGAAACCTTCACTTCCTCGAGTCCGCGTCCGGAAGCTGAGGGCAGAGAAATGACTGGGCTGCCATCATCACTTGAACGTGGACAAACGGGTGGCTTCAGGCAGGCAAGAGCCAACCCGATTTTCTTTGAGAGCAAGAACAGAAATTCCACTGATGTCGCCTATCGTCAAAGACAAAGCCAAAAAGCTCAAAACTTTGAGGACATTCATGAATCAGTACAGCTACAAGAGACGAAGACAGCAGGTAAACATGCCTTGTGATTTTGAACTCCATGAAATGTATAGATTAAGATTTGTGCAATTATTGATAAATGCATATGAAACTCACCATCTTTCTTATTGTTACAAGTATGTTAGTGTCATCTAATGTGCAGAAAAATCATGAAGTTGTTACCATAGGCATTACAGATGAATCAATGTGCAGTTTATGTTCTATAAAGTATACGAATTAAATGACTGTGTTCATGTATACATGATCTGCCTGTCTTCCTATATCTCTGATATTTTTACTTCAAGATCAGTTGCAAGTTTTAAAAGTATGAAACAGTAGTCAGTGTGGCAGTTTTCCAAATTTTCATATGTGTATATCATTGCTCTGTAAATGGTTTCAGTAGTAAGCACATGCTACTGCATTATTCTAACCCATAGTGTGTGCATGCAAACAAGTTTGGGTTTTGTCAATGAGCAGTTAGCATGCAGCTTATTTTTCATGTATGAATTGGTCTTTCAGTCAGTACAGCTGGGGAAGGTCTACTTCAAGAGCTGTATGCAGACCAAAGCAAACGTCTGGAGAAGGCGGAGAACGCCCTCAATGGAGCCCAGAAAGCCAGGGACACGCTCGAGAAAAAATGTATGGAGCTGCAAGCAGAACTCACTGCACAGACTCAGGTGATGATCCAGTCATCTCTTACCTAAGTTTGTGGCTTTTGATGCTTACGAAATGTGCAAATGTAATCCATAATGGCCTTGTTTTGGTCTGTAAAATATATGTACTATTTATGTATTTATTTATTTGTTTATTTATTTATTTATTAGTATGGAGGTAACTTAAGGGCAAGTCTGATTTGGTACCAAACGAAATGTTTTGCATGTTGGGTGTCAAAAATGCTCCATCAAGTTCACAGTTACATTTACACTTTACACACTGAAGGGTAGGAAAAGGAAATCCAACAGATAATGGTAGTGAAGACAAAGTTAGATTTGATAAGAAGTCAATCTTGTCAATGATTATTTGGCTGACAGTAATTCAACTTGAGGTCCTATGGGCACGTCTTATAAGAAAAAATTGTCTCAGTCATATCACTTTAGCATCATTTGGTAATAAGTTCTTGAATGTGCAATACATCAGAGGATGAAGTTGAGGTGGTCAAATTTGTTGCAGTGATCCCAGTCACTACCTCATTTGCATGATGTAGATAGCTGGTTTTGATTGATAGAGCTAAACCTGCATCTCCCAAGTTCAAATCAGGAGTAAACTTCTACATTGATTTCTTTTGATTGTTTAATTGTGCAGGTTAATAAGGAGCTGAAGAAACTCTTGGTAGCTTCAATGGGGGCAGACCTACAGTTGCAACTAGAGGGCATGGCCCGGGACCGCGCCCAACTGGCCCAGGACCTAGAGAACACCATGACGGCCCTCCTCAAAGAGCGCGAATCCCTGGAGAAAGTCAACATCCAGTGTGACGTGTGGAGGAGCAAATTTCTGGGAAGCAGGTACTGGTTGTACTTGTACAGTTTCGATGTGCACAGAGGGCTTCTACAGTATTTCATGAGAATTTAACCCATTGAGGATGAGTCCCGAGTAACTACTGTACGAGCTGAAATTGTCGTGTACAGATATTTTCGCGAATTGCTACATGGAGGACATTTTGGCGTGTTGTTAATTCCGCGGTTGCGAGGGTCTAACTGAACTTAGCTATTTGCGCGTTGTTATTTTCACATGTTGTTATTTTCGCGGTTCAAAGCAATTCACGAAAATGAAACCACCGCGAAAATTTCAGCTCGTACAGTAATACCCAGGCAAGTGTCTATGGGAAATGCGTGTTGTACCAAAATCAGCCCATCCTCAATGGGTTAATTATTCTTCAAGTAAACCCTTTGCTGAGCTTGGCTCTGAGGGAAGAAGATGGTTGACATGTCTCTGCCTGCTTCTGACTTGCTTTCAATAATGACAGTATTGGCAGTAATATTGTAGAAATATCACAAAATACAAGATATGTCAAGCTCTTATTATGATAATGTGTTTGTCGTCTCAAGATTGTAAAAACATGAATCACTTGATGTATGTGTTAGTTGAAGTGTTTTACGACACTTAACAATGCACGAATATTTCTGTTTTCCCTTTTCTGTATTTGATATTAATTTCAAGGCCTCCATTCAACATATTTTATGCTAGATGAATGCAAGAGAATTGTACGCTGTGTTTTCTTTCTATTTTTTCTCAAGGTTAGTTTTAGATGGTCTGCAAATGCAATGCAACATGATTTACCGGATGATGATATCTTGAAATATGATCTTAGAATTACGACTAGATGCCTAGTCAACAATTAATTATGCCAATTTATGTCATTGAAGCTTCTCTTGAATAACCAGTCAATGTCTATCTACTGTAATGAACTTCACTCTTATCTGTATTGTTCCGCTTCTCTACTACTACCAGATTACAGGTAGATGAACTAGTGTCTTCCAGGACACACCTAGACATGCTTCAGCAGGAATCCTGCCACGCCCTTCAGAAGCTCCTTGACGAGAGAGCTGAAATGAGAAGACACATGATGTCCACCAATCGGTAAGAGCATCATCCACCTGTCTCCTTCTCCCTCTCATGCTTGCGGGTTGTGTGCCCCACTTTCAAACCCTCTCATATTCAAATACTCAAGCATTGACATCAGCTGAGAAGACTGAACATTTGTAAATTAGTCCAACTCCAAACCAAAGTTAGAAGCTACTTGAGAGCGCAAGCCTCCACCAGGCCCATAGGGTCAATAATGCCACTTCAACTCTTGCATGTATCCTTGAAAAAAAAAAGGCTGAATCCTAATAATGACATGGGTCACAACACAAAATCAATCACCTGTTCCTTTCACCACAATTGACCTGTCCTGAGTATTTCATAAAAATTATTCATAGCTTTTGAAGTATTATTGCCAGCAAACTTAACTAAACTAAACTAAACAAACAAACAAACAAACAAAAAAGAAATCAAATTAATGAAATTCTTTGCCTGAAGTTGTTTTTCTTTAAATTGTCCTGTCAAGTTGTTTTAATTGCGACTGATCCAAATTACATTGATGTAGGGCAATTTATTAATCAGTTGCAATAAACAAAAGAATGCTGGCAAAAACTCAGTTAAAATCCGTTTTAGTTTTATTATGCATCCTTTAACATTGTCAAAGTATCTTCTCCCTGCCTTGTGAAATATGTACTGTTATTATCAATGGATGATGAGCATGTCTTGGCTAAGGAGTCCGCATGCAGAGCAGCAAATCCTTTTGATGAGACTGTCATGATACAAAAAAAAATATATATATATGAGAGAAAACTTAAAAAGATATCACTCATGCTGACCGGACCTATGATCTTTCCCTTTCTTCCTCGTCCTTCCAGATTGTTACAGTATCTATCCAGGGCTCTACAGAGAAACCACAGCATCACGGAGGAGAGCAGCAAAACGCCGAGCAACGTCATCACGCTTTCCCTGGTCAATGAGCAGCTGTCTTCCACGATCTCCAGTGTTCTCCTGGGTGATGTCGGTCGACACCATCAGGGGCCAGAAGGGGGAAACATTCCTGGTCAGAGGGGTTTTAACTTTGTGGACTGGACGACTGCAGAGATGCTTGCCAAAGATGTAAGATTATTACCTCCGCCAAGGGAGGAGGTTATGTTCTCATTACCGTTGGTTTGTTTGTCCGTGTGCAAAATAACTCAAAAAGTAGTCAACGGATTTGAATGAAACTTGCAGGAAAGATTTAGAATGATACAAGTAAGAGATGATTAAGTTTTGGTAATGATCTGAGAATTTAGGGGAATTTATGAAGGATTTTTTATATTTTGGCAGGAAGGGTCAATGAACTTCGGAGTTCAGGATGTGCGTATTTGAGGTTTGCATGCGTGCACTAAAGTGCGTGCTCTAGTTTCTGCCAAGGTAAGGCACGCCGCGCAGCTGAGGGTTTATGACATAACAAAAGGTTTCTATATTGGGAAATCGAGCGACTTTCAGCACACAATGCTATAAGTACGTATGGGTGCAAATCACTGATATCTCTATGGAAGAACAAGATCAGTGGTGGAAATGAGCTGCATGCTTAGCGGAGGTCTGCGCTCTCAGAGTGCTTTTCTAGTTTCTTTATATTTGCATTTGTTTGTCAAATGATTGAATAATCGAATTGATTAGATAGACAAAACTCACAATGCCAAATATCTGTGTCGTGATTTGGTATATCTTTCAGATAGTGATGTAATCAAAGAGAGCTTAGCTTCAATTGTACTTTTTGTCTTGAAATCGAATTGAAATGTTAGCATTTGACTGGCGATTTGCTAGTTCTTGGTGTCATGCCATTTTTTTTTTTTCTCAGTATTTTCATGTATGGTGGAAAAGATTCTGTTTTTCTTCTTTTATGGACATAGCAAGTTGAAAGTGGCATAGTTGTGTGATCTGAGATTCTTTTCTGTTCACTTAGCTATCATGTTAAGTAAGTGCTGTATCTGACAATAGAAAGGTGCAACTCCTCTCTTTTCTCATATCTCACCAGTTTTTGCTCAGTGTTTGCAGATGTTGTACTTTGTTATTTGCATATGTTCCATAAAAACTATGTTACTTTCAAGGGCTTTCATACAAAAATATCTGCTTGTTTATCTGCAAAAACTACAGATAGGAGAAACTGTTGAAGTTTGGTTGATTCTTAATGATTTCCATTGGTTCCTTGCTTCCTGTCTGCAGATTCTGCTCAACAAGCAGCCAATCATGAAACTTGAACAGATTCAGCAACAAAGTTTCCTTCAGGGCCCTGTCCCCAAGGTCAACATGACCCATCGCTACCACCCTCACACCCGCTATGAGAACATCACCGTCAACTGCTGTAACCGCTGCAAGGGAGAAATCCATGTGGTGTGAAACTCCTTAGGAACAAAGGCTTGACAGCATGGCTTTCATCAGTTTCTGCCAAAAGAGGAACATCCTCAATTTTGAGACATTTTGTGAGACTCTGAGCTGTCATACAGAAACATCCCCATTTGTTACAGCTGTATCAGTGGAATATCAGGCATCAGTGGAATATAAGGCGTCTTTGTAACAGATCATGAAACAGTAAACACTTTTTCCGACGAACTCATATACTGTGACTAGTTGGGTCAATATGAATATCTCAGCTTGGAGAAAGGAGTCTAAATGGAGAAGTATGTGTCACATGGGAACTCACTGATATTTATTTTGCTTTGGTGCATCATTTCATCAGTTTTCATTTTTGGGAGGTAGTACTGGAGTCTCTACATCATGAACACTTGCAACATCCACAACAGGATTTGAGGTTGTGTTAAAAGTTTACATACATGTAGTTACAGTGTCATCAATAACTGTCATAGACTGGAAGATTTCTATACCACAAACATACTTTATAGGTGCTTTCCAGAGGATTTGAGATGATTTTATCAAACAGATACTGACAGTCAGATACAGTTTTAATAAAGCAGCAAAATCCTATGCACATTGAGCCCAATATGTTCTGATATGCTACTCAAGCCCATGTGACTGGTGACAGAGCAGGCTATAGCACAAACATAACAATGGTTGAAGCTGAGCATACACACAACATGCCTGTGTTATGATCAGCTGTAATGAGTTACATGTGTGTATGAATAAGGTATAATTGTCCAGCTATTAGCCAAGTTTGCAAATGTGATGATATGCATGTGCACCATATTGCCATACACAGTATGTAGCAGTAGTTCTACACAGAAGAATTTGTCTGTCTGGAGGAGTTTTGAATCATTTTTTGACATGATATTATTTGGCTCTGAGGTGATTCCGTGAAGCCAGACTTACGGGTGTTGCAAGAAAGTTGCAATCAATTGCATCTCCCAAAATCTATTGCAAAGTTTGCAATAGATATTTGCAATTGATTGCAACTCAACTTTCTTGCAACACCCCCTTAGTCTCCACGGAACATATCCCTGATGACAAGATACAGGCCGATCTTTTGGTCAACAGTAGTTCTAACTTTTTCTCTTGTGTGAAAAGCAATGAGCAGTAGCATTCCACATGAATCACTTTTCACCAGGAAATTAGTTCTGCTTTAATTTCCAGAATAGTTTATTATGGCATGCAGAAAGGTGTGATGATGTGAAAATGTGTAGCTTAATTTGACAAGATTGTTTTATTTGAGTTGAGAAAAATGAGTTGCTATGTTTATTACCGTACATTACTCATATTACCAATTGCCATAAAGAGTGGGTCTAGGAAGGCAGCTGCCTGCTTGGCATGTCACACTGGGGTAGCATTGTAATTTAGTGTATAATACCTTTGTATATTTTGCCTCAATCCCAGCACAATATTTTGGAAACTTCAGGTGTTCATGAAAAAACAGCAACAACAACCTCCATGATTCCAGATTCAAAACAGAAAATTTTTGGTTTGTTATACACACATTTCTTATTATCATCTGTGATAGAAGAGAGCCTTTTCAGATGTTCTGTTTTTCTTTTTGTATGCCATGGTGTACATAATCATACACCCCGTGTGTTCCACATTATTCTGAGACTGCAATGCATGAGCATTTTTGGGAACATTCTACTTTTCAAAGCCATGTAACTTTTTATAGCAGAGCTTTAGTGCAAAAAAAAAAAAAAAAAAAAAAAGAAGACAGCAAAGAAGTACAATCAAGAGAGTATGAACATTCTTTTGAATAAGTGAGCTGAACTGAAAAGTGCAATTTGTATGAACTGTTGTGCTACACATTATAATTTTTATAGCTTTATTTCCGTAGTAATGTCCATCTTGGCTGGAAAACAAGAGTAAAATTGATATAAAAAACACTCAAAGAAAATAGCAAGAGCAAGCAAACCCTAGTGTTTGTGATAGTGCCTTAATTTCAAGAGTCCTGTTTTTGAAAGCCTGGGGTGTTGCAATATCACATAGCTTGAAATACTGACACATGTTTTGCAGAAAATGTGTACACCCACCTTTGCTACACTACTTATATAAGTCATGCAAACTGCACATGCTTAATTATGATGTAATGGTGAAAATATAATGTATACAAGTGAAAAAAGATTTGAGATATTTTTGTACTTGTACATATTCGGACGTTCTGAAGGCTTTGTGATACATTTATGATGAAGCATGTTGCAGCAGTGTAACCTTTGCAGAGAATATGCATCCATACAACCTCTGTTCAATAGCAATTTACTTTTTCTCTTTATATAAAAAAAGGGGGGTTAGGGTTGTTTATCATTTTCCATATTTGCCATTTTCACCGAATCGTTTTTACTGTATGTATCACATAATATCACGCTGTGCCATGAGACTTCATGAAATAAAGGAAATATGAAGTACAGTACATACATAAAGTCCTTAAGAGTGGTATATATACATACTGAAGTCCTTCAATGTTTACATGACTGTTCTCTTTCCATTCATTTTGCATTTCCTGGAAACCTTGAAGCTGTTTTGTTCAGCGCTTGATGCATGAAAGTATGGGGAAACAATGAGACGGTTTCACCCTTAGATTTGAACAATATGTACATTGTATTTCATTCAGTAAAGATCAGGCTTGTGTGCACAATAGATGAATTGAGAATACACTTTGTACATCTGCACACACAAGCACACAGAGACACAGACACACACACAGACACAGACACACACACACACACACACACACACATACACACTCACACACACAAACTTGCTTATCAAGTACTGTAAAGGTTTAAATTTTTGCAATGTGGAAATTTGTGCGCATTTCGCGCAACCAGAAACTAGCACAATGATGAAAGCAAGCAAGTATTTTGGCTTGTTACATATATGCACCACTAATTAATGTCTTGATTCTGCAGAATTAAAAACATGTGAAATTCGTCTTACCTGGCTGAGGGCAAAAAGTTGCTCACATGAAAATATCCACTTTTACAGTAATGACACTTAAGCAGGGAGACTGACACTCGTGTAATACACAAGTGTTTAGTCTACATTGTGATGTATAATAAGTACAGTTACATGTAGTTTTAAAGGTTGTTCTTTTGTTTCTGGTTTTAGTTTTAGTTTGCCTGACAGAGCGCTTTTTGCTCAGCAAGTCTCTTCCTGAAAAAATAAAACAATTAAAATTAATTTTGAAACCAACCCTCATTTCATAACTTTGTACAACAATTGGTGCATTCCTTGGCATGCTTTAGTACTCCATTCACCACAGACATGTCATGAAACTTGCTGATAACAGAAAAGGATTTTATAAGAATTTCTACAAATCTCTTTTCTCCTGCTATAACTCCCAAGTGGGACAGTCACATTATTACATTTGGAGGGTTTGTCCAAATAATAATCAAGTTTTAGAGAAATTGACAGTAGCAAGTCACTGAATACCTTGCCATAGGTGTCTGTATAGGGACATACAGAAATGATGCAGAGAAATAGGTAACTATAATCATATCGTCTATTGAGAATGAGAAGGGCGTTACGTTGTCTTGAACACTACGGGTTTAGTGGCAACTTAATGCCCTTATCATTCTTGACCAACGATATCATAGTTGCCAAATCTAATTGGTTCAAAACAAAAGTTGCTTGAGGAGCAAACTTTTGCAAGCATACATATCCACATGTTAGTGGTGTGGTAATGATTTTAAGGAGCACCTTAATTCCAATATACATGTTTTGTAATATCAGTAGAACACTTTAATAGATCAGTGAAAGTTTTTGGAAAATCAGACAATCTGTTCAAATGTTTATTTGTAACATTTCTGCTTGGTCACTGCTTTATGAGAAGACTACAGCAGTTTATGATGTCACATGCAATATAAGGAGAATGAGAGCAATTCCACAAAATTTCATAAAAAAAAAAAGAGTACGCATTTCTTTGACTTGATATATGCTAAGGGTAAAATAGATTATTGCCCCAGCCTTCTGAAAGAGGCAAGTCAATTAAGTGCTCCATAACAGGAGCGGATCGAGGATTTCTGTAAAGGGGGGGGGGGGGGCGCAACTAATATTTCTGGTGCCAGGTGCGCCCCCCTCTGGATCCGCCACTGTGTAAGAAAAGTGAAAATGTTGAATTGAAAAAAAAGTACATATTTCCTCAACTTGATATATATCTTATTCCCCCTGCCTTCTGAAAGAGGCAATTCAAGTGCTCTTTTATCATGTAAGAAAAGTGAGAATGTTGATTTTATTTATTTTCTTTAAAGGCCTATTGTTCTGCACGTGTGACATCACAAGAAGTTGTACTGAAGGGTGAGTTCCAGTACTCTGTGAAGATATCAGCTTGACTGTAAAGAGAGGATTATTATTACATGTACTATTTTATTACTGGCACATATTTCACATCATAGATACCAAACTGGTACACATTTTTTAGAATTGGCTTTATCATATGCGATGCGATTAAAGTAGTAGTACATTGAACAAATAAAATTGAATTGAATTGAATTGAATTACATGTACGGTACTTTATCATTCTCCAAATCTCTTTGATATTATACATTGTACAACATACTACATGTAGTACAAACTTGTACTGATCCAACCCGGCAATGACGTACTGTATGCTGCGCTCGCTCCATCATAACTACAGGTCGCGGTTGTAGCAGACTCGAGATACAACTAGCTCCGCCCACTGATTTCACACATTCATTGACGTACATCTCAACGTACGTAAATTGATATCTCTTGTGTGTAAATAACAACACGATGCAGTGCACCCGCGCCCGCCCGCGACCGCGGCCCGAATTTTCCATTACGGTCTACGTCGTCGCGTGTATTATGTAGCGTACTACTAGTACTATTTCCGCATAGACCCAACCCACCCCGGACTCGTCTCTTGCCGGGTTTGGTACTTCGTCGGACTCTGAGCCGTGTACGATGACTAATTCAGCTGATCCCAAGTCTAATCTAGCCTGTAACTTTCCATGATTGATTGACAGTGGATTTAAAGAGACGTTTATTCCTGCTTAGACTCATACGTGGTGTTCGAATCGAAAGAGCAATCATGACCTTACCAGCGACTACCGCCGGCACTACGACACCTCTGCCTATGGACCAGTGCCCTCTCTTTGATGGGGATCTTGTGAAGTGTGTAAGTATTGCAATCATGCTATTTAAATTGTGTTAAATCAGGTTGGTCCCTGTATTTAGCGAAGGTCCCTGCAATCCAGATGTATGTTGCCGACACAGTATATGTGCCTACCATTCATTGATTGTTATCACTGCACTCCATATTGCCATAGAAAATGCAAATTGTCTACTAGTGACAGTTTTTGACATATCATAACAAATGCATGGGAAGCCACATAACTCACTCACCTCAGCTCAAGTGTTAACACGGCAATATACATGGAAATAGGTTAGAAGTCCCCACCATACATTTGGATCGCAGGGACGGACCTTGATTTAACCTATTCAGAATGGTTCGATTTTGCTACAACACGCATTTCCCCATAGACAGCTGCCTCAGCTCGATCAGTAGACTCGCAGCTCGGGACTCGTCCTCAACGGGTTAATTTTTACTTTAAGTAGAGGTTCTACACTCCTCACATTATTGCAACTGATTGGCAAACCCTACATCAACATATGTTGTACATACAAATGTACGCACTGAATTAATCACGGGCATGCATACTCGGGCGGGATTTGAACCTACATTGTAGATGACCTCTGCCAGGCTCTGGATCACCGGACAGACATCATCCACCTGATCACTATACTACTTAACACTGATTAATTCAGTACTTTAGTATTTACATTGATGTAGTCGTAGAGCAATTTGTCAACAATCAGTTGCGATAAAAACAGCTCAACAAAAGTATTTCATCAACTCCTCATTTTGTATTGGCATGAAGCACCCGGACCTGTCGGACTGGCAGCATAATCCTGCCTCACATTCACGGCTGGCTGCATGTACTAAAACTCCTAATTAAGTTTTGTAGTCCTGAGTGAATGAGAAGCTTTAGGCGTACTGGAGGTCCATGTTCATTGGGGGCCTGTGCTGGATGTCACGTTCTAAGTCAGTCTACCATCTGGTTTCTATGAACAGAGAGCTAGCACAGTGGGAGAAAAAAAGACAAAATCGAAAACTGGAACAATTTGCAGCAAAAAAAACTTTTTTTCCCCCAAGCTATAGATCTATAGTTTAATGCTTTTGAATTGTTTAGGTTTGGTATCGAGTATCAATGCATGCATCAAAGCACAATCTTTGTTTTCACTTTTAATAGGGTTTGTCTTGTTTTGTTTATTAATATTTGGTGCAGTGCTGTAGGTATGATTATCATTAGACTGAGAGTTTGCAGGATCCAAGAGAAATTACTCTCTGTAGAGACAACGGGTATTGATCAGTGTAACAAGATGTGTCTGTTTACGCCCTCTCATTTTTTTTTTTGGGGGGGGGGGGGTGGGGGTTATCTTTGCAAATTCTACAAGTCCGACCGGTGCTATTTGTGAATATAGAAAGATGCAAAAATATTCAACTCTGATCCTGACATGAATGTGACGTGTTCACACGTACACTGCACATTTCTCAATCCAATACTGTACTCCATTTCTACTGTAATCATATCATATGGCATATATCCCATATACAACTATGAAAGGTAATTACAGTACATGTATTCCCGATATCTCACAACTGCATCAGTGTAATAGAGATATATTATCTTAGTGTGCTGGGCACATGTAATTTGCTCAGTATTTGAATGGCTCTGTGAACAAAAGTGGTCTAAAGATTCCTTGAAGAATACCTAATTTGATTTATTGCTACTAGCTCCCACCCTAAAATTATACTTATATTTTGTTAATTTTGAGTCTATTTGGCCACTACTTCAGCTCAACAACAAAGCTGCAAGGCAAGTTGTGTCTGGTGATTTAAGTCATGCTTGAGACATTGTTTTGTGTTTCATAGTTACACATTGTATCCACAGAGTAGCATTCTTTGTGTTTCATTCTGTTTTTCTCCTTGTTTGACTCCTCTTTTTTTACATAAAGAATACGATCTACGGCGTGAGAAAAGCCTTGGCATCTCTTTCCTTGGTTGGCTGGTGAGTTTATCTTTCAGCTCTGAAAGCATTGTCAAATTAGTCATATTGTATTGTCTTAATTTGATCAAATTAATGTTCTACTGTCTCAATTTGATTGTGTGTTAAGGTGTTTATAGTGTAATGATACATATTGTAGTTACTAGTATGTCGGGCAAGTGTGTAAAATTTATCTGGGGCCCGTTGCATAAAAGTTGCTATTATGGTAACTTTGCCATCCGATGGTAACTTCCATGGAATTCTTGATTTTGATTGGTTGTTGGGTGTTGTTGCCATGGTAGTTACCATTGGATGGCAAAGTTACCATAATAGTAACTTTTATGCAACGGGCCCCAGGTCTGCAGGAAACAGGGAGAATGCTTTATTCTTATTTTCATCATAATTTATGGATACATCATATCAACAACAACAAAAAAATGTCCAAAGTATAGTGTACATTTTTGTCATGATTTCCACAAATGCTAATTATAGTTATGACTATATGATTTAAGTTTGCAAAGGGAGTTTTACTATAAACTAAGATGTTATGCACAACTCAAAAACAAAATATTTTCCTTGATAACAAGAAAGCTTGTTTGACCTTGTCCCTACCTAGCAACAACCAGTAGGGCAAGACCTCTGAAAGACCACTGAAAAACCATAAAAATTAGATCTCAAGATCTCAATGATCTTTCACTGAACTTTCAGTAATCTCCAAGGTCCTTCATGATTCCTGAAAACTCAGGCTCTGTCATAAATCCACACAAGCTATAAAGCTGGGGAGGGAATTGCACATTACTCACATCACATGAAAGACACCATATGACCACACTGTGTGCTTTGAGTACCAATTGGCACAGAAAACCCCATGGCGTAGTACACACTGTCCAAACTCCCTAGCACAAAAAGGCTCAATCAGATTATATCATAAAACTCTGATATTACCTTTGAATTGATCCGTGTCAAATCCAATTTAGTTTATGGTCACTGCATTATTATCTTTGAGAAGTCCTGATCAAATAGTGAAAAAGAACAAATGATGATTAATTTATTATGCTTTCCTGACAAGGCCAAATATTTGTTTCATATTTTCTTTCCCCAGCATTTTCATGATCACACTTATCTGGCTGTTCAAGAAATATGAGCTCTTTGTGCAGAGACTTATCCTCTATCTTACGGTGGCGGCTTTCTTTGGCTCCATCTCAAAATTCATGGTAAGTGAGTTAGTCTGTTTAGAGCTTGTCACAAGAAGACTTTCAGTATACAAGTTATGATGTGTCGCATGACTGAACAGTGATTAGTAACAGCCGTCCATTGGTATCCATTCCTGAAGCTGTTGAACTGCAACAAAGCTGTCACTATGATTATTCTTTGGAAGTCAAAATTGTTGAAGATTAGTGTTTCAAATGGTACATTTTGCCAGATGTGAATTTTGAGCATATGAAATGTGCGAATGTATCATTGTCATAGTTTATTATTATTTTTATAATGTTTGTACAACTTGTATGAAGGGGCCTGATGATATCTCGAAAATTTCCAAATTTGGACCGTCGATAATTTATTTAATGAAGACAGACAATTATATTCACTTCATACAGGAATCTTCATGTTTGTCAAGGGTATTGAGCTGTCTCAAGAACTGTGTGTATGTTCATTAAACATTAGTCCACACAATCTAATTGTGTATTAAAGTACATTGTAGGATTGTGTGGTCAATCATGCACAACAGCAGTAGCAACCAATTGTATTCTCTGGAAAGATGTGTTGCCAACTTACTGCTCACAGAGGTTTGTTTGTTTGTTTGTTTATTTGTTTTGTTTTTGTTTTGTGTGTGTGTGTGTCACAGGTTTTACTTAGAAACCTGGCCCAGTTCGGGTTTAGTTTATAAACAGGACATTTACTTCATACAACAATAGATTAATAAGCAGAAATCAATATATGAGTTTGACCGACTTTATTACAGTGTAGGTTTAGGGTCAATCAACTAAACCTTCAAATGGACGGTGTTACAATATAGGCAACAAGACTTTACAATGCACTAAAGATGCAGTCAATATAATTGTGCTTAACAATAAGTAACAACCTATACAGCTTGTCAGTAACAGGTGAAGGTATATCCTAACACTAACAATTTGTCAACTTCAAGTAAGTCAAGGGACTGATTAATTATAATCAATGAAAGGTCGATTATGTGGATTATCGGCGGGTCTTGTAGGGCGCGTCCTTTCTCTCAGGCAGAGAGTGTGCCTTCAGCTCGGGATTGCAGTAGATGGGGTCCACTACCAGCTGGAAGGGGGGCCTGATGTTAAGGAGCAGGATCGTCTGTATTAGGGGTATGACAGTTGGCTGTATGAGAGCAGCCACAGGACCAATTTTGTGCGTCTTATCTGGATGATGTCACAACAAGCTCTCCCTTTATTTACCAATGAGTCAGCAGTTTGACCTGATTACAAGTATTCGAGATAGTGGAGGTTAATTGCCAAAATGTACTTATCATTATTGCTCATAATATTCCATAACTTTAACACTAATATGCAATAACTTTAATTATCCGATTCATA
This sequence comes from Diadema antillarum, assembly GCF_040938485.1. NCBI lineage: Eukaryota > Metazoa > Echinodermata > Echinoidea > Diadematoida > Diadematidae > Diadema > Diadema antillarum. The sequence continues at coordinate 100,199 of NW_027270927.1, read as the reverse complement.
CAAATGTATGACATAACTGTGAGGGATGAAAAACTGAATATGATTGTATTATAATCCTACAGTTTTATATAAACAGCTTTATCAAGGATAGAATTGTATGATCACCTAAAACTAATCACACAAATATTCATATTTCCTTTTTGATATTAACATTGATTCTGGGTGTACTCATACTTTCATTCCATAAAATTAGAAGTGAATAATTCCATAACCCCTCAATTAATCCTAATTTTGAACTGAACTCGAGTCTTGTATAAACATGAGCTTGATCATAGTGAAATATGAAATGTTTTCAACGAATACATTTAGTTGTAACTAATCTATTGTGTCAATTCACAATCGAACCTTTTAATATCAGATGGATGAGAAGCTAATTGTTCTGACTCGGGTAAGCGTCAATATGCTATACAAATTCTAAACGGTGATATAATTTATATTATACCTAGTCACTGTTTACGATGATAAACTTATGAAGGTTGGGATGTGATACTTAACAAAAATAAACAATAATACAATATCCATTTCAATCTGTAATTTCCTTTAACAGCTTCTACTACAACTGAATCGCGACATTCAATGCGAAGGCGATAACACATATGTTTTTGTGTGTTACTCTTTCTCCTATAAGCTCAGTAATCTACCTAATTAACACAACGACATGTTATATACAATTGTGGTGACTTTGCAATAAGGAATGTTCAGTATATAGGCTTTCAGATCCACCTGTAGGGGTGCTAGCACATATCTTATAGTTGTCATGTATAGAGGGACCCAAGATTCAATTCGAGTAAACCTCCTAGCTCTTGGCTTTGTCAAAGGAGACAAATAGCAATATCCACTCATGCTGATATTAAATAACAACTCAAATATAAGCCAGAACAATATCATCATATATGTGCAGCTAAGCCATACTACTGGACGTTCATTGCATAGTCATATACATCAATCATCATCTTTAATCCAATTAAAGTACAGTGTGTATTCATAATACTCCAGAATACTGAGTACATTTGTATATACTTTGGACAACTGTAAACTAACACAAAATATCTAAGTCGTACTCTTCAAAATTGAGTGACAAAGAGGAGTAAGAAGGAGAAGATGAGAAGGAGAAGAAGAAGAAGAAGGAAAGGGGAAGGAAGAAGACAGTATATGAGAGAGATACTAGCAGAGAGTAAGAAGAGAAGAGCACAGAAACATAATATAAAAATATTCTTAAACTCATACAACATAATTATGAACATAATCATGTGGACATTATAATCAGCAAATAATGAGGAATCATGTTAGCTTTAGCCTGTATTGGGGGTATGACAGTTGGCTGTATGAGAGCAGCCACAGTACCAATTTTGTGCGTCTTATCTGGCCGATTATGGAACGCCATAAATGATTAGAGGTTTCGAGCTGTCCGTGCAGAGATAAAACCACAGATCAGAGGTTTAAAACCACTGATCATGGTTTCAAGCTGTGTGTGCAGAGTTAAAACTACTGATCAGAGGTTTTGCTTTGCTCGTATACAGAGTTAGAAACCTCTGCTCAGTAGTTTTTACTTTGCACGAGCAAAGAAAAACCTCCGATCAGTGGTTTCAAACCACTGATCAGTGTTTCCCTGACTTTTGCAACATATGACCTTCCATAGCCAATGTCATAATGAGCTCTCACCGAGAGAGTAAAAATCTCTCCCCAATACAGGCGCACTACCAGAGACTCCAACCCCAATCACCTTCTGATCTGGAGATTCTCCCGCCTGAAATCCCTAGCAAACGGGAGACTCCAACTTGATGTGCGCTTCGCGCACATCACGAGCGCAAAGTCCCTTGCGGTCTAGGGTTCTAGATACTCTCTCACGCTATCTATGACTTATTTTTCAACATAAAATGAAATTAAATAAGAAATCATTTCAAGCAGGAGAAATTAAATCTCAAGTGGTAAAACAAAAACAAATCTCAAACGGGACATTCTGCAAAAATGGGCTTTTGAAGAGAGATCTCCCGTCGAAAGCGGGAGAGTTGGAGTCTCTGCACTACCGAATTCTTATCTCTTTTGTCCCATTCATCTGAACAGATTCTTAAAGGTGCATGGTCCCGGTGTTTTAGCCAAATGCATACACGGGCCCACGGCGCAAGTTTCCTATATAGGCCTACGCTACCGACTCCTCTTTAGCGCTTTTGCTTTGGCCCACTTCCCCTAGTCCGAAGAAGTCCGATCCACTGTAGTCAGTGGTCCGATCACAGTTCGGCTCATGATTCGGCTGAGGGGGATGACAGCTTTAGCAAACTTCTTTTTTGATGTCATAATAACAAGCACATATGCACGCACCCTGGCATTACTACAGACTGCACGATGCGCAGAGAAGACAACGAAGGCAACGTTACTCAGCAACACCTACGCACTTTACTCTTGATGACAGCTCAACTTCGGTAATCTTCGTATCAATGCTAACGGTGATCAGCAGTATCAACAGCGCCCTCTGCACTACTGGGACTATGCCCCTTTAATTTGTAAACTGGCTAAAGGACAGGGGTTTACACTTACATAGAAATACAATGACAGCCTATCTTTGACCAAGGAACCTTGGAACTGTAGTTCTTTGTTTTTCTGATGTACAGCTGTATGCTAACCTCTCTGTCATTGCTCACTACAGGAAAGCCCTCGTGAAGATAGCGCTGTGTGCAACTTTGAAGCGTGGTGGACGTCATTTTGGGGTGAGCTAGTTACAGGTTGTATCATTACTTGTGTGTCATGTGCAAATGGTCAACACGATGTACAGATGACTATAAGGTATGCTAGAGAGATCTCTTTTTCATTCTATTTTCTTTGTCAGCATATGTGTTTGTGTGTATGTGGTGAAATTGGAGTTGGTGTTGGATTTGTCATGCAGATAAAGAGAAACATAATGCACATACAGTAGTCATGTTCATATTTTTCCAAGCTAGACAGAACTTCCTATAAATGTTGAATTTGATTTGAACAATTAGGGTATGTAGAACAACCATGATTCAGCATGTTAGTGGTGTTAAAGCATTAAAATTATGGTAAGAAGAAAATGCATAGGGCTGTTTTTGCTTTCCCCACACAATTGATTTATAGGTTGTCAACGCAAAAGTTTGAAAAAAAAGTCCTAAAAACTCTTTAAACAAGAAAGGTATATAGTCAAAGTCATCATTATTTTTTATGCGAACCTTTCTTGTTATTTTCACTCCAGACTGGGTCACATTGCTATGGGTCAGCTGTATCACCTTCAATCTGTATCTTATTATCATTTGGATGATGAACACAGAGAAGAAAGAAATGTGAGTATGACTAATTATACCCCCACCCACACATAGTGTGTAGGGGGGGTATATAGGAATCACTCTGAGGTCGGGTGGCCGGTCGGTCGGTCGGTCGGTCGGTCGGTCGGTCGGTCGGGCGGGCGGTCGGGCGGTCGGTCCGTTGCAAAATCTTGTGGATCGAACTCCTCTCTCATTTTTTGAGCAATTGACCCCAAATTTGGCATGTGTGACCACTATCGAAGGTAGATGTGCAAGACACCTTTTTCGTTAGTATCGTGTAATGCGTTGCCATGGCAACGGCATATTTTCATAAAAACTTGTGGATCGAACTACTCTCTCATTTTTTAACCAATTTACCCCAAATTTAGCATGTGTGACCGCTATCTAAGGAAGATGTGCAAGACACCTTTTTCGTTACTATTGCACAATGGGTTGCCATGGCAACGGCAAATTTTAAAGAAATCTTGCAAAATTTTGTGGATCGAACTCCTCTCTCATTTTTTGAGCAATTGACCCCAAATTTGGCATGTGTGACCGCTATCAAAGGTAGATGTGCAAGACACCTTTTTCGTTAATATCGCATAATGCGTTGCCATGGCAACGGCAAATTTTCCTAAAATCTTGTGGATCGAACAACTTTCTCATTTTTTGAGCAATTAATTTCAAATTTGGCATGTGTGACTGCTACCACAGGCCGATGTGCAAGACACCTTTTTCATTAGTATTTCATACTGCGTTGCCATGGCAACGGCAGATTCAGAGACTCCAACCCCAGGCACCTTCTGATCTGGAGATTCTCCCGCCCGAAACCCCTAGCAAACGGGAGACTCCAAGTTGATGTGTGCGAAGCGCGAAGTTCCTAGGGTTCTAGATGTTGTCTGGTGCTATCTAAGGCTTATTTTTTCAACATACGACAGCAATCAGTAAGAAATCCTTTCCACCGGGAGACACAGAGCCAGGGCGGGAGAAATCAAATCTCAAGCGGGAGAACGGGAGATTTTGCAAAAATGGGCTTTCGGCGGGAGATCTCCCGTCGAAAACGGGAGAGTTGGAGTCTCTGCAGATTTTCATAAAAATCTTACAAAATGTTGTGGATCGAACTACTCTCTCAGTTTTGTGACAATTCAGTTTGAATTTGGGATATGTGATCAATGTACTATATAGTTGTGCCAAAACATCTTTGGTGTGTGCGTTAAAAAATCTGTTACCATGGCAACGGCAGGTTTTTTTTTTTAACCAATCATTCAAAAATGTGTAGATAAATCTCACTCCTTCAGTTTTTAAGCATATGGCTCGAAAATTGGCACATGTGACCACTGTGGTACGTAGATGTGCGTACTTACTCTTTCGTCATTGGTGATCAATGTGTTGCCATGGTAACGGCATAGTTTGAATGAAAATCAAATGAAAATATTGTGGATTCAGATAACTCCCTCAATCTTTGAGCATTTGGCTTGAAATTTGGCACATGTGACCACTATAGTATATGGATGTGTAAACTTAATCATTCGTCAGTGATGAACAATGCGTTGCCATGGTAACGAGTTTTTTTTTACCGAAAAGCTTACAGAAATATTGTGGATTCGGCTAACTCCCGTAGTCTGTGAGCATTTAGCTTGAAATTTGGCACACATAACCACTGTGGTACGTAGATGTGTAAACTTAATCTTTCGTCAGTGGTGATCAGTGTGTTGCCATGGTAACGGCATATTTTGAATGAAAATCATACAAAAATATTGTGGATTCAGTTAACTCCCTCAGTCTTTAATCATTTGGCTTGAAATTTGGCACATGTGACCACTGTAGTGTATAGATGTGTAAACTTGATCTTTCGTCAATGGTGAACAATGTGTTGCCATGGTAACAGCATCTTTTCACTAAAATGCATACAAAAATATTGTGGATTCAGGTAACTACCTCAGTCTTTGAGCATATAGCTTGAAATTTGGCACATGTGACCACTATAGTACGTAGATGTTCAAACTTAACCATTTGTTAATGTTGATCAATGCGTTTCCATGGTAACAGCATATTTTCAATGAAAATCATACAAAAATATTGTGGATTCAGGTAACTCCCTCAGTCTTTGAGCATTTGGCTTGAAATTTGGCACATGTGACCACTATAGCATATAGATGTGCAAACTTAATCTTTCGTCAGTGGTGAACAATGCGTTGCCATGGTAACAGCATCTTTTCACTAAAATGCGTACAAAAATATTGTGGATTCAGGTAATTACCTCAGTCTTTGAGCATTTAGCCTGAAATTTGACACATGTGACCACTATAGTACGTAGATGTTCAAACTTAACCATTTGTTAATGTTGATCAATGCGTTTCCATGGTAACAGCATATTTTCAATGAAAATCATACAAAAATATTGTGGATTCAGGTAACTCCCTCAGTCTTTGAGCATTTGGCTTGAAATTTGGCACATGCAACCACTATAGTACAGAGATATGCAAACTTCGTATTTCATCATTGTGAAACAATGTGTTGCCATGGTAACAGTGCATTTTGAATGAAAATCATGCAAACATTTTGATTCTCCTAACTGTGTTATAGCATTTTGGCTTCAAATTTGGCATATGTTACCTCTATATTACGGAGATGTGCAAAAAATCTTTTGTCAGTGTTGAAAATGTGTTGCCATGGTAACAATATATTTTGAATGAAAATGATACACTAGTATTGTGAATTCAACTATAGCCCCTCAGCCTTTTATCATTTGGCTTGAAATTGCACATGTAACGGCTATTGTGCAAACTTCATTTTTTCTTAATGTCCAACATTGTGTTGCCATGATAACACACAATTTTTAATGAAAACCATACAAATTGTCAGTTTATTTATCTTGCTCACTCAGTTTTTGAGCACTTGACTTGAGATGTGGGACATATGACTAACAGTGAGCAATACATATATTCACTTTTGAACAGTGCATTGCCATGGTAACATTTTTTGCTATTAAAAAATTAAAAAGAAATTAGTCCTGGTTGAGCTAATTTCCTCAGTTGTGGGTGGGGGTATATTAATCACAATGAGTGATAGTTCTAGTTACTTTTAGATCAATTATTGGCCTCTTAGGCCATTGTCAATCCCTGATTCTTTTGCATGCCTTGCACACTTTGTTTGTTGGTGTGTGTGTGTGTTTTTTTAATAAAGCATGAGTTGAATGTGTATGTGTAGATCTATACAAGCCTGTACATCAACAGACAATGTATTTATGATTTGAAACTGATAGCACTTCCATTGTCAGTTATTATGGAGAAAAAGCGTAATATTTTAAATGAAATAATTGCGGTTAGTACCAAGCTTCATGTGAAACAGAAACTTTTTACATAATGTACTACAGCTAGATTTCCTAGGATATCATAATTGATATACATTTCATTACAGTCATATGATAAGCTCATCATACAAGTTTTCCATTTTTAATCTAACCATCTGTGTTAGATGACTATTCAATATAGTTTTGTTTTGTTGTTTTAGGAAACTCCCCTTTGTTTAAAAATGTTGTTTATTGAATAGTTTCATGTGAAACAGAAACTACTTACCGCAGCTAGATTTTCTGCCGTAAAGGAAATCATAATTGATATAAATTTGATTACATTGTACATGTGGTAAGTTCACCGTACAAGTTTTCCTCATTAAATCTACCCTGCAGTTTTAGGAGACTGTCCAATATAGTGCTTTTTGCTGGAAACTCCTCCATCTCTTGTGGATTGCAAGGAGGTCTTTGATCTTGTTGACAGACCTGAGTCCCATTTCATCAAAAGATAAATCAATATTAAATTTCCTTACCACACAGTCTGCCATAGACTTACAGTTGAAAACAACTTTAGAATCAATTTTAACTCTTCATAAAACAGGGCCCTGTCTTCATTTTGGTCCATGTGTTGTTGACTTCATTGTAATTCAAAAGCTTAGTTTTTTTTTTTTTTCACTCTTGAAATTTTTTTTTTAATTTTAAATGACGTGAGCATGAGAATTTTCACAGACATCACAACTGTTAGTATGTTTCAGTTACTAGTGATTGAAATGGATCTTTCTGCTTGATATTGCAGACAGTGCATATTTTTTATCATAGATTATTGAATCACACGAATATCATCAATACATTGTACTTGATTTGGACATGCATAGGAGCAGTGGACTCAAATCATTGTCATGTGTTGATTAACCCATTGAGTGCATCAAGTGCCCATAGGCACAGAAAACCCCATAGCATTGTACACACTGCCAAAAATCCATGGCACAGAAAGGGTTAATCATAAAGTTGGTGATGTCTTTCATGTTTCCTGTCATCCAGCATATATCACATCGTGACGTGGGGCATTTCACTGCTGATGGCGTGTCTCCCTCTAATCGGTGACCGCTATGGTCCGGCAGGAGCATGGTGGTGAGTAATAATCTTCAGAGAAAGGAACCAACATGCGTTGCTATGGATCAATAAATGTATTTATAATCTTATATTCAAGTGAATGGCCATGTTTCATGGAACAAATTTATGTCTCATATTCCTGTACATGTCTCTTACACATCAGTTGTCAGAGATTTCATTGCACTCACATGAAGATGGAGATACATGTACTTGTCATTTCATCTCATCTTTGCACGTTGAAATGATTTATGCAGTGATATTAAAGTTGACCTCACAAGGAAAATGCTGGCAATCTAATGAATGATTAAAAAAAAAATAAATCATCAAGAAATTATAAAAAGTAATCATGTTCTTCAACAGGGAACCTGTGTTATGGTGCAATAGGAGATTTACATTCTATAGTCTTTTTTTGTTTGATTGTTTTTGTTTTGTTTTATGAGATCATGGCTCAGCATATTTTTGTATCTATTTTGTGCATAAAACATATCTTATATTTTTTCATGAATTTGTGGAAAGAAATAGCATCATCTGTTTAACAGAATGTATGTAGGGTGTTTATAGGAGATAGAGGGGTGGAGAAGGTGAGATAATTTTTTTTTTTTAATGCAATTTTTGCTCAACGTGATCAACAGAGCCAGTGGAGAGCTGGGAAGAAAATTGTTCTTTGTTGACATCTCATTTATCCTTTTTCTTTCCATATTTTTCTCTTTATAGTTGGATTAAAGATGAATACCCTGTATGGCGATTCTTCATGTAAGTATATGTACGGGCAACTCCTGGTATAACAAAGTTCTTGTGACTAGCATTTTTCTTCCATTGGATATCAAAATGTCGTTTTCGATGAACAGTAAAGTGTAGAAAGATATACAGACAATTATTTTTGGACCTGAATATCTACTATGTTGTTAAAGGAGAGGTTCTTTGTAACCATGTTCATTATAATGGGACAGTACTGTATTTGACATTCAAGTTAGTATTGGTCCTAAGAAATGTCATTTGTAGAGTCTGTCATATAAAGAGTGGAAATTAAGCACTAAATATGATCTACTGTAGAGGATGTGATGACAACTGTCTCTTTCAGCCTGAGCAAAACTTGCAGTGTGAAAAATGAAATGAAAAAGTTTACAAACAAAAAGCTACAATGCCCATTCTGATTGCTGAACTTTCCCCCTTTTTGCCCCTGAAACAGGTGGTACGGACCGCTGGTTCTCCTCATCGTTCTCATGTTTGTTACCTACACCTACATCACATACAAACTCCGCCACAGGGTAAGTGCTGTATTTTCTACTCATTTCCTAACATCAAGCGCCACAGAAGATTAGTCCATTCAGAGTTGATTTATAGAGGCCACAGTTTACAGCAAAACAAACCTGAGAGTGGTCCATCTTCATTCTATGGAATGAAATGAGAGATGAGATAGCTCAAGACAAACAAGATGACCGATGAAGGGCTAGAGTCCTCTGGTATGTAAATGGTACACACACTGTGAAAATGTGAGAAGGCTTTCGTGCTAGCGCTCATTTTTTTTTTTTTTTTTCAACCATGTAGGCGATTTGAACCTTCATCTGGCTTGATGTACATGTAAGTCAGACTAAAGCATGATTTCCATGCTTTCCTGAAATGTAACTGTTTGCAATTGTGCCAGTGCTGCAGTCAATTCCAGTGGGGTAAAGATATTCGCACCCGGTCGGGCAAGCATGTTTCACATGGACAAAGATATTGTAGCCCAGTACAGGCCTCGAAATAGGATTTTGGAGGGGCAAGGCCATTTAGAAAAGGGCACTTTTTCCAAGAGGCCAGGGCACTTAGGTCAGTCAGAGGGGCACCAAGGCCACATTGGAAAGGGCATGTTTGGTGTTTATGAAAAAAGAAAGAAGAAAAACAAACAAACACACACACACACACACACACACACACACAAAGTGCAACACACAACAAAAACCTCTTCCCTACAGCTGTAACACATTCCCGATCTCCACATTTCTATCAGGTGAAACAACATTTTTTAAAACAGGAATAAAACAACAGTAGGTATTGATTGAAACTCGACACTCTTTCAGGCCAGCCAGGCCAGGCTGCCATGAAACTTCAAAGCACATTCCGACAGCTGGCTGGCAAAATCACATGGCAAAGGAATTTGCGCGCGCGTGTGAATTGATTAGTCTGTGACAGACAGTTCATGACCTCCAAGAATGCGCCAGTACGCGCGGTTTCTTCTGTTGATTGGTCTCTCTCTCTCCACCCCTCCCCATTCCCCAGTCTGGCACACCTTGGCATCGTGGGATTTTTCTTTTTTCTTGGTGAACTTGGTGTTCACTCTTTACTCTATACCAGTATGCGCTGCCTAGTTAGTAACTCTATGGCCGCTGCGCTGAGGAGGCAGTCAGGACGGTAAAAGCCGGTCGGGCGTACATGTACGTACACGTCGTCTCGTATCTCGGAAAGATACTTTGAGTTTGAATCAGATATATTGGGACGCGAGTGAACTGAAGGTATGATTTTTGAGATCAGGAAAGTTGTTCAAGCTTATTAAAGAGACTTTGAGAAAGGGCATATCATACGTCATAAATAATAACTTTCATTCTAAAAGGGCACCACGGCCCCAAGAAAAAGGGCACATTTTTTTTGGCCGTAACTTTGATCAAAAAACAAAAGGCATTGCGGCCAACGAGAGGGGCACCGACGGCCATGGCCGTCGGTGGCCGTCGGTTAATTCGAGGCCTGCCAGTAGGGCAGTGGTGTTCCACTGAGGTAAATCTGTTCTAACCCAACAGCGGTTGATCAGACATTGTCGTAAATTGTTAACTTTGTGGTCTTCTCATTTTCATGATAATGGCAACAACATCAACAAAAACAACAACAACAACATAATGATGATAATAATAATAATAATAATAATAATAATAATAATAATAATAATAATAATAATAATAATAATAATAATAATAATGATAATAATAATGATAATACAAATGTACATGTATCAATCTCTCAGGAAAAAAGTCCTTCAATACTAGTAGTCACTTGATGTTGCAATGATGCTATAGTGTGCTGGCCTTTGACGGTGTGTGCAGGGAAAATTTTTGTTTCCATATTTTTTTGTCAACATTGTTGAGCATTGTTATTTTTGCAATCATATTTCCGCATTTACAGTCACCATATGGCAGTGGTGTAATTGATTGATTGATGCATGAACGCTTTTGCCTTGTAACTGGTTAAATTAATTAGGAGACTTCCTCATGCTATTGCTATCTGTTTCATCATGTCTAGATACGAAGCTGGCAGGGCACCTATGAGCCGGAGATCGAACGTAGCAGACAGCTAATCCGAGAGGAGATTAAGCCGTTGAGGGCTTATCCCTTCATCTATCTCGTTCTCTCCATCTTCCCCTTGATCAACAGGTAAAAGTAATGCTTCAAATCAGTGTTTGGCCCTAAGTTGTTAAAGGTAGAATTTACCATTTTCAGATGTAACAAAAACCCAGCATTAGTGCTTCAAAATAGTTCTAAAATGTGAGTTAGGAATAGAAACAACCAATGTAAAAATTTGAACCAGCATAATCAGTGTTAAGTATTGTTAAATATATCAAATGTGAACAATAGTTATAATAAAAATGTGTCCCGACTAAACCGTCTATAGTTATGGTTTCATGACAGAAATAGTCATTATTTCCTTATATTGTAAGCTTTACTGCAAAAAAAAAAAAAATGTATATAATATGGTAGGATATTTTGTGATACAACTGACCTACATATATGCATCAAAAGTGATATCTTGAACATTTTTAAAATCACTGCTCCTAAAGGTAAACAAGACCTTTAACCTCCGTTTCCCCATGTGATTTGTCCACCAAAGGGCACTACATGCAGATTACCTTGGGGCAGAATCAATTTTGTGAGAGGAAATGAAATGTACAGTCATTGTTGGCCTTGGAGTGTAAAGGAGTGACCTCTACTAATGACCTCTCTTGCACAAAGCATGTGTTGATTGAAATCATACACAAACAAGACTGCAAATCTTTGCCCTGTAAGTGGTGCCTTTGCCATGAGGTATGGCAAACAATACTAGTGAGTCAAATGCTATCTTTCATCTTTTAAAGTGTCAGAATACTGTGCAAAAAAAGTATTGATATATATTGCCAAGTGGTTTTCTAGGTGCTATCCTAGCAATTCATATTCATCTCTGTAATTCACTATTTGACTGTAATCATAAAAGGTTCACTTTTGAACAGATATCTTTGCAGCAAAATTCTTGTCGTGTGAGAAATACCTCTAAGGGGCTGTGCAGTTGTGGTTGATGTATTCCATTTGTCGCAGTGCAATTAATTTCTCTTTTCTATCATGTTCTTTGCAGAATCCAGAATGCAGTGTCTCCAAATAACCCCATCTTTGCACTGTATCTTCTGCATGCCATGTCGGATCCTTTGGTTGGGTTCGTTAATGCCATTGTCTACGGCATGGACCCAGAGACACGGAGCCGGCTCTCATGGACACAGATCAAGGTAAAGGCTGTGTGTGCTATATCGCACATCAGTGGGCACTGTGAATCAAAATCATTTAATATCAACCATCAGTACTGCATACTTGTTCTGTGTATATCACTTTTCAATGTGATGACATATTGTTGGATTCATGACTTAAAGCAATGTGCCAGCAAAAAGTCACAGCAAGTAATGAGTGTAGAATCAAACAAGTACTAAAAAAAAGACATAATGTGCAATGTATTTCATGCCATAAGATGTTGAGATGTCCAAAGAAGCGTGTGACATAGAAGGATGAAAATGACACTTTCCATAAAAATCATACATTGTAGACTTTTCCCACAACACTCAAACAACCTGGGATAAAGTGTTGCAGGAATAGAAAGAGAATTGATCTGATTACTGTTACACTGATGAAGCAGTGAACTATCAGTATACATGACAAGTTTTAGATTCATTCATATTCCATTCATGCAGACACTGTCATAAAAATATTTTTATGTCTGTTCATGATTCTCATAAATCATCTGCATTCTGAGAAAAAAAAAGAAGTTCTGTGTGCTTTGCGAAGTACATTTTTCATTTAACGAAGGCAATGAAAGGAAGACGAACTGTTAAAATGAATAGATTTCCTTTCTTAAGTGTGAGTTCAGTATCTGCTTGGTGGTTTGTTTGTGTGTTTTTTATTGCAATACTTGTACACTATACATCATTCAGGTGTTTGTGATTAGATAATCATGTAAACTTAAAACACTCTTTTAATAGATATGAGTAGAGTATGGAAGAGAATCATCAGCATTACAGCAAAGTAATTCTAAGTCAGTGATTTTAGATTAACAGGAATTTTACATTTACTGTTAAACAATGCATTTTACATCAATACCTTCAGTGAATATGTGACCAAATACTAGTATTTGTTGGCATTTGTGTCATTATATAAGCACTTTACATAGTCTGAATAGTCTGAACAGTGTAGCCTTGAAATCCGTATGTTGACTTTTCTTCACTATCTTTGTCCAGCATGAGAGATTTTGACATACATGTATATCAGTGTCTGTTATTAGTATGCTCCAGTGACATAAAAGATACCCATTATTAACATGTCACTTGCCTGACTTGCACATTGTAGAAATGTCCAACATGTGAGAAGTTGATTGTTTTGTATGTATGTCCACTGCACTATTTCTTGGAGTAGTCACAGTACAAGACCTTTTAGAAGCCATGATGGTTGAGGGTGTCTTGATTAATGTCACCCTATGTAATCATTCACTGTGATACAAAAAGTATTCAATAAGTAGTCAATTTTTAGGATCTAGAGCCTACAAGTAGCATACATGTCTTGGTATTGTCGCAACAATTGATGTCTAAAATTACAGGCTTGACTTGGAGGGAGACCTTGTGTGAAAGATATTAATCTTCATAATGCCTTTTAGTAATTTGGCATCAGCATCTACTATGAATTCAATCAAAATTACAATGTATTAGAGTTACTGGATTCAGTAAGGGCTATGATAATGATGTTGGAGTGTCTACATGTGTGTTTTGTATGATGCTGCTGGATTTATCACTCTCCCTGTGTTACATGCAAGTGGCGAGATGACATTCAAACATATTACCATTATGTTATGTTTTGCCATGAGCACATGTGATACATACACTGTACTGTGTATGTACTTCAGCAAATTTGTGTGTTCCACTTGTGTCAGATTTTGATAGTAGTCTTTGTGCATTCCCATAATGACAAACTTATTGAGTGTTCACAATAAATGAGATCTGCAAAGTAAAGCAACTACAACAATAACAGTCAGACAGAAAACCCGAATTTACTCAATGAAAGATTCATGAACTTTCAGTGCAATTTGGAAGTCCCGGTAGAATGTAGATCAACTGACTGTCACGTGCACAATGTGAATTTTTGAAAAGATTTTTCAAATTTTAGTGGTTACACTCGTACAAACTTGCCTCAACTTCTTGCTTATTAAAAAAAAAAATTTAAGTTATGGTTATCTATATTAGAGACTATATGATGGTAAAAGAATATTTGAATATTGTTTGACAAATTGGTTAGAGATCACAGAATAAGTTTGCTCATGATTTTAAAATCCATCCAGTTCAGTTTCTGTCTAGATCTGTCTAGTGTTTCATGGATTTGCTATACTGATCTGAGCTTTTTTCTTTTCCTTTCTTTTATTTATTTTTTTTTTTATTTTTATTTTTTTTATTTTTTTTATTTTTTATTTTTTTTTTTGGGGGGGGGAGTGGAGTGGGGAAGGAACAGATGATGATGATGATGATGATGATGATGATAGAGTGTGTGTATGTGTGTATGTTTGAGTTTCTTCATTGGCAAGTGGTCAACTTCATGTTTTAAACAATTACTATGGATGAACATACCTTTAGTAGCCAGTGTTCATGGCTTTTCATGGAAATTGCATATTTTCCTTTCCCAATCTGAAGTTGCGCAGTCATGTTCAAATTGTACTTTGTCGGTCGAATTGATATACTACTTGCCCATGCTATAATCAGACCACTAACACAGAATTCCTAGCATCTGTATGTTCCTCGACTGCTTCATTTAATCTCTTTTCCATCTCTCTTGTTTGTATTTCTGGCTCATTCCAAAATATTTGATTTGCATCAAAATTCCTTACTTTAATTATTAAATATTCTTATTCTACCTCCATTACAATGTATACACTAAATGGGAATGATGAATTTGATCATCTTCACATGTATCTAAATGCTTAGCCTTCATATCTGAACACTAAGGTATTCATCCCATGTCCAGAATTCCATTGAAATACCATGTTTCTATTCTTCTTTTTTTTTTGTAAGCTTCAAGATATCATTGTAAAAGGATCCAATAAGTGTAATTCAAGTTTGATAATCAGTCTTTTCTAATCAATGAGGAGTAAAGGAAACTAGTTCTTTGTCTTCATTTGTACTGTAGTCAGTAGGATATAAGTGAAACGTGATTTCTCGTTTGCACCTCTCATTCTTTGCACCTTTTCGTGTAAAGTAAAAGGCCAACAATGATAAGGACATGATAACATTCAATGAGAATGAATGTTATTTTTACATAAAAGAATTAGAAATATATCCCTTTTCAGTGTTTAACATAGATTATATGCATGACTCTTCCACAACAGCATTTGGAATCATAACTGTACAGATGTGTGCATGTCAATATTCTGGTAGTGATTACATGAAGGGGACATTTAATAGCGCCTTGCCTGACATGGCAAGAAGTCCTTTAGTGGTTCTACTTCTTCATTCCTCTGCACACTGTCTGGTCTCACCCCCCGCTTCACACAGGGTGCTCTTAACAAACGATCGGCCCACCAACCAATCAGAGAGTACCCTCTCGTCTCCGCCCCGGAGACCCCAGATCTCGAAGACGTTTCCGTCCTGGGAATGAAATCTGCGTTCCACCGTAACCAGTACCAGCACTTGCCAATGAAATAGCCTTCTGTGCAGTGCTGACTGCTTTGTGATGCGCAACACCACAATGTTAGTCCCCAGCATGATCCGCCTGTTTCAACTTGTTCTTGTATTGTTTTGTTAAGTGCATGATAGTTAGATGGCAGTGTGAATGCTTATTATATAGTTATCCACTCCTGTTTAAAAAAAAAAGAAAAAAAAAAGATCCTGTTACTTACTTTTCTCCCACATGTTTTACACATTATTTAATCACTAGTTTTTGAGGTCATCAGTATTTCTTGTAAGTTGTAGTAGCTTTTCTTACCACATTCATGACCACTCAAATGAGCAGACTCACTTATTGGTTGCAGAAGAGCAATAAACAATACAGTATAGGTTTTGTGCAAAGTTGATACCCAATGTTTTTCAGCTGATTGCCAGAAATGACATGCTTACAGCACTTGCTGACATTTTTTTCCGCACAAATCAAATCAGGGCCATAAACCCAAAGGAGAGTATGACATATCACAAATATGTGTGGTTTCACGGTATATTTGTGTAAGTGATATGAAATCTTTTGAATTAATTCACCATAGGGTTCCATACTTGTGTTAACTAGTATTTATTTTAGTATGATTTGTCAGATACACCATTATCACATGTTCAAGTTGGGTTCTGTCTTGTTCAAAGTCTCAGTTGCAAGTTTTTGTTTCTGCCATAATTTATTTACTTTATGAACATAAGTAATCAATCTAAAGTCACTTAGAATTGTAAATGTTCATTTTAAGTCTTAGTCAAGAAAGATAGATGGATTGGTGTTGAGTGTGCTCTCTTAGAGTAAAAAATTAAAGAAACCCTTTTATTTTTCCTTAAACTTCTTAAATTTACTCACTGAAATTACTGAAAATAGAGCCTGTTTTTGTTAGCATTATTTTGTATTTGTGCACAGTGATATCATTGTCTGCCTGTGCATGAAATGGTGAAACCTTCTGCCTTATATTACTTGGCAAGCATTTGATTTGAAGAAAGACAAGCCGATTGATATTGGTTTTCCTCAGTTTGTTTTGGATGTTGTAGGATGAGGATGACTACCATCTTGTTCACTACACGTTTATGATGCATTTTGAATCTGAGATCCCATGATTCCCAGTCAAATGTGCACCCCAAACCACAGAACCACAGCACGGATTGCCTTCTTTGTATGCATGCTAAAGATGTACCATATACATTATATACACACCATTCTGTTGTATTCTTTAACCCATTGAGGACGAGTCCCGAGTATACTCGTGCAGGGGTCTATTGGAAATGCGTGTTGTAGCGAACTCAACCCATCCTCAATGGGTTAAGATTACTGGTAGTAGTTTCACCTGTTGCTAGTTCTGCCACTACAGACACCACTTTTGCCACTGCTGTCCTTGCAGCCATTTGTTGTCACTGAAACTGCATTTAATGTTCAGTGACCTTGCACTTCTGTTACTGCTGACACAATCGTTATAACATACTGCCACTACTAGTGACATTTATATGTAAGATTTACTTCTACTGCTACTGCTTACATGTGTTACTTCTACTACCAGTGCTGCTGCTGCTGCTGCTACTGCTACTATTTCTTCTACTACTACAACTACATGTACTACTACCACTACTACTACCACTATTACTATCACTATCACTATCATTATTACTATTACTATTACTTTTACTATTACTATTACGTTTACTATTACTATTACTATTACTATTACTATTACTATTACTATTACTATTACCATTACTATTACGTGAGACAAATCCTGAAATCATGCAATCATGCAGTCCTTTCTTCAAATCTAATCCTGCTTTAATGCCCTGTCAATACTGTAAAACCAGAAATTTTCACTTGCATGAAACTTTGTGAATTTGGAGAGGAGCCAAGAATCCAGAAGTAAAATGCACATGAAAGGTTTTGTCATTGTAATGCAATGCAGGCCTCAAAAAAGGCTGTCGGCTCCAATTTGTGAACTTGTTTCTGGTTTTACAGTACCATGTATCAGGCTGCACCACTGTGTGATTCTTTCATGCCTTTGCATCCATTGTGTTCTGAATTTCCTTTCCATGGTTGACTTTGTCTTCTTGCATGCAAAACTTCTGTTCCCGCTTATGTTTAGCTTGTATTTGTTTGTTTGTTTGTTTTTTCACTTCTTGCATGTAAACATTTACCTGTCTGTGTGCCTGTAATTTCTGTCAGTTTCTCATTGTGGTATGTAGGTATACACCAGCTCATCAAATAAGTATGTCAAAACTATGTTGACATTTTCCAACAACCAACCAAAAATGCTTCTCATTTATAGGATATGAGCCAAATCTGTGTGTTACAAGTATGTCTGATTGCATGATTTTAACATTTCCGTTTTCTTGAGACTCCAAAGCTTTCCAGAGATATGTAATTTTTTTTATTTCTTATTTCTACAAACCCACCAAAGAAAAGATCTGAAAGCTGGCAATCAGGCAAATAACATAATGAGCAAATTAACTCTGAAGATTGAATGTAGTCCAGTTTTGAGGAGATATGGATCATTTCAAAGCAGTGTAGCAACATACTTTCAAGATAGAGAAAAGAAAAGCATGAATTTCAAGCCATGGATGTCTTTCACATTAAGATTAAGAAGGCTGTACCAAAGATCTCAAGTGTTCAATTTTGGAACAAATACCAAAATTTGGTATGGGCTGGTTCTCACTGACTAGCTAGGGTACATGCTTGATGTACATGTACTTTCTCTCTCACTGGAGGAACTGTTGGTAGTATTTCATCCTTCTATTCTTTATTTCCTGTTCTTTTTTTACAGCTAGCGTTCCAGTCCCACCAAGCTGCCAGAGTCATCATCCAGGAATATGACGTCCCGACGGAGGCACCTCCGACAGAGAGACAATTAGATGTGGATGGAGGGGGCCCCCTGGGTACTGATGATGTGAAGTACTCCATGGAGGATGGTGGACGCGAGAGGGATGGGGAGAACAATGAGGGAGCAAAGAACGCGACCCAGGATGGCGAGGCGGAAAAGACGGAAAAGGGCGATGAAGTAGTCTCAGTTTCTTGAGAGATGCTCCAGATAACCGTCTAAACACAGTCCAGATCAAGTGATCAGATGGCACAAAGATGTTATCATCACAGTTATGCATTTTCTTTGTCCTCCATCTTTGCTCTACTTATCATATGTGATGCGTTGTGACAGTGGCCATGAGTGTATTGGTGTGCTTCTGTGCAGACAGTGAATATGTATAGTAAAAATAGGCTGGTCAAGACGAACTCGACTTTTGTGTCATGGAGATGAGTGTGGCTTCATTTTAAATGTCAGTAGACAGATAGTGAGTGGCTGTGATTGAAAGTCATGAAGAGAACATGAAATGAGGATCCTGCTTGAATGTGTAAGTGATATTGTTTTATATGAGTTTCATACTATTGAGTTTCATACTATTTTCCACATCAGGGATCATATAACTGTCAGGAGGTTACTAATTGTCATCTTGAAATTGATGTACACCTGTAAGGTTGTGAAATGAGTGATGCATCCTGGCGTACAAAATGTATGGATCCATCAGTGCTTCATGCTGAAATACCCGCCATATTTCCTATCAGCGACTTCCCAGTAACCATACAGTGTACATGCAGTGATGTCTCATTTCATGTGCCAAGTACTTTTTGTTCATGGAGAGCAGATAAAATCAGTGATTTCCTTCTTGTTTCCTTTTTTTTTATTGCGGGGACTGTGATAGAAGTGATCGTTGTGATCCACCAGACTGTTGATAAATGGAGCAATGTGATACTGTGTTTAAAGGGTTCCTGCAATCCAACTAAATTAGGCTTTTCTCTACAGACAGTAACAAATTTGAATGCTGTTTGGAATTAATCAGTTGGTTTGACCCTACATACTACAACAATGGAAACTTGATATTGAAAGTTTATCAGAGCCAGTATATGTATTTTTCTTATATATCAGGTGTATATTTTGCTATGATTAGCTTGCAACAGGGACAAAAGACTACATTGGCTCCATTTGTACCAAAGAAATGATTGTTATATCAGGTATTTTGTAAGTCAGATCTCTAGATACAGAGTTATTAGTGGACCTTGGTCTAGTGTACAAGCAGAGCAACTGATTTCCATATTGTGTCTAGGCATGTCTTTCACGAAAATGTGGAGACAAGATAGCTTTGAAATATTTCCATTGTGCTTTCATATGCAGACCTATTGAAGTTTTTATTTTGCAGAATTTTTATATATACATTGTATATTGAGTTCAAAGTTTTCATGAAAAAAAAAATTGTACTTAGGTTTATCTCACGATCCTAAGCAAATATGTCTATAAAGGGGAATTAAAAACTGTCATTTAAATCAATATGAATGGAATACAACTTAAGATTGTGTGGCATTCTAGTTGGTAAAGGCTGATATATGCTTTGACAAGCCAGGAGCAGACCCTTGCAAAAAAAAAAGAGAGAAAAAAAAAAAGTATTTTGTGCAGCCATGAAGAGTAAAGACATTTTGGAATCATAGTGCCAGATTCCAGTCAGATGAGATGAGTAGTAAGGCAACTTCCAGTGTAACAATGGCCTCGGGTCTGGCAGTTTTCTCTTGTTTAGATGTTGAAATTTCATCATAGCTGAATTATAAAGTATATAAAGATGATTGTATAGACAATAACTTTGGGACCAGAATTTTTACTTTGGTGTAAATAGAATTTTGTTGTAACTGTGTTCATTATATCGGATGTGCATTGTATCAAATGCCATGGACCTCTAATTTGTCCTTCCATCAAACCACAATACAGGTTATTCGAACAATCAAATCTTGAGGAAATTTGTGCTGCAGAAGTTTTCATGTTATGGTCTTTAAATTGGCACCTCTGAATTTGATTGCATATCTTCTGTTGGAGAAAGATGAGATGAAACTGGTTACAGTCATTGAATCTGCACACAATTAGAAAGAATCTTACCAAAATTTGATTAGTATGTGTTGCCAATTTGATAAGATATGAATTTAGCGATCAAAGGCTTTTAAAAATTGTTCACCTGCATAAAACATTCATACATGAATTATGAAGAGCTCAGTGAAAAAAAGAAGACAAGAATTAGCTTTCTTTATGAAATGCTACAATGAATGATATTCAAAGAGTGAGTAGTCACAAGTGCGATTGAACGAAATTTGCACTCGGGTTGAAAGATGAATAGAGTGCCTCTTTCCTTCACTTCATTGCACGAGTAAAGACCATACGCTATTTTTTTGTATACAACACCTCAGACACTGACGGATGTGGTCCACACCGATTCTTGAATTTAAATACAGAATTGGCAACCCTTCTGGTAATAAAGCAATACAGCACCAAACCACAAAGTGTTTTCTAGGTCTTGAGAGGTTTAGTGATCTAGATCGTGAATCTGTAATCCTACTGTGTGTCAAATGTATGTTGTACTGTGGCAGTAATACTTTTGGTCACCTAGTTGCCTGCCATAGAGAGTTCTGATTGCAGCAAACATGTAACATTTATTAGCTGTAGGTCAAACCTGCATCAGTGGGCAACTGAAGTGAGAATACCTTTTTTGGGTTGTATTTATAATAGATGATTTGTGAATGAGTGCATGGTGTCATCATGTTGGGTATCGTGTCCTAAAAATCACTCACTGTTGCAATTAATAGTGTATGACTGTGCCAGTTTTTGCTCATTGCTGAAAGTATTTGGATATGTAAACAAAGAGTTGTACACATGTTTATGCATACTTTGTGCTGCTAGTACTACTTAACACAATGTAAATATCCCAAATTTGTACAAAGTGATGTTTTTGATGAATTTGCAGCAACTGCAGTGTAAGTTAATGAGGTCATGTCAGTATTCTCCAAATGAAGCTCAAACTCCAAAATGCTCTGTTGTCATACATATTACATTTATTCAAACTGGATATAGTATATTTTTGTTAGTACATACATGTATATCATATATTACCCCATGCACTTGGTTGTGGTCTGTCATGTGTAAAGGATTGAAATTTGATGTTTATGTGTAACAAAGTTGTCATAAAAGTTGATTGGGAATCACTACAGTAGACAGAAGTTATGATCCTTTCTCTATAGTCATAAAAATGTGAAGGTCTGTTCATGTCCTATTGGACTTGTGTATTCAGTGTTTCTTTTAAATGTAAAATTGTGCAAACATCTTGCATGTAGAATATTAAGATACTTAAAAGAGTG
Organism: Diadema antillarum; assembly: GCF_040938485.1. NCBI lineage: Eukaryota > Metazoa > Echinodermata > Echinoidea > Diadematoida > Diadematidae > Diadema > Diadema antillarum. Next base: position 78,414 of record NW_027270927.1, on the reverse strand, counting down.
TGAAAGGCTTTGAGTGACTTTCCACTAAAAGTCTGACTGTCGAGACTTCCAAACCTTTGACATCTTGACATTGTCAGGGGTAATGATATGAATGGTATAAACAATCTGCAGCACAAGCCCACTTATAACAGATGGCTATTTTTCACTGTTTTAAAACAGGGAGGTGGTATTTAAAATTATGGAATGATCTACCCATGAGTGAGACCAGGGCTTCAGTTGCAAGAGATGTTTGTGGTTGTATGTGCATATACAACGATATTGCATAATCTCCCTCTGTTTGTAAGGCAAGCAGCTACAGTTAATGAGTTTAAGACCAGGTTAAAAACACACCTTTGAACAATGCATTCCATGTTTGAATTGTGTATGCCATGATTATCACTTTGTAATGTGCAGTAGAGTATATCATTACAATAGCTGCGCAATATAAATGTCCTTTATCATTATTGTTAGCAATACCATAATTGGTATTACCATAGCAACAAATGTGATCCTCTCTGCTGAGTGTTTCCTATCTGTTACTATAGTAACATCAATTATTGCTACGTACGCACAATACAATTGCAGACCTTGCTATGAAGTAGGTGCCAGGCCATTAAGGTAATGGTATGCTAATTTGATGCAACATGTTCAGAGTTAATTCACTGATGTATAATTTTGAATTCCCAGAGTGACTCTTTTTTTCTTCCAGTGCTCATTTGTTAGCTCCACAGTGGGCTGCAAATGAAGTTTGTTTAATACACAAGGCAGTTAATTAAACATTCTTAACTTGACAAGAACATTGTCTTGAGTGTTGTGTGTTGCAGTGTTATTGCTAATACAATTACAGGTATGTGTGGTATGTACAATGTACTGAGAAAAGTTAAAGGGTGTGTACAGTTCTGGTCGAGGTGAGGATTTAGCTTATAACGTTTTGCGAGAAATTCAGAAACCACTATATAAGATGTCAAAGAGCATGCAATTTAAGGGGTATCTTAAAGGTTATTTGATGAAAATCGGTTTTGAAATGGCCGAGATATCCAAAAACAGGGTGAAACAAAGAGATCCTAATAAAAGGCGTGGCCTGTCGCCTTTTATTATTATCACTTTTTTGGATAACTCACCCATTTGAAAACAAATTTTCCTCAAATAAACGTTGAATCCTTCTTAAGATTACACGCTCTTTCATATTTCAAAAGAGGTTTCTCATTATCTCACTTAGGAATGTTCAAAACATGAATTCCCACCTCAACCAGTACTGTACAGTCCCTTTAAGGGGTTGTGTCACAATCATCAAATTCTTACTAGACATAATTCATTGAATCAAAAAAAAATTTGTTGTTTTTTTGTCCTTTGTTTTCCATCATGTATAGACATCCCTAAACCAGTCTCTACTTCTCTGAGACAAAAGGAGTAGAATGAAAGTAAGGTAGGAGGAAGAGAGGAAGAGAGAGAAAGAGGAGGATAGATTGAAGAGGGAGGAGTAAGGTAGAGAGAGGAGGAGGGGTACAAGGAGAGGGGAAAGGGAAGGAAGGGGAGGTGGGCTAGAAGGAAAGGGGAATAGAATAGGAAAGGAGTAGGAGTTGTGGAAAAGGGAAGAGGGAGAGGAGGAGGTTGGATCAAGGAGAAAGAAGAGAAAGTAGTGGTAGAAAGGAGGGTGAGGGAGGAAGGGTAGGAGGATGATGAGGGACGAGGGGTATGAGGAGGAGGGAGGAGAATGAGGGGGTGGTAGGAGGTGGATTGAGGAGGAAGAGGGCAGAGGTGGGTTAGGAAGAGGAGATGCAGAAGGACAGGGCAGGCAGGAGAAAGTCATGGGAAGAGCTGTAGCAGCCATTGGGGAAACATTTTGCAGATGAAGACCGGTGGGGGGGGGGGGGGGGGGGGGAATATACAAAACATTCCATTTGAGGGGATTGCAGTGCTATTGAGGAGGGTGAAACTTCCCCTAAATAGCATTTCTCAGTGAGGTCTGAGCATTCTGTTGAAGCCTGGCAACCAAAGTCCATCCATTTGATTTTTTTCTGGGGTAGTAAGACCACATACCTTTACTCAAAATTTTTCCAAACCTGATGCATCAATCACTGTCAGGCACTCCACAGATGCGAAGCTAGACCACCTCCTAGATCACATTTCCTTATACCTCACAAATCATAGGAACCCAGGTATCCGCAGTCTGCATGTTTAAATTGTGTGTTTTGAAGCAATGCATGTTATACAAAAATACATGGACTAGATTGTGAGACATAGGCCTATCTTTTTTATCATTTTAGTCATTGCCACTAATGCAAAAATGTTTTCTTACAAGAGAAAATCAAGATTGTGAGACATAGGCCTATCTTTTTTATCATTTTAGTCATTGCCACTAATGCAAAAATGTTTTCTTACAAGAGAAAATCAGACAATATTCTACCTATGGGCATGACATAAGTGAACATGACTACATTGTCATACAATTTATCCAATTCCTGACTCAAACTTATTAAACCCATGTAATTACTGTAGTACAAAGTGTACAGTTGTATGTGATGTGATATTGTACACAAGCCCACAAACTGATAGAAACCTCTCAAAATTTAATACAACCTTCACAGTTGATGTATTACAGACATACAGACTCCATTGAATATCTCATTTGGTAAATTGTATAGAGCTACCTAGAATATATTTCACCCATCACAAGTTGAATGTATTTCAGAGCTTGCTTTCACAGATTTTTGGGAGAGTGTGTATGGAATAAAGAAAATGTTCATCCATTTTAAGTCTATACGTATGTACCAATAAAACACATTTTTGCTGTTTATCATGAAATTACAGAATTTCACTGCACAAGCATTCATGCACATACATTGATACATTACGTGTATTATGCAAAAAAAGGAAGACAGGAAAGCAAAAATTGTACACTGTATCTCTTTATATAAGAATTTAATAATTCACATATTTATACATGGCATGCTCCATGTGCATAACAATAGAAAACATACAATGTACACTGCATCTTAAATTAATCTCACTTTTCTTTCAAATATGCATATTGTGACTGGACAAAAAGACAAATCCTCCGTTTGAGCAGAAATAACGTTACTTTGTATCACTGGCTGAATGATTCAAATCATTTTTCCCCATTACGTATTATAAAATAAATGTATGTAACACAGAATTACATGTACAGCTGTAAAGACATTAGATATTAAGCACCATCATGGAATTCATTTCAAAGGTAGTACATTGGTATAATGTAGCAGAGGTGTACAAAAACTGCTGAACTGATAGCTGAGAAAACACAAATGTTGTCTACAAGGAGAAGGCATTCCCTCATTACATTATGCCCATATGATAATGGCCCCATTGCCCGGCGCCCTAGAAGATGATACAGTTGCTTCGTTGCCATAAATGATCAACTACATGGATCATATACAACTAAAATCTATAACTAAAATGACAAATTTGATGAATGATTCTCCTCCTACTCTTTTATTTTTCCTCGCGCATTTTGACATCAAATTGCTTTTAAATATTTCAAAAAGTTCTTTCATACAAATGTAATTTGGTGATTCTTGTGTCAAAGTATATAAGTGTCGTTGCTACTATAGCAGACTATTTATGGTCATTGCTAGTCTTTTCACACCCTTTAAAGGGTTTTACCTTTTACCAGAATACAGGTCCTCAATCAGTGGAATGGAGAAATGACACACATTAACTTTTTTTTTTTTTAAATTTCTTCATGATCCTGACATCTTTGCAAATCAAAGGTAAACATGATTGCAATAATTTGTACAGATGATTAAAAAAAGAGAAGAAATCTAGCACAAGGATTATCTCTCATTAAAGAACATTTAAAGAGAATTGCATACATGTATAACAGCTTCCCCCATGGCTCAACTGAAGAAAAAAAAATGAATTAGATAAAAGATGCAAGTGGAATGTCAAATTCAGAGAGTTGTTTCAAAAAAGGTTTGTGTCACTGGCAACTGGAATCTTTTGGATTGTCTTCTCTGTAAATCTCCAAAATCACAAGATCCACAATATTCATCGTCCATCAACTCTGAGACAGGGTACTAGATTCATGAAGCTCTAATAGACTAGTTAGGTGTTGCCACCTGGGCCCTGTTTCATAAAGCTGTTCGTAAAGTTACGAACAACACACATCAGAACTGATCGCCAGGCGCTCATAATTCATGCGTAACTTTATGAACAGCTTTATGAAACAACCCCCTGTTCACCTCGGTACCACTTGACCAAAGATGCTTTTAGATATGGATGGTTGCCAATTTGAGATATGTATGGTTGCCAATTTTCTTGGTACGTTTCTTCCCGATTGCTAGCATGTGTTTGTTAGTGTCTTTGCACAACGAAAGTCGTGTAATTCTATACTTCTCACTTTTGATTCCTTCTTCTACAATGCAGAGATGGCACATGGTGTAGTTGTGATACGGCAATATTGTCATACAATGTAGCTAAGACTTAACCAGCACTATGGGAGCCTATCAAAGCACATCTACAGTTTCTTCTTTGGAGATCATTATTTCTATCGGGGCACAAAGAATCACAGTTTGCATGCCTTGTAATCAAATATTTTTCCAATACATATCCGATCTTTAAATCAGAGGATTTTCGAAATTAAGTACTAGTGTTCTTTGAACAAAATCCTCTTTTATCCTTATTAATGCCCATTATATTAATATCTAATTGTCAAGACTCTTTGAAAGCAAGTATGAATTATGTACACATTTATAAGCCAAGCAGAGATTTGCAATGTGCTTGGCAGTTATCAGCACAGTGATTCTATTTAAATTCTGACTTTGAAGCTAACGTGTTTGTGTGATTTTGAGTTACAGTGACTTGAATCACACTGAATGCTTGAAAATGTGTTACTTGTGCTGCTGGAGCAAAGATAGAAATTTGTGATACTGAGAAAAACTCACAAGTTAACAATGAAATTTAAAATTTCCTCTTCTACGCAAATGACTTTGGTTGCTAGGATGGGATCATCTCCCTTTTCATTGCATGTCTCAACATTAACAGTTTTATCAGACTACATCTCCTTGATTATCAAAATAGATCTCTATATCCTTACATATGACTCCTATAAATACCTCATTCAACTATCTATAGATACAAGATCATATTTGCACACCCCTATCATAGTATATTTCAGCAGCATTTTTTTTAGTCAATACAAGAAAATATCTCATACATCCTTTTTGTCTTTACATGAAAACATACACCATGTTGCTTGTGTCTGTACAAAAAAAAAAAAAAACAAGATAAAAGATACAACTCTCTTTACAATTTATGTTAATTTTGGCCAGAGAAGGAGGTCCAAATTACACATATCTTACTCAAAAACCTTTACTGTCAGTCATATCAATGAGATAACAGTCCCAACCATTGCTGAGCTTTGACTTGGCTTTAAATACTGGCAAGTCTGACTGGATATAAGGCCATTAGATTAACACGAACTGTATGTGTCTTTACAGGGTGGTTTCATACACAGTATATTCTATAGTGGATCATTTTGCCTGAGAATGTGATAAGTGATAATTTGCCTGTACCACTTACAACTTGCCATATTCACACATAAACCAAATGTTTGGCATTTGGCTAATATAAGGCTAACTCCTGTACATGGAAATAGAGATAATCTTCATGATGATGGGCCACTCAAAAGTTGATGGTTTTGCTATCAGTAGAAACCAACCGACATAAAACCGGCATTTCTGTGAAGTGTGTCAGTTTATCCTTTCAGTTACTGTATACGCTGTCATTTTTGCGTACAGATATTTTCGCGAATGAGAAGGCCATAGACATTTTCGCGAATGTTGTTTTCGTGAACTGACGCCGACGCTAACATAAATGCACTATTACCCTAGTGCATGGTGACATTTTCATGTGTTGTTAAATTCGCGATCCAACTGAGATTCGCGAAATTCGCGAAAATCAAACCCTCGCGGAAATAACAGCTTATACAGTACTATCAACCAAGACAGGAGCTCTTAGTAATCTGAACAACAGAGTAATGAAGTAGTAATGTCACAGTCTTTTGTTCAAGCATGGTTAGCAATCAGTTGTTGTTTTAACAGACATTTAGCCTACATGAGGCTGTTTAGTACCAGTTTCCATGGCAATGAATGGTTATGATTTCACACTTTGGTTCTCATACAGATCTACTTGACAAGGAATTTCTATGCCTACACTGTAGAAGCACACTTGGGTATCTGTTGTTGCATAAGTGTGACCTTAAGGCTATTAACTTGGATATTTCTTTTAAATCAATCCCTAAATATCCACAAGGAGGGAAAACAGGGAAAGTCACCCATAGACATTCTAAACAGACGAAAAAAAAGAGAAACATACAGAAACCTAACAGACATACTGACCCTGCAGTCAAAGCAATTCATTTGCTCAACTACTATGCCAGGATGCCCACAAACCTAGGTTCGGATACTTATAACTTGTAGTATACGACAAACTTCATGCACTGCAAACCATGTGTCATAGGGTATGAGGAGGGGTTGCTAGTCAACTATCTTACCCCCATTCCCCCTTCCCATTCCAACAGACACACAGACATGCCCACTTTTTGCTCCACTGCTCCCTGACATTCGTTTCAGGCCTGACTTTCTTTGTCCTCTTTTTCTGTCTCCAGATGAAGCAACCCTTTCCACAATTTCCTCTTGAATCTACTAAAACAAACTGTCTATGGGTGGAGACTAATGAAGGTGATCCTCATGATACCTATTGCATAACAAGCTCCTTTACCCATGCTTTGGGTAGGGCTGTGCCATCATCGCACCTCAGCGAGTGTATGCAATTTATGTGGTATAGTCAGGCCAAGTTGTGGTGATAATTAACGCATTGAAAACTATAGTCCAGCATATCATGGCAAAATCAGCTCGTCCTCGACAGGTTAAAGTGCATGCTAGTAATTGGAAATAGTGTGAGTTCTTGAGTGCTACACATGTACACACTGCAAACTCAATGAACGTGACATTGAGTGATTTGACTCAACGACTAAGAACATACAATTATGTGTCACATGGCTTTTACAATGAACAGTTTACAGTCACATTCATCGCACCAACTTGTGCATGCATCCTCCTTAATTACATTGCCAGCAATGTACACTGTATACAAATATTCTTCATGCATAATAACTGCACATGCAGCTAGATGAAGTGGAATACACGATAATACTTTAAAACACAATTAATATGCAGCACTTTGGGACTATAAAAATATATTCAAATGAACCTTGATGATACAGGCTTTCCCAGTTCTGGTGACAAGCAAGCAAACACAGCTAGGCATTGATTAACAGAGCATAAATACTTCATTTCCTGAAAGGGTAACTTTTGAACAATGCAAAGTGAAATTGCTGGTCCAGTTCATTCATTTGTGGCACGTATGCCTTGTCTGCTATCAACAGCATTTGATAAAATCAGCTGTTCCTCTGTATCACAAGACAATCTACCATCATACAGCAATACTTCAGTCTCATCTATCACTAATACAAATTTACTCCATACTGGTGACATTGTCTGCTATTTTCAGGAATTCACAAATCCCATTTGCATAAAACTGACATCATTATCATACGATATCTTAATATGGTTATGAGATGTCACTTAACTAACAAGAGAAAAGTCCACTCTTACAGCTTTTGGTGAGAAAATTTGGGATGAAGCTGCGATAAGCGTGTACTGGGAATAAAACAAAAAAGGAATAATGGGGATAAGCTCAATATCTATGTCTTGCTTTATATATGAGGTAATAGAAATCATAACAACATTTTAAAAGCATAGTTACTGTTGCAAATAAAGGCCAAAGGACATTGGCAAAAGCATAAATTGAAAAGTGACAAAAAGGGGAGAATATCTGAAAATGAAACAATGCTGAAAATGTTGCATAAAGTAAGTTTTGTCAGGAATGAGGCTGTAAAACAAGAGACAAAGAATTCCCTAAAATGATAAAACTTAAAAAGGGAAGAAGAATAGTGTAATTCAAATCATTTGGCAATCTATGTGACATTCACATATGTCCCCAACAATCCCAAAGTCCGTCCCTCACCCCCACCCCAAAAAAGGATAACATTACACATTGTTCACTTTTCTACAAAATATAACAGTAAGTGTAGACCATAGGGCATATCATCATACTTGGAGACTACATCGCGCTAACGCTTAATGTCAAGAGTTGTCATAATTAAGTATGAAGCTCTGCTCTGAGTGACACAAGTTCAAAATACTCATTCATTAAAAGCTGAAAATGAAGGCCAGACAGATGCCACTCCATCACCTGGATGGGCATGACAAAAATACCGTCTCGAAATTCGTTTGCAGCTTGGCGGGGAGCTCTGTGGAATGTCTTTGGGAGAGGATGCATGAAGCCAGAGAGATGAGCTGGATGACCAAGGCAATTGGTGCTAAGTGTTAGCTAGCTGGTGTTTCCTATGCCTCCTCCTCACTAAGCTGTCTCTTGGCAGCATAATGGCTCTTCCTGCATGGGACAGATACACCAGTCAATACACTGAATACGCCAATTCAAACACTACGAAAACACCAGTCAAATAATGAGACAATGTTCAGTCAACTTTTCAGTCACACACTATACACAAAGTCATCAAACACTGGAAACACACTATTCGGACACTGACAACATGTCAAACAGTATGAACATCAGTCAAAGAGTAATAATAAACACATCAGATGAGATGATTGTAGCATCTTTATCAGCTTGATATCTTTAAATCATGTGAAGCAGCATCTCCTTCCTTTTTTCTCCATTTCTTCTCTGATTCAACATGCAAAACAAAACTGAATATTTGGCTCATAAACTGAAATTGTACTGCAGTTCTGTATCAGTGTTTTGGCATAAAGTGTAGACTGAACACTATAATTCTCAATTCTTATAAAAAGTAAGTAGGCAACCATGTCTACATTGATTATCACTAGAGGAGGGCAGTGTTAATCATGCTAATCTCACTGCAACATAACAGCTGAAGGAAATGTATTTTACATATTCAATTCATCATGCATTCCACATCTTCCATCCATATAGAGAGGTCCCTTGACATTGACTAAGTTTGCTGAAGAAGGATAATAAATCGAACTGATGGTATTTTTTGCTCTTCAATATCGTGATACATATTAATGCTGTCAGGTGTAAGTTGGAAGGTCTGAACATGAGACTACACAATACCTGGCCAGAATCCTGTCACACTTTGGACAGTGAGACTCCTTTGAGAAGCAAACCGTATGGTAGCATGCCCAGCAGTCTGTCAGAGAACAGGGCAGAATCATCAAAAGGAATGTTATCACACACTATAGTGTACAACACATCATGTCAGAACACCACTGCTATTACTTATTGCCAAGAACAACTATAAGCATGGAATGACATATTTGTCTGAACCAATACAGTTCAGAATACATGGGACTGAAATAAAGGAAAAGTTTACAGAAGTTTACAATCGCCATTGGAGGTTTACACGTCATTTACTCAGCATGAAAATCATCCCAGCAATAGTTGCGGCGATGTACTCAAAACATGATATACAATGTATTAAAACTTTGAGCACATGAAAGTATTAATGTTTTGCACGAAAAATAGGAAGCTTTGAGAGAAAGCAATGTAATATTTAATATGACTAAATTATCATGCTTATATTCAGCAGAGATTACGATGTAATTGTAAGATATTGATATGCAAGCACTACAGCTGTAATTCAAATTCCTTGAACTCTAGTAGTAAAGTAAAGAGGTACAAATGTACCCAATGTCAAATCTTGTCCACTTGGATTTCAAGTGAAAATTGTCTTCCGTTTAATGCCATAGCTGTCAATTGATCAATTTACGGTCACTGCAATGTCATCAAGAACAGAACAGCTATTACTGTAAAAAGATTAAACACATAGGTGTATATGATTCATCTGCATATTAAAAGAGAGTACAGTTACTTTTACAGTAGATGGAACTATGTTGGTATTGATAACTAACCAAGAACTGACACCTCTACTTGATTGTCACAGCAGAAAAAAAAAGGAAAATGAAGGATTACCTGGGCACTGGTATGTTGTGTTGAGTTGGAATGGAAAGATGATCTGGTCTTTATTGCACAGTTCACAAACAAAGCCCTTAGCCTGGCAGAGCTGGAAATAAACACAGTGAATCATGAGTGAGTGAGTGGATTATTGCTTTAGACATCTGCATTCATTGCCATACTGATGGGGTAGAAGTGGGTTTCATAAATAGTAGGAACAGAGGGGTACAGGTAGGGGTTCACAAAGGGGGCCAGTAGAGCGCAAGTAGGCAACAGGTGGGGGTGTAAAAGAAGGAGAGATGGGATGGTTAATGGGGCCATTTGACATAAGGCAAGATATCTGAAGGACCACTGAAAGAGCATAAAAATTGACAGAACTCTCCACAATCTTTCAGTCAACTTTCAATGATCTGGGAGGTCTTTTGTGATCTCTAATGATGATCTTCCCATAAACTTTCAATGATCTTCGAGGATTTCCGTGATTCCTTATGATTTTTCAGTGAATTCCATGGTCTACATGGTCTCCGAAAAACAATTTTAAACAGTCTTTTGGTAGTCTTTTTTTTAAAATGGTGTTTCAGTGGTCTTTCAGCAATTTTTAGGAATCTCTAACAAGCGCTCAAGGGTCTTACTGGTCTTTCAATTATCTTTTGGCAGTCTCTGAAGAATTGCCACATTTTGTAGAGAAGATCACTGAAAGATTATTAACAGATCACTGAGAGATCACCGAAAAATCAGTCTCTCAGAGATATTGACTGAACTCTTGAAGATTTCACAGAGAACACATGTATGTCAAATGATAAAAATCTCTCCACAGTCTTATTGATTTCTCAATGAATGATCGGCAGTCTTCAAGGTCCTTCAGAGATCTTTTGAGAAATTTGCTCGAAAATTACTTTTTGGTCTTTCAATGATCTTTCAAGGGTTTTTAGAGCCATTGCACATAAACACTATCTTTATCTGTTTTTGGAGACTGCAGAGGGATCTTGCTATAAGGGATCTTGCCAATTTGGGGCCTCTCCAGGGACTAAGTGATGTGGAATGGGGGTAACCGTACCTGACACTGGTTGACATGTGTTACGCCGTCACCCACAAGTTGGCTGAGGATTTTCTCCATGTCACCGCTTCGCACCTGGATAAGGTCACTTAGAGAGAAGAGGTCAGGCTGGCCCATCCAGTGACCGGGCTGCCGGTCAAACTTTGCCTTCAGGCTGGAGAGAGCAAGAGGGGAGCATCACAGATCAAATTCAGAGCTAGAAGGACATTAATTACATTCTGACAAGATGCATTTTGATTTCACCCAGGAGAGTCTGTTCACTTCACCAAATGTCTTCTCATGAATGATGGGAGAAAATTACAAGCTACGGGTACAAAGTATAAACTGAAACTCAGGGAGTGGGAATGTCTTGTCATCAGTCACAGTATAAAGAAGGTCTAACACAATCTTAAATGCTTGAATATGCTTACAATGATCATTTAACAGTCATTGAAGGACATATCTCTCTTGACAGGAGATGATGCATCAGGCATTCACAGAAAGTGGAAGTAGATTCAATCAAGTTTTGCCACATCACTTCTTCTATTCCATGCCAGCTTGAAGAACAATGCATCTAAACTAGAAATCAATGTAGTCTTGGCCAAGTTGCCATTTACTGACAAATCACAGAGAAGTATTATGATATCAAATACATTGCGCTTCCATGGAGTCTTTGCCGACCTAAAAATTCAAATTCAAACAAATTACGGGAAGCATTTAACTCGTATATATCAAAATGATTTTGGCAAAACCATCAGGACCATCACAATTGGGTAGTGGATTAAGAATATTTTCTTGCATGCACACAGGCAATGGGAATTATACAAGAAATTAGTCAAGATGTTTTTTTTCTGAAGTTAATCACAAGTGAAAGAGAGAATGAAACCCAAATATAATGTGGATTGAGTGGATGAAGCAATATCAGCAGAACACATCAGCAAAAGTTGGAGGAAAATCAGACAATGCATTGAAATTTTGGTACCCTCATCCCTGAACGAGAAGACGACAATAGTTTGTGATATAATGTATGGACAAGGGTATAGAGGAAATATAAAGAGAATTCCACAAAATTTCATCTTCTTATGACAAGTGCACTTTAGCTCACCTTGTTACTGAAATATATTACGTGTAATATAATTTCGCCTGCTTCCTGAAAGAGGAAAGTCAAGAGCTTTTTCATGATGATAGAAAAGTGAAAAAGTTGAATTTCTTTTACATTGTTGCCCATGAGTGGTGTCACAAAATATTGACATCTTCAGTGATGGCAACACAGAAAATTTGAAGATTTTAAACTTTTCAACAGATTTCCTGATTTTCCTCAGACTTTGCTGATAAGTGTATTCTACTAATATAATTTCATTCTTTCAGTCTGCATAAAATTATTTGGCCTTCATTCTCATTCAAGTGTCTTATCTTGACCCTGAGCTACTTATATATTCCCAAAATAATAATCCCCAAATAAATCTGATGCACAAACATGACACCGAATAAATGCATGCTTAAGAAATTCTCTTTATGTATATTAAACTCATACTGTTGTACAAAGGATCTGGCAAAGAAAACTTTGCCATTAAACCAATACAGTCTTTACTAGAAAATGCATAGCATATGACAAAACTATACCATTTGACCCAGTGGCAGATCCAGGCATACGGGCACAAGAAATAAAAAAGACAAAATGGAGGGGGGGGGGGGGGGGGGGGGCACCTGCACCCTCTTTGATTTGTAAAGAGCCCCCTTTATGGAATTCCTGGATCCGCCCCCAAGACCAACACCATGCTGGACAATTGTTCACTATTACACACGTGGATGCTATTGACTTGCTGAAAACAAAAATTAGGGCAACACAAGCAACTTATTTTCAAAGGACAGTAATAGTTTTTTGTTGTTGATCATTGCAGGCAATTTACATGCCACAGCACACATGCTCACATGTAGTTCATCTACACATACCACTAGAATGGCCATGTCACAAGTTGTCGGTGTGACTACACTCATATTATTCACAAGCTTTGACAATAACAGTCGTATATATATATCATGAATAAAACCTTCAAGCAACATATTATTACACCTATAGTGTTAAAATGAATACTGTAAATAACTACTGCCTTAAATAACCTTATCTGATAAGGGGTTTCAATACCCTCTCTATACTTTGTAAATGATCATTAAGCTGCTAATCACCTCTTCAGGTATGCTTTACAATCAATTCAGTTTTGATCGTAGATTAGACCTGGACATGCAAAACTCTCAGCAACGCTGAGTGGGATTTTCTCCAAGGTGTTCAAATATGGGCATCATTAACAATCCCATCTCATTAATCTTATATCTCTCGTATGGCAGTGACAGCCAATACGTGGTGGCAGTGGCTGTTGTTGTTGCTGCTGTTTTGTTGCTTTTTACTTATGTTGATGTTGTTGTTGTTGTTTTGGTGTTGGTTTTCCTTATGGCCTTTGTCAAAACTCAATTAATATTCAGCTTCATTCAAACATACGGGTAGGTACATTATCACACACAGACAGGGTCAAAATGATATGCAGGACATTGAACACATCCTAGATAGCGATGCAAAACATGACGAAACACACGTTTTCACACAAGATTTGAATCATAGGTGGTATGCTGACTCACCTGCTACTCTCCATACACAAAGCATTTAAGTACAAAATGCATGGGAGATGAACACAAATATTTGATATCATTAAAACACATTCAGATTGTTTGGGCTTGTTGAGACATCTACAGCCATTCAGTTACTACATGATACTGTCGTGTACACTTAAAATAGAGTAATGTCACAACATAAATTTGCAAAGAAGTACAATAAAACCTTAATCATGGATTTTCATGGGGACCAAGCAGCATAAAAAGACATAATTCTCATCTGCAATGCATGTGATGACTGATGTTTCATTTAAAAAAAAATAAAAAATTGGTAAACACAAACCGGATGCGGTTAAAATAGCACCAGGTCTACTGCTGATTACATCTGTTTAAAAACAATACTTGGTCTGATTCTTATTCTGGACATCAGCATCGATAGTGTTCCCTTAAGTCTAACTTGCTTTTGTATTAGGTTTAGTTCATCATCTGAGGGTTACCTTCAGGGTTACTATGATGACGACTGTACCAGGTCTTGGCACTAACTTTTTTGTCAGATGGCCTGTTTGAGCCACTCAACTCTTTTTACATCTGAAGTTTTGATGGCCCGAAAAAAGATATGTAGCAGCTTGAAATCATAGCAAAGCAGATATAACGATCCATTTTGAACCTTAGTTGCCAGATCGAGCCACCAAATGATAAATTTGGTGGCCGGACATCAATTTTTAGGGTAGGTCCCAGGCTACCACTAAGTCACGCCCTGGCTGGAGGTTTCAAGTAGCAGTGGTCAATACTGAACTGATACTTGGAATCTTATTTACTACATGTTACTGTGAAGTGTATAATGCTGTGAACAAGTATTCACTGAAATAGTTTATAGTGTGATAAGACCATTACAACTGCCATATATTCATATCAACAGGCGGATGTCTCTTCTGAAAACATAAAACCTTTTTTTATGATCTGTTATGACTCCTCATATGTTAGATGGAAACTCTTTTACATATCACAGTTGATTTCAGTCAACCGGGTGAAGTTGAAAAAAAAAATCAGCGAAAGTTTGAGTACAATTAAATGAAAGAATATAAGGTTTTGGAATTTCACATGAATATTTTTTTTTTCCTAATCCAACTCAATAGTGATGTAGCACCATAACAATCTTCTTTCATCAGGTTTTGAACCATGCAAACTCTAGCATAATGTGCTGCCAAGATAATCATTTCTTCCTGAAAAGCTTGGAAGACTTGGTGACCAAAGGGATTGCTTACCTCTCACACAGCCTACAGATCTTCAAGAAGTCCTTGAGGTAGAACAGTTGGGTTCGCAGTTCCTAATAAAGAATAAGAATCATAGTGAAAAATAGTAATTGTACTCTTCCAATGATTACGCTTCCAGAAATTTTGGCTTCACAAAAACATATTTTCGCTATCTACCTACTATGACAAAGGTTACAAAGACACAGAGCACATTGATTTTGTATTTTCACAAATCACAAAGAACACTGAATATCACAACGAAAGTGAAAAAAAAAAGTTGCTGGAAAACTGATTTTCCACAAACCTACTGAAAATGTTCCCTGAAAGCCTTTCACTCTTGGTTCCAACACTTGCCTTCACACACAACTTACAACCTGTCTTTTTACAAAAGTCAAGTTTGTACTAATCTAATATCAAACCTTTGCCTTATCATACTGGTGGTCTTCTAAAACAGACTACACTCTTGAAATGGACTAGAAGATAAGGAGAAGACACCAACCTTAACGACCTGCATCTGTCGCACTCTCCGATACAAGATGGGGTTGATGTCAGCCACGTTAAAGACGGGGTCGGAGAAAATCTTGGACAGCAGCTCCTGCGAGAAGTTGGAGACCGGGTAGCGACTGAAGTCCCACTTGCGTAGGATGCGGCTCGGGATCGGCGAAGAAATGTTGGTGTGGCAACACTGACAGAAATACTTGCCAAGGTACTCACAGTACCTCAATCTCTTCAGGAAACCTGGTTGAGTGAGAGACAAAAATTGGCTTGATTGTCGTGTTGTTTCTGTCTATTTGTTTTTGAGTCCTCTCATTCAGAATGTAAGCTCAACTTTAAATGCTTCTGTAGAAGCATAAATTTTCCTGCAAAAACAAAAACAGGCTATTTGTTGTTGTTTTTTTGGCTTGCTTCCTTGCTTAGTTTACACAATACTACTTTAATTCTACAGAATTAAAAACATACAAACTTCTTCTAATCAGACCAAGTGAAAAAAAAAATCACTCTCATGAAAATTTCCACTTTAACAGTATTCCACAGCTCAACATAGTACAAAGACATACAGACATCCATACTCATCAATCCCTATAAGTAATTAGTATAAGTGAAACTCTCATAAATATCTTGGTACAAAGTTGTTTTTCTAGTATTAAAGTCTGACATAAAAATAATATCCTGTCAGTGTACACATCAGGAGACACACTGTAAAGTGGATAATCATCACTCTTTATGAATGCTAAGCATCATCAGGCTGTAATCATTTATGAACTGCATTTTAAATTTGAAAATATCTGATGACTACTGTGCCCTCAGGAAATCAAATCATGTATTGGAATCCTCTAAAGATGAGTGCACAGTATTCAAAAGAAGGGGAACATAAAAAGATAAATGTAGAATACCATGAGGCTGATCCTATATGCAATGCACAAAGTGATTAGCTGCATACTCTCACTGTACAATAAAGAACACACAATTATTTGAGAAATAGAATTGGGCATGTGAATCTTACCTCTCTCCACTTTCATTCCACACCCGGCACATCGGTAGTTCTGCTTAGCAACCAGCTGCTTGCGTCTGGTGGAGAGTAATTTCATGACATTGACAAGCATTCATGAGACAAAACTTATCCACAAACTGCCCTTGATATCATGATAACTGAAGGTTCAATCAACTGTATGATGATCACGAAATATTTGCCATCAGAGCACATATTTCTCATTGGACTCAAGAAACATTATTTATTTGACTAGATGTGCCGCTATCTCCCCCCCCCCCCCTTACACACACACACACACACACACACACACACCTGCACATACATAAACATACCACCTACTGCTAATCCCAGTAGTTCCAGGTTCCAAGGATGTAGTTTTCTTAAATATGACTGATTTGATTCCATAACTGAATCATTTTATTTGAGTCCAAGAAGGGCATTGATGTACACATAGTGCCAATGCCCTTTGTGATCTTGTTTGCAGATGTAAGATAAAGCAGCTGAAGTGAAACATATTAGTTTCAAAATTGTTACATTACATGTACAGCAGTTTGATTCCTCCTTAGTGCAGTACTCGAAAATATCTGAGAATACCTTTCTCTTTTTGAATGAACTTGACTATCTGTTAAAGTTTGAGGCATCATTTGATCATCAAAACCTGAAAAATATATCTCATGTAATATAATCACTGGCACTCACAAAGTTTAACGAGTCCCATCAACCCTCACGAATAGTCAGGGTTTGGAATAAATGTGCATTAAACACATTCATAGGGATTTTTCCTCCCAAAGTTGTTTGACAGCCAAAGCTTTTGTTTAGTATTTAAATGCAGAAAAATTTTCTACAGAGACACAATAGAATATACAGGAGCACATTGATAACTTACTTTGGAGGAGGATGAATGCTGAAGATGATTTGAGGTCGGGGCGGGGCCCATTCAAGGTTTCCACGGAGACGCATCTGATAATTACAGAAACACAATATGTATATGATTATACCGAATGGCATAACAGAGTTTACTATGATCCATGAACTCTGTAGACATTTGCACTGCCATCCAAAGGTGACTGTCTGCTGCTAAATTTTCCCATTTCATTTGCCCATTAGGTGTGTTTGTTGTATCATACTACAACCTCCATCTTCATAATGACACTATACCCTGACATAGAAGTAATAACCTGATTTTCTCGTCTTTTTTACAATGATTAAACACTTCAATTTGTGATTCAGACAACAAAGCATTTTACAGAAAATTGCCACAAAAAAAAAGCAAACTGAACATTATTTTTTTAATGAATTTTGTGATGGAATGATAGATTGAATGAATAATGTACACTTCACAAAGTTTGACACAACTTTTACTAATTTTCACAGTAACACAGAATGAAAACATGAACAGGAAAATAATACACATAATAAGACGACACAAAATGAAAGCTTAAAAATGATAAAAATAAATGAATAAATAATTGCTTCCAGAACCCCTGAATGATGTGCACTTTAAAATGTGGTTTTAATGTCCATATGAAGGCTGGACAGCAATGGAAGTCTACAGCACATAATAATTATGAGAGCTAGTATGTTTTGGGTCTGACTGTTGTCATAGTCACCTCATTCCTTGACGAATGTGTACAATATGATGATATGACTCCCATGACCAGAGTAACCTCATGAGAAAGATTTTTGTATAGAATATATTGATTTCGATAAAACAACAATAGCAAATTAGAACCTGGGGGCGGTTAGGCTCCAAAAAATGATCACATTAGGAATATTTGAGTAAAGTTAGGCAAACCTTTGCTCCAAAGACCCAAAAGCTACCATGATACTCTTATTCTTAGAATGCAGTGAGCCTACTTATAACATTCTTTCCTTTGATTAAACTGTTCAATATACTGATTATTCTCCAATGCATGAAAAAACTAAAAGCAAGTATGTCATTAAATTGGTTATCAGTACGAATTCTTGCATTTGTAAATTAGTTTTTGTACTACGATGAAAAAGAAAGTGTAAAACGATATCAATTCATCATGAGTTCACTTTACTGACATTATATTTCAAGAATGAAAAGACAGGATGAAGCGTAATAAACAAAAAACACTATTTGGAAGTTTGCATTGCTCTACGTAAATGAAGCACACAATGTGATTAAAGCCGCTGATATTAGACTTTTAGCTGGCAGGCAGTACTACAAACTTGCTGTCACTGTCTGATTATTGATGAGAACTCTTCACTCTTGTTAGTCACAAATAAAATTCAATAAAATGTACATAGTCATTGCTTTAATACAAAGGAAAGGAAATATGAGAGAGGATGGAAAGAAAATAAAACACTACATGCAAATGAGAATGAAGTGTTAAGGAGTGGGACTTATCACGGAGGTCAACTTTGTGGTCTGTGCTGACCATCATGCACAAAGGGTCACTTACGTTCTTGTACAGGTCTCCGTTTTCGCCATCATCGGGAGAAATCGGAACTGACTTTGGAAGTGGCAGGAGCTAACGGGAGGAAACAAAATGTGATAAGCTACTCTGTCATCTGGGCAGGAGGACATTTTTTTCTTCTTCTTTTTCTTCTTTTTTTGGTACTGCCAAAAGAAAGATGTTTGATTTCCCTACTTGACATGTTGTACTGGAAATACCTACCCCTAATTCATACCCTTTACATTCCAATAAATTGCCATCTGTACTACAAAGTAGGGAAAGGAATACGGAAAGTCACTAACATATCTGTGTACTTTAGTAATTCAATATCTGCGTCAATGTGAAACTCGAACACATGGATGGCTGCTCCAAGGTTGATTTATTATGTGTTAGTCACATGAAAACATTTTTATTTCTTTTTGTATCCATCCTATTCTTTGCTGGCATAATGGACTGCAGCAAATCAAACTAAGACAAAAGACGACATGCATCACATTTTTTTTTTTCACACAACAGTTTGCTTTCATTTGATTTGTGACAGTTTTTCATTGTAGATTAATGATAATGGCTCGAGACTGCAGTGAGTGGCTGGGGACAGAATGATTGAAAAGTGAGATCACAAGAGAAGAGCACGTTTGCACTGAATTCTAGTCGCCTGTTTGCAAGGTACATATGAGCGATAGAATCAGGTCTGGATCAATCCTTGAAGAAAGTAAAAAGCTATTAGAAAACCTTTTGCTCCCCACCAGCACAGAGCATAGCATGGATAGTCAAAATGATGATAGTGTTAAATTGATATAATTTAATGTCGGTTCTCACGATATTTGCAAAGTATCATCTATCTTCGAGGATAAATGGGAAAACAAAGCAATGATATAAAAAAACTAATTAGACTACTCTCAATGTTTTTGCTAATCTAGATGTACAGACAATGGAAGTGAAATGTTATGAAACAGATCATCTCCTGATATAACATAGCCTGGACACAACAGCAATAATATTGTAGTTCTATACAAACAAAAAACAAAAAACCAAGAGACCCAGGGGTCTCGCGCTCACCTGAGTATCGCAAGTTCACCTTCTATGCATTCTTGCAGACTCTTACCTGAGAAATTGGAAATTTATGGTGGGGGCAGCTTTGAGAGCTGGGGGCATGGTGTCCATTTACATATTCCATCACACTGGTAAAAATACCTGCCATGTACACTGTACTTTATAGAATGTTGGATTATGCAGTTTGGAAAAAAAAAAAAGACTTAAACCCCTATCACTTTTGATTCTAGAGAAAAATTGAATATTCATCAATTTAGGAGGTTTGGACTCCCTGGGGCCCCAAGGAAAGCATGGTGCCCATTCAAACACTTTGAGATCTTATCCCCATAGGAATGCTACTTGCCAAGTTTGGTGAAAATCCATTACATTGTTTTCAGCAAGAAGATGAAAATTTAGGCCCGCATTTGGACCCCCATCCCACCCCGCTTCCTTGGGTCCCAAGGGAGTTGGGGGGGGGGGGGGGCCTGATTCTCCCATGAACCAACTTGAAACAACAGTCATCAATATACTGGCTCATTGTATTAACTTAGCTCAATTACTTCTGGTTCCAGAGAAAATCTGTAAAGATTCCTTACAGGAGGGGGGGGGGGGGGGGGGGGGGACCCCTGGGGCCCCCAGGTGGGGCATAGTACCCATTTGATGGAATTGAGATTATATCCTCCTAGGGATGCTACCTGCCAAATTTCGTGAAAATTTGTGATAGGGTTTTCAAGAAAAAGATGAAAATTTAAAATTTAGGTCCAAACTTAGGCCCAAGTGGGCCATGGTGCCCATTTAATGGGAATGAGATTCTTCCCCCCTAGGGATGCTACCTGCCCATTTTGGTGAAAATTCATAATGGCATTTTCAAGAAAAAGATGAAAATGTACAATTTCGGCCCCATGAGGACCCCTCCCCACCCCTCCCCCCGGGTCCCAAGGGGGGCACCCCTGATTCCGCTATGAACAAACTTGAAACTACAGTCATCAATGTACTAATTCATAGTATTACCTTAGCTCTATCACTTCTGATTCTAGAGAAGAAGATTTTTTAAGATTCCTTCATTTTTTTTTTTTTTGGGGGGGGGGGGGGTGGGCCCCCTGGGGGCCCCCTGGGTGGGGCATGGTGCCCACTTTAACAAATTGAGATCCTAACCCCCTAGGGATGCTACTTGCCAAGTTTGGTGAAAATCGGTCTTGGGGTTTTCAAGAAGAAGATGAAAATGTAAAAAGTTTACGCACGACAGACAACGGACGAAGAGCAATCGCAATAACTCACTTGAGCCTTTGGCTCAGGTGAGCTAAAAACCAAGATAAAAACCAAGAAATGCAAAATTGATAAAGAGCAATTCTGCAGACTCAAATCTGATAGAGACAAAATTAACAAAATGCAATGTTACAGTAAAAGGTTATGACACATAAAAGTATTGCACAGTAGTAGTCAAGAGTATTGTTCAATGAAGAGGCTGTTTGATCCAAAACCTTTTTTTCACAAAGGTAGTTTAACTCTAATCCACATATTAGGCAAATTTTGAATGTGAAAATAAGCACGACACAAGATATTGCACATGCCAGCAGACTTTTAATGCTGAATACGCCCTGCACACCCACATGAAATGTATGCCCATTTCACATTTCGATTTGTTCTATTTCATGGACTACAATATGTATATCTAAACCACAGATCTGATTTAAAGTATGTTTGTGAATGCTGGCCTTTGTGTTTAAACTGAATATGACAGCCAGGTTTCTTTCCTTTCTTGAATATCAATTTGTTTGTTTTTGGTGGAGATTATTTTTTTTTAATCGCCAGGAGAAGGGAAAATAATCGGTGTCTCCTGTACAGTTTGTTTGCCTATTTTTTTCTGTGTACCTGCTGAGGGGCATCTTTTTCCGACACCAGCCACTCGAGCTCAGAGGCGGCGGGCAGCTGACGAAAGGAGAACTTCTTGATGAGTGAGAGCGCTATGGCTTCAGCCGACAGCTGATTGGAGGACGGGTCCATCTTACCAATAGGAATCACCGTCTCTAGAGGATGCATCTTGTTAGCTCGCTTCAGCTCCGCATCTGGAGGAGAAAAAAGTGGAACAGTGTGAGAGGAAAGTGTTGAAAAATAGCTTGCAATCACAATCTACTTGTAAAACCAGAATTTTTGTGTGAACAAAGCTTTCACAAATTCGGGAGGAGCCAAGATTTGCGAAAATAAAAAGCACATGAAAGATTTTTTTTACACAATGCACTGCAATGAATGCCAGCAGAATGCTGTACATGATACATTTTTAAAAGTAGACTTGTACTGTGTACTACTGCTGTTACAGTACTGGTAAACCTGGTGCACGATCAAATAAAATTGCAACTGTATTGCACGTCAAAACTTAATGCAACTAGGAGCATACATTCTTTTCTCCTTTTAAAACTATGTGTGTTTATTAATGCACATTCCATTTTCTTGAGCATTTTACATCGAATAGCAGTGTGTGTTCAACAAATCCCTGTTTTGTCGTACACGTAGTAAACTCATAATTTTTTCATAGTCTGCAATTCGCAAAAGTTTCATGCCATAAAAAGGCCGCCAGCTCTAATTCACTAAAGTTTCATGCAGCAAATAATTCTGGTTTTACAGCATGTGTGTTTTTTTTTCCTTCAGTACATGGACTGCACTTTGCTAGATACATTGACTATACATGGGGACAATATAGAATTTGCATTAACAGTAGTGTGCTAGAGATGAGGGGCAAAAAGGAATGGAAAAAATTAATGAAAAATATAAGTTCACGCTCACCTGAATAAAGTGATCCAAGGGATGCAGTCAATCCCTCCATTTTCATGGCAACCAGATTGGTCTCACAAGTCACTGCAAAATCCTCCGCCTCCTCCCCCGATTCCTCTGCAAGGAAAAGGATGAAAGGGAAAATATTCGAGTGCATACCACATCAAACTGAACTTTTTTTAAGTCCAGAAACACTTGCAGAGCCTGGCTGCCACAATTTCATGCTCAGGATCATTGATCAATCAAATTATCAAAATCCAAATCAGTCATATCAGAGGATTTTTAAAACATATCTTTGATAAGTACCTTATCAAGTACCTTAAATACCTTTACATTTTTGTTTCTTTTCCAAAAGTTTTCCATTCAAAAGCTGAGGGTGTACACACATATAGAAAATTACCTCAAACATCTTAATGTACATTTGTAGACATCATGCCACAATACTTTGAACACTTGCTTTGAGCATCTCAGCTACTATGACAACAGAAAAACATTATCAAGACAAAACAATGATTTATAACAAAAGAGGTAAGCTACAATACGATATCAAGTGTCTCAAAAGTTGAGTTATGTGAAGTGGGGTGATATGAAAGTAAAACCAATCCATGCTTCTTATAATCTGCTTCATCAACAATTTTAGACAAACCTGAGTCTGAGTACTCGGCTGGGGATTGAAGGTCGCCGGGTAGAAATCCACTATCAATTTCTACGACATAGACCACCACGACAGTCAAACAGAAACACAAAAACAAAAACAAAAGGAAGGCAATGTGATGCAAAGGAATTTTACAGGCATGCTGGCACATATACATGTCATGCAAACATTTTCTTTTAAACCATGGGTGCCCCACCCCCTTCCCCACGAACATCGACATTGACAATGTAACTCATTAATTCCTGTAAACATGAACAATTACCTTGGGCAAAGTTTCAAAAAATAAGTATTTTTGGCAGTATTTTTTTAAGGACCAGAATGGTGTTTGTTCAAATTTAGAGCAAAGAGCATGTGCCCCTAGACTTGATGGGATCATGTGCTACAGGAAAAGTCTCATGCTGTCCTTGTATAGTTCCCTGAGCAGTTTCCTGCCTTAAATGGGTAATAACTTCTTCCTCGTAATACAAATATAGCGTGATCAACACAAATCATATGATACATGGTGCGCAACCCAGTCACCATCTTAAGCTACATGGATCTAGGGTAAATCTGTTTCTCTACAACATCCCTCTCTTTCACTTCAAAAATAACACCACTGATTGTTTTTGTTGGGTAAAATCTGAAATTCAAACTATGTCTCATGTAAAACTGTAAAACATCAGACCAACCTACTGCTCCTAACGCACTGACACTGCAGATTGGGAATAAATTTTGTAAACACTAAAGTGGAATAGTGCACGATAGCTGTTTGCAGGAGCAGTAATATTTCATCTTTGTGCCTGCATAGTATTCGGTTAGAGTAAGCTGCAGAGCATGCTTTCAGCTTTCTTCAGGTACGCCTTTATTGCTACTGTAAAAGTGGATATTTTCACGTGACTAATTTTTTTGCGCTCAGCGGGGGTTAGAAGAGTTTTGCGTGTTTTTAATTCCGCAGAATCAAAACGTCAACTACTGGAACATATATATGACAAGCAAAAAATATTCGCGTGCTTTAATTTTATTACAAATGCGCGAAAATTTCCACTTTTACAGTAATCTACACCACGTTTGTTAAGTACTGTATAAACAGTTTATATCCTGATGTTCCAAAATTCCTCACCAACTGATATTTTTTGCAAAATTGAAAATTTGCAAAGAAAAAAATCAACATTTTTGTCCTAAAACGAAATAATACTTCTTTCCCATGGTCTCGAAAGTGGTTCTCAATCAGGAATTCACCAGAGCTGTAAGTTGCAAAATTGTCCTGCATGTCTCAGTTTGCAATGTATCGTACTTGTAAAATATATGGCATCTTAATTTAATAATAGTATTTTCCTTTACTGTTCAAGCTGAAACATTCACATACAACAATGTATTCAGACAAACAGTATTTTTTTTGCCAAAAACAAAAATAAAATCAATCTAGAGTGTAATAGGGAGATAACCAATACTATGGGTAGTAAGTTCTCAATAGACGTCAAAGCCAATGTGAATGAAAAGAATCCCAACTACCTGCTATGACTAGTCAGTGTGCTAGAGTTGGCATGACACAATGTCTCACAACAACCCTGGCCAAGTCTATTCAATCTTAACAATTGCCTTATCATTACATGATATACTGCCAGACGAGGAAGTTACTTGGTGATTATGGGACCGGTCCTATTGTGTGCTAGTCCTTTACAATACAATAGGAAGCGCTTTTTGTGTGCTGTATTTGGTTTTTGGTGCCAAAAGTAGAAGCTACAGTATGTAGCAAGCAGGTGGTTGTGTAGAAAGTCAAACTTGATGTGCAGTGCATTCAATAAAAAATACAAGGAAGTGAAAGGCTGTCAACCCTTTGGATATCATTGCAACCTAATGGTAAGGCTGGGTTAAATTACAAAGAGTACCATCCCTGTTTCTGACTTCTTTTGTACATTGAATCACTTTAATGTTTCATTGTTTGACTACAGTCAAGCTGGGCATAGGCACCTAGAAACATAGCCCAATTGGTTCTGAGATAAACATATAGAGCACAATCAAATGATCATTTGAGAAAACATAGAAAGTACATGTGATAGCAAAAAAGTAAACATAAGTGGAGAGTGTGCTCAAAACCAAAGCAACATTACCAACAAACTGAACACATAATGGCTACCATTGTCCATTGAATGCTTACGTCCAAACTGTATACTGCTCGACAAAACATGCATCAATATTTCTAATCACATACATGCTATATAATCTAACTATTTTGTGCAAGAAATGCTCTAAGGCTGTCATATTTTCAAGGAGTAAGAATACAGTAAATCGGCACTTTGACTCACAATTAACAAAATAAACAATGATGTTCTATACTATACCTCCAACAAAAAGGTGCATTTGATGTATGTGCAATAACACAAAGTGACAGTATTCAAACAAAATGAAATCAAAGGTGTATCCATGCAATATTTGTTCACTCTCAACATGACAGTGATATATAGACACTAGCAGTAATTAAGACTAACTAAATGGCACAGGGTAGATATTCTTGATGTTGTTATGATTCCTTGGATGTTGATGTAATACCCATCTAGGGTGTTGCCATGTTACCTGGAGTGTTGCCATGTTACTTGGGATGTTGATGTGATACCTGGAGTATTGATGCATCATCCGGGGTGTTGAGGTTAATCTGAGATAATGAGGATGACCTTGGATGTTGATATGTGATCTGGAATGTTGATGTATAATCTTGGATGATGTGTTACGCTGGATGTTGATGTGTTATCTTGGATATTGATGTGTTGTGTGGGATGATGATGCATTACCTAGGATGTTGATGTGTAATCTGGAATGCTGACGTATCATCTTGGATGATGATCCGTTACCTGGAATGTTGATGAGTTATCTGGAATGGTGATGCATTACATGGGATGTTGATGTGTAATCTCGGATGTTGATGTGTAATCTGGAATGATGATGCATTATCTTCCATGTTGATGCGTTATCTGGGTTGTACACACGTTACCTTGGATGCTGTTGTGTTATCTGGATGATGTATTACCCGGGATGTTGATGTGTAATTTGGAATGCTGCTGTGATATCTCAGATGATGATGATGACCCTGGATGTTGATGTCTTATCTGGATTGTTGATATGTAATCTGGGTTGTTAATGTGCTACCTTGGATGCTGATGTATCATCCGAGATGATGACACTTTACCTGGGATATGGTTGTCAGTCTCAGACTGCATCCTTTGTTCCCGCTTCTCGCTCCGTCTCAGTCTAATCCGCTGCTTGAGTTGTTGGATTTCCTCGTCGGAGGCGTCAGATTCGTGATCCGACGGGGACTGCTTACTCAGCTGCTTGCACTTGATCTGTTCAACAGCAGCAATGATGGCCTCTGAGATACAGAAATGGGCGTTTTCCTGGTGGGGTGAGAGAAGAAATATTTTGCTTGTTTGTCTGTTTATTTCGTTTCCATATGAGAAGATGGATGGATAGCCCATAATCAGTTGCAATAGCTAGTCTTCCATGGGGTCCAGTTGGATGTTAGGCGGGACCGCTTCACCGGGTTAAACACCCTGTTCTTTGCAATGAATTCATGAAGCGGGATCATTTACTCACACGCGGGACCTCCATTTTATGTCCTAACTGAGGGACAGAGAGTTTTGCCTCTTACTAAAAGGGACGATATGATTACACACAACATTACCCAGTGGGACTCGGGAATCAAACCTGGGTCCTGTGGATCGTGAGACCGACACGCTACCAAGTGAGCTAACTCACTGCCCTGAAGTGAGAAACTTTTTAATGTACCAATTGTTCCATACACTACTCTCCTAATCTTCTTTGTTGATTTACGACACATCCCTCATTCATGGAATGATATGCTCTATTGCTTACCAACATCAACTAACTATAAATTCATTCTATATATGCAAACACCGGACCTAATAACCCCTCAACTCCCTATTATTATGTATTAAAGACCTATTAAGGCGTTGCATCAAAACTACGACCAGCAGGATCCCTCAGGAGCCTGCTTGAATCAGGATCCTGAGGGTTCCTGCTAGTCATAATTTTGATGCAACGCCTAAAGAAGTTCAGCATTGCACCTCTACATGCAATAAATATACCATAAATAAAGATGCAGGCATACAATTCACATATCACCATGACCATGACTGCAGCAGTGTTGACCAAATTACAACAAATTTCTGAACAGTGTGAATGGAACATACACTATCCTTGACACATGCACAGAAAGGATAACGAGTTCACACTGCACTCTGAAACCAATGAATGAGAACAGTTAAGTTTCCTCCAGCAGGAAAGTGTGAACGTGCTGAATTCATACTATGCTGGCAGAAGGGGTGATCTTTGACGTACCTTATCCACTTCTGGGCAGGTAGCGAAGTCTTGAGAAGACAGGAATGTGAAGAGGGATTCTCCCTGGCTGGGCTGAGGAAAGTATCCATCGCACGCTGGAGACGGACTGCCTGGTTACGGTTGCCAGGGAAACGAGTGAAATAATTAGTCAAGAGTTTGGGATAGAGAATGGGTATGACTGGAAGGAGTGTGCCTTAATAAGTTTTGGAATATCAAAATGTGATTGACAAACTGGACTGTGAAATACACTTTGTACAAAGCAGTTATTGAAAGTTGTGTGGCTAGAGTTAGGATGGTACCAGGATGTTGTTGACCGCTGTGGCTCTACATGTACCTTTCTCATACACTGTGACATATTTTAAGAAATTCACTAGAATCAGTACCCTCATTTAGAAATTTAGGAACAAAAGTAACTGTATGAACATAAAACACTTATGTATGTGTGCATACTGTATGGTATTATACACATCAACATACACACATACACACAGACACATACAATAATGTACATACATAGACAGTCAAACTTGTCTATATTGGCCACCAAAAGGAGACAATAAAAGTGTGGCTGTTTAAATAGATAGGTGTCCGCTATAGACAGGGTTGTTTATACGGCTTATCCAATCAGAAGGAATTGCCTTTGGTGGCCTCATTGGGCAGGCGGCCATTATACACAGGTGGCCTCTAAGGCAGTCTTGAGTGTACTTGCTATTACAATTTATTTATCAATCATTATATGCTTGCATACTTACTGATACCTGATGATTTTCTCACTGACAAAGGATCTGCAGGCAAGGATGAGGAGAGTCCATCTGCTTCTGGCGTCCACTGTTTGGTCCCATTATTAGGCTTGAACGTACTGATGGGAACAGAGTCCCTTCTCTGTTGGTCCAAACCACCTCCCTTCACATTTAAAACCTGATCAGATTTGGATCGCGTGTGCCTTAAGTGTTTGTGCTTGACAGCTTGAGACCCAGACTCATTAACAAGGTCTTCGTTGCTACGGCGATGAGCTGCTCGACCTCGTCTTCCCTGGCGTGCCACCTCTCCAAGGAACCCGATCTGGTCTTCCTCCTCCTCGGAAAACAAGAGATGTTCACTGCTGGAGTTCAGTAGTGACTGTTTGCCGGATGACATAGAATCACTGCGAAGGAGATTGTTCGTCCGAGAGCTGGGCACTTCGGGAGATAAATTGCAGTTTGTGGCTTGCATCCCATCTGTCGAGTCCTCCATGGAGGACTCAAATGTCCTGGCATGAGCAGAAGAAGAAGGTGAATTGTCATAGGTGAAGATGATCCTATTCTGAATCTGGTCTCCATGCATATTCTCTGCATCCATGTCTTGCTCCTCACCTTCCTCCCAATAAAGAGAGCTGGAGGTCCTGCGGCGAGATCTGTGGTTGCCATCGCCGCTCCTATCACCATTGTCACAGACTTTCTTCATGCCATAAAAGTTGTTATCATTTTCATCCATGTTCACCCTAGACCTCATGAGAGCAGGTTCACTCTCTGCTCGCAGTAGTATTCGTGACCTCTGGAAACTTTCCTTGGCAATGGGTGCAGCAGGACGATTGAGAAGAGGATCATTCAGAGGCACCTTTGCTCCAGCATCACTCACTACACTCCCATTATTGAGGTCTCCATTTGGGACTCCTTCCAAGACGGCCATCAGAGCCTCCTTGGCTGAATTCCTCCGGACATTCGAGGGGCTCCGCCCGAGGGCTTGGTCTTCAACAGTGTCCAGGATTGATGCACCCTTGGGGGAGCTGAATGGGAGGGGCTCCATACTTTCCTGTCTTGCCAACGTGGGTGATGCGGGGGTTACCCTGACTGACGAGGGAATATCTCTCACTGATGAAGGGATGGGGCTACCAGGTGATCTTGGACGTGTCTTGGAAAGATGGATACCAGTATGGGGGAGGTGCTTCTGCAACTGAAAGTAGAAGTACACGTACAGAGTTACACTGAATGTGATATAAGGGTAATTGGTGAATGCTTGTGAGAACTTACATTTTCTACAGCATTAGTTACGCCAGCTGGATGCTGTACAGTGAGTCCATTATCTGCTCTCTCTTTTCTTTTCTTTTTTTTTTCTTTTTTTAAATGATATCAGGGGGTGATGATTTTCTGCTTAAACTGCTTAAATTCAATTTGCTTTGAAAAGGACCAACTACTGGTAAGTGGAGCTTACAAGAGCAAGTACAAAATTAAATTTCAATGTGGCAGTGTATGCTAAACCATAGCAATTCATCTTAATGTGTCTTGCAGGTGCAATACATACTGTGGACATTCAGGGGAAAGACAAAGGTTTTGATTCATTCGTGCATTCATCAGGATGATCTACGAGTAAATTCCAATCACAATCTTTGGCATTTATTTATCAGTAATTCATCAACTTTATCACTTCAAGAATAACATTTGATTTTATACTTCATTTACAAACAAAAAAATAAAAATAGGAATGCATTCGCCAAGAATGCATATACTTTGACCCAAGGAAGAACATAACACTTGGAGTAGATGCATTGATGAAGGGTGTTGAAGCATGCCTTTTTTAAGTTGGCCAGCCTTTGTCTAAAAAAAAAAAAAAACACCCTCACCGTGGCAGAGTCAAACTACTCATACATCAAGTGGGCAAACCTCAGTTCTGGAGTCCAGTATAAATCACTTCCATACAAACTCCATGACCGAAACCAACCACAAACCTCTTGAAATGATTTAGAAGAAACCACTGATGAGTGCACCCCCACTCTTCAGAGGCCATGTCATTAAAATCCAAGGATACAAGTTTGACATCTGCTACAGAACTGGAATACACATGTGTTATCAGACACACTGAGTCAGCTGCCAAATCCTAGAGAAGAGCATGCCATACCAACTGATGTCACAGTGGAGTATGTCTACACCGAGACAAGAAATGTGCTCAACATTAATCTCTAATATGCCTTGGTCAAAGTAAAGGGCAAGAACTCTGGAGAGAGACTTCAAGTGACCCTGTCCTGTGTGCCTCAGGGTAGTTAGTGATGACAGGATGGCCAGATTCCATACAGAAACTGCCAAACACGCTTTGCATCTTTTGGCCTTATGTTGATGAACTCGGTGTATCCAAGAGAATCTTTTCAAAGGACAAATTGTGATCCATCCAATGATGCAAGAGGATATCTTGAGGCAATGCCATGTGGCACAGGGCATTGAACAGACACATCAACTTGCCATAGCCTAGGAGTCAGTCTTTCATCCAAACATATTAAAGACATCGAACTCATCATAAATACGTCTGCTGCATGTCAAGAACTGCAAACCAAGCGGAAGGAGCCACTGCAGTAACACGATGTTCCAACTGCCCCATCGACCAAGCTTGAAAAGACCTCTTCAGTCTATACAGAGAGGACGTCTCCTCATCATCACACATTACCACACAAAATACCCTGAAGTTTACAAACTCATGGATACCTCAAGTAAGGTTGTTGCTCGATTCATGAGTGGAGTCTTCAGCATCTTTGGTCCACCCATCAAGATGATGTCAGACAATGGGCCACAGCTCACTGAATAGTCTTTCCAGGACATGTGTAGGAAATGGTCTATCACTCACAAGACCTTGTTTCCTCACTATCCCAGGTCCAGTGGGCTGGCAGAAGGGGTGATAGGAACTGTCAAATCCCTCCTCCATAAGTGTGCTCTGACAAATAAAGATCCACAGATACACTAATTGTAGCAATGCTTTATCTCCATGCTACACCAGTAGACTCCTGTATGAAGTCCCCTACAGAACTTCTCTTTGGACAACCTATTCCGGCTACGCTTCCAAGTCATCACCTCACACGAGATTCTGCAACCACTGAGTACTGTATAAGTGGTTATTTTTGTGAGGGTTTAACTTTCGCGAATTTCGCGAATCACAGTTGGATCACGAATTTAACAACACGCGAAAATGTTGTCATACACTAGAGTAACAATGCATTCAAGATAGCGTTGGTTTCAATTCGCGAAAACAATATCTCGCGAAAATGTCTGTGACCTTCTTATTCACGAAAATATCTGTACGCGAAAATAACAGCTTACATAGCATCTCTTGGACAGACAGAGCAAGATGAAGGAGATGCATAAGTACAAACACGTCGGGAAGGAGCTTCCCCCACTCCATGTTGGACACCTGGGTCATGTCCTACAAGTGTACGTCCCCTAGAGCATACCTGGATACCAGCTACGATCTCCAAAGTGTGTGAAGAGCCCCAATCATATGTAGTCTCCACTCAACATGGTGCTGTACTTCGGCCTAACTGCTCTCAACTTGGAGGAAAATGCCTGTCAGCACAGCATTATCTGGCAAGCCTGACCTAGCCAGATGCATACTTTTCAATGACACACCACTGAAACACAATTCTGGTAATCTTATGCCAAGCAATGCACAATCACCAAACAGGCAAAACAGCCACAAGGCAAGCACACAATGCACTCAAATGACTACCTGATCAGGAGGAAGGGTTCGTAAACTGCTAAGATTTCAATCCTGAAACATGAAACATATACCAAGTTTCAATGCAGTCTAAACTGACCTTCTTTTTTTTTTTCATTCAGCAAGCATACCCAGATCTTTATTGCTGCACATCAACTGACATGGTATCACTTAGTTGTTGTTAACAGGAGGGAAAATGGTGCCAGTGAACCATCATTTTATACTAGTAAATGAGTTCACAATTCTGTATGATGGATAAGGAAAGAGAGCCTTCCAGGCAGAATTTAGAGTGTTTTCTTGTTATTATGTGAATGGGACTGTATAAGCTGATAAATTCTGTAAATTTGTTGATAGGTGTTTTGAATATTTAGTTCTTATTCTCAGTCGAGAAAAAGGAAGTATTGTATATTTTATCAGTATTGCCAAGTTGTGTTCTGGAGATAAGAAAATATGAGGACCAAAGTTACTTGAAACGTTTATACGTAAACACCTACAATGTATTTTTGTAACACAAGCAAAAACAAACATCGGTGTACTGGCCTGAAAGGATGTGTAATTGAATATAGTGTATATACAATGAAGCAGCTAGGCCTATTAAGCAAGCAGGTTTTCCTGTTCAAGAGTTCTGTTATTGATCAGAATATGACATTGTGGTATGTATGAAGGACATTCCTGCGTTAAACCATGGAAGATTAACCATATCCAAGGTTAAAACATGCGAACCTCTTCTTAATTGCTATGTTATCATTACTCTGTGCAACCATCTACGAAAAAAGATAAGAACTAAACTTCAAGGAAAGGGGATACTATGATATGTATTGATCATCATACATGTGGTTGCCTAATAATGGCACTGAACAAAATGGCTGCTCAAGATTTCATGTGTGTATTTCAGTGTG
Source organism: Diadema antillarum (assembly GCF_040938485.1). Classification (NCBI taxonomy): domain Eukaryota; kingdom Metazoa; phylum Echinodermata; class Echinoidea; order Diadematoida; family Diadematidae; genus Diadema; species Diadema antillarum. The sequence goes on along the minus strand of NW_027270927.1, from coordinate 45,444 downwards.
CAATGAATCTTTATTGCCGTCAAGCCACATACTATAGAGACAAGTTGACTTCAAAGAAAATTAAAGAAATAATACTAACAGAACATTACTACAATGACTGAAAGTAGACAAAATCTGGAGAGCAATAATTGTTTCAACAAAAGTGCTTGCATGACATCATTCAAGAACTTTGATATGGCCATCTCCAGCAAAGAACTGTAGGGATAAAATTACTCAGCATTTGAACACAAAAGAACATCTACTCAATGTTTGAAAGACTAACCTGACATTCAAGCAGTCACAAATTTTTTCTGATATCACACATAATGATTTTCACTTTAACATCACATGCACTGCATCCATGGATTACATACATTTTCATGAAGTTATAAAACAGATGATGCCATACACAGATGCACCAAGCAAGAGTTGACTCTCATTCTTACCAAGTTTGGATCAACTTGTGCCAGGAGGCGAGCATTGTTCTGCTCCACTGCTTGCAGGAGAGTGTGTAAGGCAGAGAAGTGTGCGTTGCTGCACAAAAAGGCATCATCTGGAGTCACACAGGGAAAACAAAAATAAGCAAAAACATGAGAAACAAGTAGCACTGTGGATACATGTCAGATATAGATAGTGACAGTAGCTACACTGTATGGCTGAAGCCATCCCATTTCTTGGCTGTCCCTTCACAACAATGAGACTGTCGATAACGTCATTGCTCTGATGTGTGCAGGTACATGTATCTACACATACCAGCAACTACTGTGACTTGTCAGTTATACAATAGCTCTCATGTAATTCAGACACTTTGTGCACCAGCCATGAAACATAACGATGATCCTGATCACTACTGCTGTTACATTGGAAGTGTCTTCATCAAGTAAATTCAGAAAATTGCAAGCTTTATGCATGTAAGCTCTTCATATCAGAGTGTACCAGATGATTTCTTGCTGAACTAACCACCGTCAATTCATTCTAAAGAAAACATAAATCGTTAAGGGCAGGCTGATTTTGCTATAACATGCCTTTCCCATAGACTCCTGCCTGGTTACACTCGGGACTAGTCTTCAACAGGTTAATATCCAATGCAGACAATCTATAATTTGGATAAAGCCAGAAAGCCATTTCTGAGCAAGGACAGAGAGAAACTCCACCCAGATGCATTGCACGGGAAACACCTCTCACCAAACCTTAAAGGAAATGCATTAAGTACATGTAGTTGTAGTTGTCCACAAGTAGCCTTCCAAAATTCACATTTCCACAGGGAAGAGTCCAACCACTTAGGGTGCTGTCACCAACGATGATCTACATTTATCCCACAATATGCGTCCAAAGGAAATTCAAATAAAAAAACCCACCAAATCTGGCTGTTAGAGCACACGCAAGATACACGCGTATGTAAAGATGTGGGGTTGGCATATCATTGAATCTTAAGTTTCCTCTCCTATACTTTCTCTTCAAGGGAATACCATTGTCTTGTAAAAACTGTTCATACCACAAAATATTACAGACTATAAACATGCACGTGCAGCTACACATACATCTGTAACATAAGCATCGGATGAAAGCAAAAGTAAACTTGTTCATTTGTGGAGTTTTAATTGCTTGACATTACATGGAGACCATCTCATACAATACACTCTTCGTTATCAAAACTACAGACAAGAGTAAAATTATACACCACCCCCCCCCCCCCCCCCCCCACACACACACATACACATACAGTGTACACATTTTTGTTGATTGCTGAGCATCTTGTCTCTGGGTGCATCAATGAGAAAAAAAGTTCTCTTTACAGCACACGTTGACTGGCAGGTTTTTGTTGCTATGCAGATTTGCTGCCCAAGACGATAAACAAATGTGACCCTGCACCTCAAAACAAACAAAAAGTCGCCAGACATTAAATTTTAGTTAAGACCATATTCTGAAAGAACAGACTTTAAGCTTTAAAATGATGTATAACTCAAATGAAATGGACTCTCCTAACCTATCTAAATATTGGAAAGAAAGCACAAACTCAGGAAAAGTGTGAACTGAGAAAAGAGGCTCTGAAGTACAATGTCTATTCAAGCGTTTAATCTTTACCAAACCGTGCTGGCTGTGCGATGAATGGGACAAAAAAAAAGAAGGAAGTAAACCACCAGAGTAACAACAATGAAGGAATTATCAGATTAAACTGAAATTAAGCATGCCTCATTAACACATTCTGTCCATAATCAATGCCAACTTTTAAAGCATTAGCACTATCCTTTCAAAAGTTATTAGAGTTGAAAGTGAAGAATGTGGACAAGGTTTTTCAGAAATGAAAAAGGGATTCCTAATCACACTATTCTACCAAAAATGTTCGAGATAAACTGCTAAAAAAACACACTTTCCTGCCCGTTTTATGATACCAAATTTTAGCATAATGTAAATGAAGACCCGCTCTTTCAGAAAATATGAAAAGGTCAAGTTCGGCTAGGTTGACCCATTTCACTTATTTTCAGTCCTCACGCAAAATCAGTGTGTGCGACTTTATGTTCGTTTTGAGGTGCACGGTCACAAATATAATACCAATCACTGAGAGGCTCTAGTTAAAACTATGGATTCCAAGGTGACAGAAATAGCACAATTTTCTGAGGGGTGCAGCCCTGAAGAAAATAGTCCAATTTCTATCATCGAGGAATCCATAGTTTCAGCAGTAGCTCAAAACAATGCATGATACTGTCTTACTTAAAATTATATCTTTCCAATGAAACTTAAAATAAAAGAAGTTAAATTGTTAAAATAGAACAAGTGCTGTAAAACCAGAAATATTCATGGCATTAAATTTGTGCAAATTGGATCAAAAACATTCAAATCCATCACGTACTTTTACGACAACATTCATGGTGCAATGCACTCTACCATGAATGTCGCTACTGTACAACACATTTCTCTCCATTGGCACTTTCTTCTCAACATCAGCAAACATCAGATCAGCAGTGTCAGGTTTGGTCACGTGACACTAAATAGACCAATCACTGAAAAGGGCCTCATTAATGAGGGATAAAATATAGAATAAACAATTTAAAACTAATCCACAAGCTACATTTGTAACTTGCAGATCAAATCTTTGTTTGTATGGTACAGAACAGAAGTGTGCAGTGTACACTTGACACTTGATACGAGAACTTACCACACACCAGCAATTCTCTGTAAATAAGGTGGATGGATGAATTAAAAACTGAATAATCTGAGTCATTTGTACTGCTGTAGAAATGAGGAGATCCACATCATACACTGTGTGAAGCAACAACTGACTGAACTTTAAAAACGATGCAAGATATATACCATGCAAACAAACTTGGAGGCAGAGCCATGAATGGGGAACTACATTGTAAACTAAAAACCTAAATCACAGTTTCTCATCTGGCTAAGTAAATACAGTGTAGAAGCAATAACTATCTTTATCAATTACAAATAAATACTCTTGCACCCTATGACATCATGTAATTTGAAGAGTTTCAATGTAGAGATACGACAGTCTTCCAAGAAACTTCAACCCTAGTGTCAAAATTTCCATTGAATGGAGATTATGAGATGATCATTTTCAAATGTATCACGTCTTGTTTTGTTACCTTCGTTTGTGCAAACTGTAGCAATCACACTGAACTTTACTGGCAAAATGCCACATACAGTACTTGTATTGTCAAAGTGCATGGTAGAAAGATAGCCATACAACTGTAGTCATGTATTTCATATGTTTTGTCAACAGAAGTACCTATTGCATTGGTAAATTTTTGGAAAAAGTTGTCTGTTCTACCCATAAGTAAGAATAAAAACTTTATGTATACAGTATGTAAATGTCACAAAAGTGCCGCTGGCATACTAGGTGTTACAAAAAACATTTCCCACTTTTGATCCTTAAAGATAATAAAACGTTTTGGTACCTCAAAAGTTTCCCTGAATTTCCTTGTCTTAGTTTGTATTTCAGGTTAAAGTACTTTTCATATAACTAACACTGTGAGACTTACTCGCCCCAAAGTGCTCTCATGTGGAGTAATCATGCAATTAACTGCGACCAGCAGCCCCATACGCATAGCATAATGGGGCTTCGCATTGTAGCATTCAGGATCATGACAGATTTAGTATCGCAGGTAAATGTCAACTTAAAATCCAAAAATTTCTTCAATTTGAAGACTTACCAATTAAGTTGAAGTATTGAAAACAGGCTTCGGGCAACGTTTGGTTCTGCCAATAGTCCCTTTCTGTTCGAATTGATGACTGAATGTGACTCGGTCGAGAGGACCTTGGGAGAGCTACATACACTGAATACTACAGCCAGTGCATGCGAACACATCACATGCGCACGAATTTCAAATCCATGAACGGATAAGATGTTTGTGTGCGCATGCGCTGGCCGTAGTATTCAGCGTATGTAGCTCTCCCAAGGTCCTCTCGACCGAGTCACATTCAGTCATCAATTCGAACAGAAAGGGACTATTGGCAGAACCAAACGTTGCTCGAACCCTGTTTTCAATATTTCAACTTAATTGTTTAGTCTTCAAATTGAAATAATTTTTGGATTTTAAGTTGACATATACCCGCGATACTAAATCTGTCATGATCCTGAATGCTACAATTCGAAGCCCCATTACGCTATGCATATGGGGCTGCTGGTCGCAGTTAGCTATGCGTATGGGGCTACACACTGCTGGTCGCAGTCAGTGGTTTCGTACAATACTACCTCGCTGCCGTACGGCGGCGGCTCTGGTACGAAACCATTATTGCATGATTACTAAGACATGAGAGCACTTTGGGGCGAGTAAGTCTCACAGACAACATACTTTAACCTGAAACACAAACTAAGACAAGGAAATTCATGGAAACTTTTGAGGTAACAAAACTTTTTATTATCATTAATAGTTCAAAAACTACGGATTAGATAACACTAACATTGGGCCGAATGCATAAAACAAGCAATTGCTTGTAAGCAATTGCTTCAAGCAAAAGCACAAGCTCGTCTTGCAAAAGGTCTAGCTCAAGCAATTGCTTAAATCCATATGCATAAACTTTTGCTTGTGCTTATACCTTTTGCTTGTCCCTCACGAGCAATTGCTTGCGTTTTCAACAAAAAGGACGTCACGCCTGTGCAAACACAAGAATAAAGGCGAGTGTGACGGCATGTATTTGAAAGGGCATGAGTGTGGAAACATCTCCTGACATAGCAAAGGAGCTATGAAATGACACTCATAAATGCACACCCAGACCCACACACACATCTATACACACACACGTACTGGCTGATTCCCATCACTGCATACATGTAGTAGCCCGGATGTTCCAGATCGCACGTGGAGCGAGGTCTCCTTGCTCTCCACCGAAGTCAGACATCCTACCTGTTTTTCATCACATATTGCGTGCTAACCACTGGACATTCCCGTTGTTGAAACAAAAAGTTTCTTACATTACTTAGGAGTAATTTCTTCTAGATTTATACCACTCCTGCACAAGTGTGGTCTTTCTTGTTTTAAAATGAAAAATGATACTTAAAAGGGAATGTCCCAATTAAGCAAAAGCTCAAGCTCATTTTACAGAGCTTGGAAAATCGTAAGCAATTGCTAGCAAGAACAAGCAAAAGGTAGGCTTTATGCACACGTTTATAAGCAAATGCTTGGTCTCTAAGCAATTGCTTGCGGACAGCAAGCAATTGCTTTAGCTTGCTAGCAAAAGCTTCTGCTCGCAAGCAATTGCTTGTTTTTATGCATACGGATTCAAGTAAAAGGCTAGCACAAGCAATTGCTAGCATTTATGCATTCGGCCCAATGGTATGAGCAGTAGCTGAATAGCGTCCAATTTTATTGGCGCGGTAATCTAAAAATGAGACCATAAATCAGTTTTGTTAAATTTAAGATTTATTTGCAAACAGTGGGCAGGATTAGAATGCTCTATTACATATTCGTGAGAAATTCCACTATCACAGCTAGTCTTTATTTATCCTGAAATGTATGCAACTGCAAGCACATGAAAACAAGTGCTTACTTTTTCATGTGCATGCATCTTACCCTTTGCCATGAATTCAGACTAGTAGTGCCCAGGGCAATCCATCATGAATCATTGATAAAGCATTCATGTGCCTGGGAGCAAGAGATCAGATAGTCCATGGGCCAAGACCCGAAAAATGGGTTATTGGTACCACCTGAGGTGGCAAAACCTTTTTGGTGTCATTTTGTTTGTCGGACATAGATATGCTTATCAAGCTATGATAGCATTTCCAAATGAGTAGCTTAGTCATAATAAATGCATTTTTAACCAATTTGGTCTCGTTTTTATATCCCTATACTTCTGAATCGAAACTAAACCGCTATACAAAGAAGAGCACTGCCTTCTGTATGTCCACAGGTGTTCTGTTGTAAACGCGGTGCGCTTAGTCTTTATTCAAGGCAGCAAAGGGAATATCCAAAGGGTTATGATGTCCACAGCTGTCACGCGGTGCGCTTAGTCTTTATCTAGACCAATGTACCGTTATCACATCTAAAGTTCCTAATAAAAGGGATTATCTATACTGTTTTTATACCACCCTCTCAACAAATACATCAGTTTTAAACAAAAATCACTCTGTTAATTTACAACATAATTGATTATAATGTATTGTAGTGTACCGGTACATTGTTTTTTGCATTATCTTTCATTATTGGATAGAAATAAAGCGACATTGGCGTGGTATTAGCGTTTTCACCATAGCGTTTTCACCGGAAAATGATAAATAATTGAAAAATATGGTAAAATTCACGAGGAATTGCTTTTTTGTTGTTGTTGTTGTTTTTAGATAAAGGGATATACACTGTATTATAAGCTTTGGATATTCCCTTCGCCGTCTTGAATATTAGACTAAGCGCTGTGGACATCATAACCCTAGGATATTCCCATCGCTGCCTTGAATAAAGACTAAGCGCACCGCGTTTACAAGCCCCTGGGAGCCGGGGGTGCTGGGGGTGCTGCAGCACCCCTGACTTTTTGGAGCAGGGGGGCGTAGCACCCCTATGAAAAACAAAAGTTGGGGGTGCTTCCGCACCCCCAACTTTTATCTTTTTTACAGGGAAAATTGTTTGTTTCTTTTTTATAGAAAACTGTCCAAATATCCCACCCAAAGTGTGCATCAAATCACTGAATTTCATTTCTGAAAATGCAGAATCTCCATAGAGTGGGAGGCGCGTGGCCCCCTCCCACACAGAACAAGCTTATATAAACGCAGACAGCACTATTTAAGCATTCCAATTGTCCCTGGATATTTACTTTTCTTACTTTTTTGTTGAAATTTTTTTTTCAAATATGCTACCTGAAAGGCTTACTAGATTACTGAATTTCAATTCTAAAAATACAGAAGTTCCTTCATTTAGGGGGAGGGTACCCCCTCCATGGGAGCGTCGATGGAGGGGGCGGGGGAGCAAACATTTCCAAGATGAGGATTTTTGTTGTTGTTGAAACTATCCCAATCTTTTACCCAAAGTGTGCACCAGTCAATTCTGAAAATGCGAAATCTCCGTCGTGTTACAGGGAAATACCCCTTCCCACGATATTTTCCTGTCTATTCTAGAGTATTCAAAAGCTCCCTCGTATGCAGGGGTGCGAGGCAGTTGCCATAATATTACCCCCCCCCCCCCCCATAATTTTCGGGATGTCAGAGATTTTCTTGCTTTTTTGATGGAAAACTGTCCAAATATTGTACCGAAACTATGCAAGGAATTGTTGCAGTTCAATTCTGAAAATACAATATCTCTCTCGCGTGGGAGGGGGATAGCCCGCCCCCTTTTATCCTTTCCCATGGATTTAGTACATATTTTTAGATTGACATATTTCCGAATGATTATTTCATCAAAGTCATAAAAAGATCTGTCATTTCAGTTCAAAAAATGTAAAAGTTCCCTTGTGTGGGAATAATATCCTCCTTTCATTTAGGCCTTAACCATTTCCCCGCTTAGTTCCCCTCCATATACTTTGTAGCAGTACACTTCAGGTATTGATAATTTCCCAAATTCCATCAAAAATTTGTTTACGAGATAATGACACATGAACTCCAAAAATGCCACAGTTTCCTTGTATTAAATGGCATCAATCCTCGCATAAAAATATTGGGTAGGGGTTGTGCAAACACATCACTTTACCCCCACCCTCTCCATCCCCCTACCCCGCCCCCCCCCCCCCCCCCCCCCAAAAAAAAAAATCCCCACAATCTTGCTAACTGTCCACATATTTCACCAAAAGTGCACCATTTTGTTTAATTTCAATTCTGAAAATGGAAAATGTCCCTAGCGTGGGAGGGATACCCCCTCCCACACTCTACCCCGTTAGGCCAACTTCCATACACTTAGTATAGACTTATGAGATTGACACTTTCAGAATATTTCATCAAAAAGTGCGCACCAGATCTGTCACCAAAAGTTCCTTAATTTCGAAAGGGGGATGTCCTCTTTCAGTTTACTTTTATTCCCCCACTACATTTAGTAGCTTCATGCTTCTTTATTTGACATTTTTTTCAAATATTCCATCATAAATTACTATAATTGAGTATAAACAATATATTTTCATTTCATTCCTCAAAATCCGAAGGCTCTCTCGAATGGGAGGGGTAAGGGACACCCCCTTCCAAAACCCTCCCCCATATGCTACTGTATATTAGCCTCCACCCATGCATTGATTGTGGCTATGTTAGATATTTACAAATTCCACCAGAAGTGTGCGCCAGAAATTCCAGATCTTTGAATTGCAATCATAAAGATGCAAAAGCTCTCTCATGCAGGAGGGGGATAAATCCTCACATCACATCCTTCCCTCGCTTCGTCTCCCTCCATAGATGACTTACTATCGTCTGATACAAATTTCAGGATATTCCACCAAGAGTGTGCATCAGATCGTTGTACATTGTACTTCAATTCTAAAAATGCAAAAGCTCCGTTGTGTGGGAGGGGGCTACACCTCCCATCCCTGCCTCATCAACTGCCATATATTTATTACACAGTGATGACGCACACACGGATCAAGAGCTGACTATATACCCCGATTTAATGGTCATTCTGATTTCTGTGATTATTCATTTTTCATACTTCTTTAAAAATTTCACCAAAAGTATGCACAAGGATGCTGAATTTCAGGTCTGAAAATTCAAAATCTCCCTCAAGTGGGAGGGGGTATCCCCCTCCCACATCCTCCCCTTTAGGTCTCCTTCTATGGACTTATACAAAGTGAAAAGACCCACACACACTTCTCTTATAAAGATTTTGGGATATTCCACCACGAGAGTGCATCATATCGTTGTACATTGTATTTCAATTCTAAAAATGCAAAAGCTCCATCGTGTTGGAGGGGGCTACCCATCCCATCCCTGCCTCATCAACTGCCATATATTTATTACACAGTGATGACGCACACGCGGATCAAGAGCTGACTATATACCCCGATTTAATGGTCATTCTGATTTCTGTGATTATTCATGTTTCATACTTCTTTAAAAATTTCACCAAAAGTATGCACAAGGACGCTGAATTTCAGGTCTGAAAATTCAAAATCTCCCTCAAGTGGGAGGGGGTATCCCCCTCCCACACCCTCCCCTTTAGGTCCCCGTCTATGGACTTATACAAAGTGAAAAGACCCACACACACTTCTCTGATAAAAAAATTGGGATATTCCACCGAGAGTTTGCATCAGATCTTTGTACATTGTATTTCAATTCTAAAAATGCAAAAGCTCCATCGTGTTGGAGGGGGCTACCCATCCCATCCCTGCCTCATCAAGTTCAATATAATTATTAAACAGTGATGACCCACACGCGGAACAATAGCTGATTATATACCCCGATTTAATGGTCATTCACATTTCTGTGATTATTTATTTTTCATACTTCTTTAAAAATTTCACCAAAAGTGTGCACCAGAACGCTGAATTTCAGGTCTGAAAATTCAAAATCTCCCTCACACCCTCCCCCTTTAGGTCCCCTTCTATGGACTTATACAAAGTGAAGGCTCACACATGGATCAAGAGATAACAAATACCATGTTCAAAAACATTTTATCCATGAACATAGTTTTCTTTCTGTTTTGATTGGAGAATTTCAAAATTTACCACAAAGTGTTTACAAGATTGTTGAATTTCACTAAAAATGCAGAAGTTTCCTTGTGTGGCAGAGGGCTTTTTTCGCCCTCGCTTCAATGTCTCTATCCTTCCCTTCACCTCCCACTGTCACCCCCCCCCCCCCCCCGAAAAAAAAAAAATGTTGACAGTGCTTGTATGGCCTATGCATCCCCCCCCCCCCCCCAATACTGAAACGCTGCTAATATGGTCCTGCAACCGAACGGGTGGGTCAGGGGTTCAGCACCCCTGTGAAAAAAGTTGCTCCCAGGGGCCTGGCGTTTACAACAGAACACCTGTGAACATACAGAAGACAGTGCTCTTCTTTGTATAGCGGTTGGTCTCTATTCAGAAGTATAGGGATATAACAATGAGACCCAATTGGTTTAAAATTCATTTATTATGACTAAGCTACTCATTTGGAAATGCTATCATAGCTTGATAAGCATATCAATGCCTGACAAACAAAATGACACCAAAAAGGTATTGCCACCTCAGGTTGTACCAATATCTGGCCTGGCCCATGGACTAAGAAGCCCTGTCAGCAGAGTTCTGAAAAGATGGTATTCGTAGTCATGTCTATTGTTCAGGGCACACACTCACACACACATCATTGGTTCCTGTGTGGAGTTCAGTTTTGTACAGAGGGTTAAAATTTGACCAAAATCTGGAACTTAACTTTAAGATTTATCATGGATTAAATGAAACTGATTCATGCTCTCATATTTAAATCACCTCCAATAAATTGTACACTATTCAGCTATTGCTCATATCAATGACAGCACTATGATGTATGGTTTTCAAACTATTGAGGATCAAAAGTGGGAAATACTTTTTGTAACACCTAGTATATCTGTGTATAAAACAAGCATTTACACTGTACATCCACTTCAGGTTGTCACAAGAATTTTTCCACATCAAGAGGGGGAAAAATGCTGGTTGGAAAGGTGAAGATAAATTTTTTCTAGCAAACTCATTAAGACATTTTTCAATCGCACAGACACGCTCATTTATCAATGTTGTCTTGTTTTGTTTAACAGACAGAATGCATCTGAAGGACAGAACTACCTACGCATGAGAGGAGGGCTCCTGGAAGTATTAGCACGTGATGTATAAAAATTCCTTAGAATAAAGGAAGTGATTAAGCATTGGATAGCAGTATTCAGCATGAAAAGAGAGAGAAGTTGCTCCTCCTTTTGAAATGAACAGCAAGATTCCTCTGCAAGCAGTTGCAAGCAAAATGAAAAATGTTCAATGACTGTCCATAGATGTATAACAGAACAAAGAAACAAAAGGGCACAAAATAGACAGAGTTATGTCTATCCCTCACTAGATGTTTGTAATCACTCATTTCCACATTTGAAGAGCCTACCATCTATTTAAATGATTCTAGGAAGTATAAATGTGATGAAGTTTACTGCCAACATCAGGCCAGGAAGTGAAAGCTTCGACAGGCATCAAAGTATGTTAGATCATTTCCTGTCTGATGGAAGCTGGAGGCCAGCAATCGGATGTCCTCCTGCTGACTTCAACCCCTCAAGTCATTCTTTGCAGGAAACTCTATCACTTTCACTCGTCACCACAAGGTGAAGGCCAGAAATATGTCATTCGCAGAGGAGTACTGACAAACTATAAGCTTACTTAATCTAGTCCAAGTCTGAAATAGAGCATAAAAACATGCGATGGGTGTAATGAATACAGTCTGTCTGCTCAGCTGATACTGATGGAATTTTCTTCTTTTTTTTTGCAGAATATCAGTCAAGCTAGGAAAGGAAAAATTCAATCCTTAAAAATCAATTTAAATTCAGAGAGAATTCCAAAATCAGATACATTCCTACTTGCCAAATTATAAAGCATTGTAGTTTGATCTGAGACTTGGTTAAGATGCAAAAAATTTGCTAATTAAGTGTATGTGTGAAAATTTGCGAACATGTGGAAGTGCCTATAAATGAGCTGTTCTAGTAAAACCCATCCCATGGTGAATTCTGAAATGCCCAAAGACTTAATACGCAGGCCACCAGGTTCCCGTACCGAACAGGTTAAGTGGGTATCTCAATGGCCTGTAGACTACGTGAAGATTTGGTGGCAACTGGAGTCTCCGTTGGTTGCAGAGACATCTCCATGATGTCTTCTGGAGACTGGCTGGGTCTCCAGGGAGTTGAGGGAAAAATAAAATGTGTTCACTGTCTTCAATTTTTTATTCTTTAGACTTTTTTCCAGTTTCTTGCAGGTCTTGGAGACATCTCAATGACATCTGTGACATCTCTGAGACATTCTGGAGACCAGGAAGACTGAGGAGACATTGCAGCAACATTGCATCGATGATGCAGCGCCATCTCCGCTTGACCTACTTCCAAGACCATGTGACTGGGTGTGTGCTACGTATAACATCATCATGTCGCCGTCACTCCTCGTCAACTCTTTTATCAACTCTTTTTCTCAGCAGAAACAGGTTTTCTAAACAGCTTTCAAGGAATTTTTACGAGTTGATAAACGCAAAGCTGTTTTGAAAGCCTTTTCGAAAGCCGCAAATTTGTGGCTTTCCAAACAGGTTTCCTAAACAGGTTTTCAGAAACCTGTTCGTAAAAGCCTTTTGAAGTTGATAAACGCAAAGCTGTTTTGAAACGGCTTTGTAGTATTGTACTGCAGTTACGAACAATGCACGCCTTATATGACCTCTTCTCCTCGGGTCGAATTGCGCAATGCAGCTGTGCAGTGACAGGCCAGTTATCGTGTTCGCGAAGAGTTGATAAACGCAACTATTTTGGAAGCCGTTTCCAAAGGGCTTTGGAAACAGCTTTTGAAAGCCGTTTAAACAGGAGAAAGTTGATAAACGCAGCCAAAGTCAGATACTGTACATTCTGGTCATCAAAGGTCTTTTACATCATTTGGCTTGTTCTTACTACTGCTGCTGCCCCTTGTACTGCTTCGGGATTGGCCCCCATCTTGTCGTCTCAGGGAAGCAGCTCCCACTCTAACAGGATTGTACCTCCACCATGCCACGCAAGGGCACTGGGGGACGGAAGAGCAAGAAGGAGGATGAGGCTGTTGTAGCACCTTCAATCCAGTGTGTGGATATTGAGGCAGCAGTTGATGCTAGTCAAGATGAGGAAGATGGTTTCAGCAGTGATCGGACTAGAAACCAGTGTTGTCACCTCATCAAAAGATGTTTCGGACATCACCCTGGATTTGCCTTGGTGAAAGTTCAATCATTTCTTCTTCTTCTTCTTCTTCTTCTTCTTTCTGTCTCTTGAGTTACCTGAGTTGCCACAACATTTCAGCCAATGAGATACTAGTAGGTCCTATAATGAGCAAAAAACATCCTACATTTTGTATGCCTCCATGTGTACAGCACATGAATTCGTGCAAATTCCTGCAAATTCCTGCATATTCCTGAAATTCCTGAATGCGCAATGATCAGATGAAACATCTGTGAGTGAACACATTTTGTTAGACGATGATAATGGTTTGTAGGCACGCCACAAGACATGCCAAGTTTGAAGATTTAGAACAATTTTACAGCAGACACAAAATACTCGGTATATAGCTCTGTGTGTGTGGTTTTTCATTACCTACAATTGTAATGCAGTCTTTGTGAAATGAAATGATGACGCTACAATTTAAATTCATGATAATAATATCAAACACAATTTGTGCCATATACACGTATGTTCCTACCACCTGTCCATGAGGTGCTCATGTTACAATACTGGAAGCCCACACGTGTACAAAAGCACAGAAATCAGTTTGCTTCTAGTGTCACAGTGCACCTTGACCCAATACATCACGACCAAAGATCCTGGTTTTGGCCATCGAGGCTACTAAACTGAATACCAATTCATTGTATATCTTATACTTTATCAATGGAAGGCAGCTCAAGGTGCAATGTCCAATAGATTTTAAGAGAAGCAACACTGCGATTAACATCACTTTACCCTTGCCAGTATACACAATCTACGTACGTCATATAAAAGACAACAAAGAAATATTACTCAGCTACATTGTATGCATTGTAAAAAATCACATGTGTACTTGTGTATGTGTATGCACGCACACATGCTTGTAGTTATAAACTTTACCTAATTAACTTTCATATCTTGCAAGTCAAAAAAAAAAATCTTGCAGTGAAATCTCTACCACTGATACACTGTACATATTGACATGTTATCCATTATATCAAGAACAGAGCTTCAATTAAATCACTTTAAAAACGTTGGTTTGCTACAAATATATGTCTACCCTATTGACTTTAATGGAACTGAAAGGATGATTCAAACTATTAATAAGCATTTATTTCTCTTTACATAAATAGAAAGTGGTTTCATCTAAACCTGGCACACACTAACATCAAAGCAAAGTTTGACTCTTTTACAGACAACACTGATTGAGACAGGTTACTGATGTCTTGTAATACATCGGGAATTGACATACAATGTACTGTATACTTACTTACAGCTGGGCTCGACACTACTTTTTTTTCCCTCTGCATGGTGACCCATTCAGGTCACTAAAATCTTAAAATCTGACATTTTGATGGCCTGAAAAAAAAAATGTAGCGACCCAAAATTAACAGAAACATAACGACCCATTTTGAATCTTACGTGTAAGTACCAGATCGCGCCACCAAAAGATAGCTTTTTAGGAAATTTGGTGGCCCAACATTGATTTTTAGTGGCCCTGGTCCACCAAGCCACCACTAATGTTGAGCCCTGCTTTATAAAGATACTGTGCATTACTCACTGAAACATTGATTAATCACCAGACATGACTTCTGTGCAGGTTTACAATCATAATTTTTCCTCCAAAAAAAAATGGCTTGTACAAAGATGCAAATTCATTGTCCACTCAAGCTACAACATGTAGTCAAACTCAACCAGAGCTTCTCTTGTACCAAGTCTCCATGTTGGATCATTTTTGGAAATCACAGATTACAGTTGCAAAGTTTTTACCGTACGGTACTTCAAAATATGAAAGAATGGGTTGAAAGGTGTTTTTTTTTTAATGGTAGCATGCCTGCCTTGTAATCGAATGGCTTGGGTTCAGCCCCTATGAGCAGAGTCCAGCTGAGCAATGTCTTTGTATTGTCACGTCATGTCATCCATACTTGTGGGGAGGGGGGGGGGGGGACGCTTTGTCCCTTGGATAGGGCACTGAACACATTTCGTCAGTACCGAAGAGTTACAGCTCACATACAGTGGACTCCCCTTATAACGAAGTCCTCGGGACCGGCAGTTTTCGTTTGTTATATCTAAATTTCGTTCTAACCAAACAATAACAAAATAAAAAACAGAGTGGATAATGTTGCGGCCTGAATTTTCACTTCATTGTAACCAGAATTTCGTTATAACCATGTCCATTATAACGGGAGTGCACTATATATGTAACAACTGTACACCCCTTCCCTTTTCTCTTGACAGCAAGAAGGCAAACCAGTCCAATACAGTTGTACACACAATGGACAGTGAGCTAAATGATTTCAACCAACACACAGAGCTTCAGACCCCATGGCCCGAATTCACGAAGGTGGTACAATCTTGTTGTCAACCAAATGACTGATTTCGTAACAAAATATTCCATGCAACACTTGGCACCCCATGGTCTCTGTCCATAGTTTAAACCATGGACAAGATTGTACCACCTTTGTGAATTCAGGCCCTTGTGTGTTAAAGAGTCATGGCCAAGCTGGCTAGCAATAATCAGTAAACAGTATCAACCCAGGACATCATACCATACAAAAGAAAGAACAAAGGCAAAAGAAGACAGCATACATGCAGTATGGATGGCAAAGTGTGGGAACGCAAACTGCCAATAAGAGAAATAAGAGTACACAATAGTAACCTCAGAATAACAAAATTCATACACGACACACGGTTGTACGTAAAAAGCAATTTATAGTTCCAAAGACCAGTATCTGTTGTATGCAAGATTTTCATGAACAATAGTAAAAATGAAGCTTATATGTATAATGTATATTGTATGTGTAAATGATGCAGAATACATTCTGTATTTAAAAAAAAAAAAAAAAAAAAAAAATTACAATGAGAACCATACCACTGTACCATGACTTATATCCTCCATCTGTGGTATGTCATAATTGTCCTTTTTTTTTTTCCTTCTCTCTCTTCTTACTCTCACATTAAAGGGACATTCCGGACGATTTTCATAATTTCACATCATGTGGTACATAAATCAACAGCTCCATGTATAGATTCGTGGAATTTGTTGTGGTCCTTGAGCAGAGAAACCAATAAATTGAAAATCTTAAACAAATTACACTGAACAGTGTCGATGACATCAGAGCCTCATATATTTCAGAAATGTAGCAGTGCAATTCCATTACAATACCACTTGCTCAACAAGTTCACCTGTGAAGAATCTATGCATGTCTTCTTCTTTTGTTCTGCTTCCTTGAGCCCCAACTCATGCATTCTTATAGTGAGGCTGCCATGTCATCATCCTTGTTCATTGCAATTTGTTATAAATTTTGAAAACATTCTCATTCTTCATCCCAATCACTATAAATTCTGAAACTCTGTACTCAGTTTAACTGATTTACAGTTTTTAAAATGTAAAAGTCTGAAAATCATCCGGAGTTATCCTTTAATCTTGTACCCCATAATTGACTTGCTGAGTCTCTCTCTCCAGCAATCATTTTGTTTAAAGCTCACCTGGAATGATATTCATGGTGAATTTTGCATTTTTTATTTTTGCTAATGATGGTTTACTGGGTTTTTTTATGAAGTTGCGCAGCACTTTCATATATCAATTTTAGTATCTAAAACTGAAGAGTCCTGTAAAAGACATATTCACACTTGATTTATAGATAAAATATCAAATGAAAACGACAAAAACAATGACTCATTTATTGATCTTTTACGCAAAGTACAATGGCCATCTCGTTTGCTAACAACACATCTATACACAATCATCAAGTTATGGATACTAAGTTATCACAGCCATCCCAATGATAAGATATATCTATTAGTTCCCCTCCTAATCCGCACATACGTTGCACATATGTAAATTCCACCTTGCATCCAATTGCAAACATTCCAGCTTGGCACCCATCCACAACCTTGATAACAATAATCCTTTGATCCAGGTATAATCAGGAATTACCTCTGACAGCACACATCTGCTCAGCATACGAACCAGATGGTTGTTGAAATCCATGCACACAGTCAGACACACTCTCACATGATGCTCTCAATGTCACAGGTTTTGCAGGTTCCCCCCCCCCCCCTTTTAGAATGAAAGTTGTATGTACAAGGAAGTTTGTGCTCCAACACATGATGGTCAATATCAACAGATTACTGGTATTTCGTTTGATTGTATTCAAACAGAAATGAAGATACTTTGGCGATAGCCACATACATGTAGGCAATCCATTCTAAAGCCTCAGTGTGGAAACATATTGATAATTTACTCATGTTTAAAACAACTGAAACTTTGTTTGTTTATTAGTCTGTGAATTGTGAGACATTTACAACGTTTAAGACATCTCAAGATAAAAAAAATGTAGCTTGTCAGGCAAATCTTCCATTGAAACTGAAATGAAGGAAACTCATTGGTAGACAGAAAAGGATGAGTCACGCTACAGAGAGAGTCTATACCAAGCCAGGATGACACCTGACAAGGTCATTGACCACAAAAATTAGAGTAGACACCAACCTGAGTAATACTCCCTGAGGTGGCTGGAATCTGAGACTAGCACCTGAAGCTGGAAGCTCAGGGTGTGGTTCTCCAGACTGTCCTGTAGCCATAGCAACCCTTTGACTCGCCCTTCTTGCTCCGCCCGTCGACTGAGCTGGTCCAGAGATGGCGCCAGCACGGGCTGGATTCGACGGAGCCCCAGCACAAAGGACCAATAGTCATCATCAAAATGCTGTGGAATGAAAAATTTCACAAAACTTGTAAACCTGAGGGAAGAATCTTTTCCTACTGCTTCACGAAACCAGATGTAATGTGTATAAATCATGGGAATTTATACTATCTCCATGGCAACAGGTCAAGTGAATCTTTCCTAACCAAATTTCACATAAGATGCCGAGTCTCTAAACTTTACAAATCCTGACCTGAAACACAGCAACCTTCAAGAATGTTGTGCAATCTTTATTTCAAACACTCAAGGTGAAAAATAGGGAAGAATAAAAGAGTTACAAAAGGGATCATTGTCTGCTTTAGCCCTATGAGTCCTAAGCGAGTAGTTGAGGCTTATCCGTCGTACTGTGCTGGTAATCTTGACTCTAAGACTGATGGTGTGAAGTACACACTGATGGCACTGAAAGGTGATGTTCTTGATTAGTATCAAATCTTTGAATGGCATCTTTTAATATGTTTATTGATCCAGGGCCCTGTTGCATATAATGATGGAATCGAACATTAGTCAGAGAATAAAATGTAAATCAGGTACCAGCCAATCAGAATTGAGCGTTCAGAGAATTGTGTTTGATTTTCTGACACAGCATTCAAGAGGCTCAGGTTAACCAGGGCCCTGTTGCATAAAAGTTGAGATCAAACATAAAATCAGAATATCAAACATACTATGTAAGTCAGGTATCAACAAATCAGAACTGAGTATTCAAGGACTTATGTCTGATTTTTGTCTTATGTTTGCTCCCAACGTTTATGAAACAGGGCCCAGAATATTAACTACTTCCCCTCTTCCAGATGTTCTTTCACAGTGAATTTCAAACTTTAGTACTTTAATTGTAGGGGTACAGTTGTGAGGACAATGATTGAAAAATCTAGAGCAGTTAATTGATCCATCACCCAGTTGTCTTACTTCCCCGAGAATAATCTACAGTACAGGAAGTAATAAATGACTCGTACTTGGACAGAAATAGGCAAATAGTGCCCTTTTATACAGAGCACACAATACAAGAGTATGAAAGGGAGGGATGTAGCCATTACATGATGTGATAATTGGTATCCAAAGGAAAAGCTCCCTTTTTTGTTGATTTTTTTTTCTAGCACTGTACAATGTGTTACCAAAAATTTGGTGAAGGCAATTTTCAGTGCTTTATGTAAGATTTTGTTGAGTGAGCATCTTTAACACAATGATTAATTAATGCTATTACATTTCGTTCTAGTGTATCTATGTACCTTTCTTTTTTCTCCCTCTCTCTCTCTCTCTCTCTCTCTCTCTGATTACGGTACCAAACAGTATAATGTTGATAACCCTAACCTGGGCTGATTTAAGGCCATGTTTGAGGATTACATCCAGCTGGTTTGCTAGCCGGTTGAGACCGCCATACATGGACCATACATTGGTGGTATTTGCAGCTAGGAGGCTTTCAGTTGTGGCTTTCAACTTCCATAGGAGTCCATAGTGCTCTTCATGCCTGCAGAGAGAGAGGGGGTTTGTATAAATTTATTCTTTCTCTTTTTTTTCACTGCTATCACAGCAGTATAACACAAATTTTTACCTGCAAGTGAATCTAAACATAAGGAGATAGTGCTTCACACCTTTGACCAAACCTCACATGTCACCTCACACTCTATGATGTTCTCTCAACATGAATGTATGCTAAAACAAGGTTGATGTACTGAATGCTAAAACAAGGTTATAATAATCTGAACTACCAAGGGTATGAAGAAAAATGTGCCTCATCTGGGCAATGCACAACTCCAGAGCATTTGTGCATTGCGATTTACATAAACATACAAATTGTACCCATTGATAAAAACTGCACTACATTCATATCATTTCTTAAAGGTTCAAAACAATAGTAGCATTTCCTACTTATGATAGCAATAAGTGGATCTCTTATCAAAGATATGAAGTTACATACTGTACAGCAAACATGATAATTTAACATTCTCATTTCCCATTCTTGTTCAGGATAACCGAAATTTGATTTAGAAAACTGCTCAGCATGTACATATCAAAACATTAAGTAAATGAAGACTGACTGAAGGAGAGTAAAAATTAGAGAAACAACAGAGAAAGAAAGAGGGAGAAATTAAGGAAAAAAAATGCATATTTACCTGCTGCCTTGCACAGGAGAGCTGACATCATTTCTGACGGTAGTCATGACAACATGCACAGCTCTTGTTACCCTTCCACTCCTTCATCACTCAGTAAAGTTTGGTACAGTGATAGGTCTTGCACGTAGAGGCCAAGGTACTTGTATGTTCAGCTACTCTGCCATCAGTAGCGCATGAGTCCAAAGATATTCCAATGTCACACTCCAAATCAAAGCTTCTCAATCTATAAATAAATCATACCAACAATTTAAAGAACATTTAAATGACTATGAAGGTAAGCTCCACACAACAGCATTGCATCATTTGGCAAATGTGTGTAACAGCTTGATTAGCTATGAACAGAAAGAAAAATGCTGCGGTGACCGCATTTCCATCAGGTGCAAAGTTCATTAATAATGACTTGCACAAATAAAACCTTTAATTCCAAGCATTGCCTGTACAAAGACTGTAAGTACAAGGCTCCTTTCCACAGTAGCTCCTAAATCATTTCTTTATACTTTTAACCAAAAGAACTGCATTTAGGTTTCAGAAATCAATACCTTTGAACACACATGATACATGTACTTAATGAACCCTACAAAAAATATTTACAATCGTGAATATGCATTCATGTAGGTACTTGTATAGTATGTTCTCACAACTTTTCCTTTGGTTTTACAATGCTTTGTCTCATATGGCATCATAAAGATTCTCTGACAAATATCACTCGTTGGAACTTGCCAATTTTACAGTCTGTGCATTGGCTACCAAGTACAGGTTGTTGTTTTTTTAATGACTCTTTGTTTGTTTTTCACTGCATCCAAGATTCAGCTCCTCAATAACGTTTTTGTTTTGTTTTGTTTTGGTGTGTTGTTGCTGGTTTTTTTTTTGATCTAGCAAGTCTTTAAAGTATATTTGTCCCTGCTTGAAAATTGCACTCATCAAATTCTAATCCCCTTGTCATTCCACACTGACTAAATCATGGGTAGAAATAGTCTTCATGCATGGGGAGGGGGTTCCTGCACAAGTCAATTTTGGTAACCAGACGATTCATGAACTTCACAAAATACAAGCACTGAGATACAGTAGGGCCTATTATTAATATTTAGAGACATACAGACAAGGAATCTACACTACTGTCATCTGCAATCCACATTATTTATATTAAAAACACATACATGTATGTAAGGCCTACTTGTAGACTTTAATAGATACTTGGCTTTCTTGGACTGTTAAAACTGTGACCTGCTCTATCATCATTGTGATTGTTAGAAAATTCTTTGCAATACCTTCCTCAGCAAAAATGGGTAGAGAGTCACAGAAATCCATCAAAACTAACAATCAGAACCTTTCTTTGCTATAAAACGACATCATTTTAGCTACTAGGTAGTTGTTTACATCTAACATGTGCTTACGTAAAGGAAAGAAACTGACTTGAGAATTCAATGCTTCAATATATGAATATCATGTAGACTCTTATTCATACTATCAAGACAAATTGTTGATGGGGAAATTATCGAGATGTTTTGATCTACAGGCAGAATAGCATACAAATATTGACTGCTCATGAGGATGATGGTGGAAATTATCATTCCCGAGGTCCTTTTCATACCGACCCTTCTATCACCCCTCGTCTAACGCCTCGGGGTGATAGAAGGGATGGTATGAAAAGCACCGAGGGAGTGATAATTTCCACCACCATCCGAATACAGAGCAGTTAATATTTGTTTTAAAATATACCTCATCGTTCAAGACCTGGGGCTAGCTAAATACGAAGTAGATTCTACGCCTAGCCCTAACGTTAGGCCTAGTACTAGTATACATCGCAACGCTCGCTTGCATGGTTTTCGTACATGATCGTAGACTACCCAGATCTACCCAGTACTCACGCGGCCTTCTGCAAGCTCCTGCAAAAAATCTTGACAGAAGATTACAGTATGTTATTATCCGATATTTCCAACATTAATGAAATCTGTCTCTGCTTCGGGATCCTATGAATCCAAAAGACAAGTACGAGTAACTGCTCCAAATCCTCCAGCTCCGCACATTCAACTCACTTCAAATCACGGAGGAGCACCCGATCGCCATGCCATGTTGAAACATGCCTGTGTGCGCCTGCTGTGCGCTAACTACTACATGTAGCTAGTGTGATGATTGTGCAAGTGTTCTGAAGGATGCGCGTATTACAGTAGTGAACGTCCTTGTAGTTGGTGCGGACACCGCGCGCGAAGTCTACGTGTAATTGTTATGTGTGCAAAAGTCGCGGAGGGTTTACGAATTCTATCATGAGGGGTTTGCCTTACTATCACGAGGGTTTTGGCTTTCAATCACTCTACCTGAAGACCCTTAGGCAAGATAGACGGAACTACACCTTGTCACATGATATACTTTTGACCAATCAGTGATAAGAATCTCATTTATGACTTATGAGGTATAGTCTATAAAAGGCGCTAATGTATCTAAGTAGATATCTCAAAATTCCACTGAACCGAACTGCATCAAAATCACAAATAGTTTAATTCCAATTACTCATAAATTTGAACCAAATCAGTCATCAAGAAGTCTCAATGTAAATGTCAACTTTCACATCATTGCTCAATAAAAAACTCGCTCTTCGCGAGAGATAGAATCGCGTTGAAATTTGTCTATCATTCATCATGTATTTAATTTAATGTTAATTTAATTAGACTGCCATTTCTATTTTTTTTTGGGGGGGGTTATTCATCAAAACTCGCTATTTTATAAAAGAAAAATAGAAATAGCACACTTCACTTGTTCCGTTGTGCGACAATGTATTTTGTAAGTGCAGTGGAGGCTCGGTATCTTTACTGGTGCGCACTGCGTACTCACCTAGCGGCTCGTACACAGAGGTGGCACCTATCTAAAGAAACCTCGCGTTCACTGCACTTACGGTACACTATCACACTTCGTGCCATGCGCTATAGTATTTCTATAATATTAGCACCGAAAAGTCTGGGTTAGTCGTGATAGTGTAAAGATCAGAACAATAACAATCAACTGACATTGTTGCTGTCGTATTCTTTCCCAACAAAATCAAAGCCAATTATTCACAGACACAGAGCCTATCTAGTACGACTAGTGTCTGGTCAGGCTAAGTACGACTCCCACTAGCCCCGGAGACCGCGCCGCCAGGCGCGGTCCTGGCAGCTTCCCCGCAGTTTCGCTTATGTTAGTTCAAGTATTCTGTGCGCTTGTGCAAGTGATTGTGAATTCTGTGAACATCGGCGAGCTGCTTATAAGACATCATTTTGTGCATCACAAGTAATGAAATGCATCAAACAGTCGCCGATGATAGTCATTTAGGTTTCATCGACCCATGTAAGTATTCCTAATGGTTAGTAGTTTCTGTTGAAAAATTAAGGAAATATAGCGCCGCAAATGCACCCGTTTGTTCAACATGAAGATCTGAATGGGAGCACGGCGCAGCCGCCACACTGCGTGTGGCGGCTGTCGCAGTTAGACTCCCACGAGCTACGACTTCATTTTACAAATTACAGATCATCTCATGCCAATCATCTTTTCCGCACAATCATTAAAAGTCCCTGTCTAAACTTTGTACAGTGTACAATTTGTACAGATCTAGACAACTAACGTTAACACTAACAGTTAGACTTTTTATCTAGTCACAAATACTGACTTGGTTTGGAATCGATATTCTGTGTATAAACAGCAACAGGGCTGTGTATAGAATGTAGTCGTCTAGTCTATAAACGCGTAATTTTACTGTTTATTAATCATGTTAATAGACTCTCCTAACGTTTATTGACTCAATATCACTTCTTCTTCCACTTTTACCACGTAAAACAAATTAGAGTCTAAATTGTCAACAAGACACAAACTACTTACCTCAAGGAGTCACATGCACGAACCTTGTGTCCGCTTGTCTCACAACATCTTCCTATAGAGTCAAGAAAGATGAGTGATTGTCGCGTTTTAATACAATAGCCGTGTAATGAAAACAACCGGTCTTCCGGTTTCCGATCGCGTGAGAGGGGACCGTATTTACATGCAACGCAACGCCTACCGAACCGTACAGCCACAACACATAGCATTCATCAAACAGTCACAGAATACTACTGTACTTGTACATGGGGCAAAGGTCACATGGTACTGCAATCATTTTCAGCGTCAATCAAACTACTAGTGTGCCGTAAGGTGGCGCTATATCTGCAGATAAGGCTCTGACATCAGATACAGTATAGTGAAGATCATATTTCTCACTTGACTTTTAAACATCAATCATAAATGTGTTTTTGATGATATTTGCACCTACATCATATGGGAAATTACACATTCAAGGGTTATAAAGCTTCTCAAAGGGACACTTTTGAAACTCACACCCTTTGAGGTTTTTTGAAAAAATAAAAATGTAGTGTTGATCAGTTCTTCATTTACAAGATGAATACCTAGATGCAGGCAGTAATCTTGATTATGGGGGTGTCATCATCACATTACTGCCTACAAAATACTTGAAAAGACTTTGTTTTGTCAAACAGACTAACTTTATGAATTTTGACCTGTTTCAGTGGTAGCCAAACAAAGAAATACATTAAAATAACACAGTCATTCAAAGTTGTGTGATACTGATCATGACTGCTATGTACAAATTTCTCTATCTATACCACAACAACATAATAAGAAAACAAATTATAGCCAAACAGAGTTGGGGGGGGGGGGGGGGTGGGGTAGAGGAGAGAGGTGGGGGGGGGGGTAGGAAGGGGAAGGGGGAGGGAGGAAGAGATCTGACACAATAGATCAACATAAACCAGCAGAGTTTGTATGGGATGAATACTTCCCATAGACTTGTGTGCATTGCATGCATCCTCTATAGTGAAGGTCATATTTCTCATTTGACTTTTAAACATCATAAATGTGTTTTTGATGATATTTGCACCTACGTCATATGGGAAATTACACATTCAAGGGTTATAAAGCTTCTCAAAGGGACACTTTTGAAACTCACACCCTTTGAGGTTTTTTAAAAAAATAAAAATGTAGTGTTGATCAGTTCTTCATAAGATGAATACCTAGATGCAGGCAGTAATCTTGATTATGGGGGTGTCATCATCACATTACTGCCTACAAAATACTTGAAAAGACTTTGTTTTGTCAAACAGACTAACTTTATGAATCTTGACCTGTTTCAGTGGTAGCCAAACAAAGAAATACATTAAAATAACACAGTCATTCAAAGTTGTGTGATACTGATGACTGCTATGTACAAAGATCTATCTATACCACAACAACATAATAAGAAAACAAATTATAGCCAAACAGAGTTGGGGTGGGGGGGGGGGGTGGGGTAGAGGAGAGAGGTGGGGGGGGGGGTAGGAAGGGGAAGGGGGGAGGGAGGAAGAGATCTGACACAATCATAGAGATGTATACTAAGACATCTCTGTGGACACAATAGATCAACATAAACCAGCAGAGTTTGTATGGGATGAATACTTCCCATAGACTTGTGTGCATTGCATGCATCCTCTATAGTGAAGGTCATATTTCTCATTTGACTTTTAAACATCAATCATAAATGTGTTTTTGATGATATTTGCACCTACATCATATGGGAAATTACACATTCAAGGGTTATAAAGCTTCTCAAAGGGACACTTTTGAAACTCACACCCTTTGAGGTTTTTTTAAAAAATAAAAATGTAGTGTTGATCAGTTCTTCATAAGATGAATACCTAGATGCAGGCAGTAATCTTGATTATGGGGGTGTCATCATCACATTACTGCCTACAAAATACTTGAAAAGACTTTGTTTTGTCAAACAGACTAACTTTATGAATTTTGACCTGTTTCAGTGGTAGCCAAACAAAGAAATACATTAAAATAACACAGTCATTCAAAGTTGTGTGATACTGATGACTGCTATGTACAAAGATCTATCTATACCACAACAACATAATAAGAAAACAAATTATAGCCAAACAGAGTTGGGGGGGGGGGGGTAGGAAGGGGAAGGGGGGAGGGAGGAAGAGATCTGACACAATATATCAACATAAACCAGCAGAGTTTGTATGGGATGAATACTTTCCATAGACTTGTGTGCATTGCATGCATCCTCTATAGGGCTCACACCCATAAATATTTCCCCATAGGGATGTGTGTTAGAAATCAAATTTCAAAAAATTCTGTAAAATAGCTGGGAGAAATGAGGTGTTTCAGCTTCACTAACCTGGATAAGTTAGATGTACCCTTTCATCCATCAAATTCTCAGGGTGGATAATTCAGTTCAAATTCTGTCCAGGGGTCCGAAAAGCCAGACTACGAGTTCTTGTCACTCAAAAAATCACCCATTTTCCGTACACGTACCCAATGAAATATAGTCCCCTCAAATTCCACCAGAAAAGCTTTCATCTTCTAACCAAAATGCAATTTGTAGAGGAATTCATACTCAATATCTACAGCTATTCAGTTTTTTTGCCAAACTACATCATTGATTTTTAATTAATTTTTTTCTTCATTTATTTTGGTATCTTTGGTACGAATTTGTGAAGGGGTCTCGGACATTCCATTGTATTTACGGGTGTGAGCCCTATAATAGGACGTGAGACTCTAGTTGCCTACCTGAATACAAAATTGCTCTAGCCTTTGAGGAAAGAGCCTACATTTTCTCATGACAATGTTATCATCATCTTTTAGAATAGTGATGGTGGTAGTAGTAGTAGTAGTAGGAGTAGTGATAGTACAAAATCAAAATGGTATTAAACGGTAGAAGTGTAGGGGCGGATCCAAGAATAATTCCTTAAAGGGGAGGCGCATTTACAAAATTAAATGGGGTGCACGCGCCCCCCCCCCCCATTTTTTTCTTTTTCTTTTTGTTGTTTTAACAGAAAATAAAGAGGGGGCGCGCGCCCGGTGCGCCCCCCTCTGGAGTCGCCACTGAAGTGGTACTCTATATCTGTTACTTTTCATAAAATAATAATACAAAATAATGATAACGATAATACGTTTATTATTATTGTTATTATTATTATTATCATCATCATTATCATTATTGCTATTAATATTGTTTTTGTTGTGACAATGATTATCAACAATAGGCTATAACACTAGTAGGCATAAATCAATGGACTAGCCCTAAACTTATTACTCTGACTTACTTTACAAAATGATATGGAAAGAAAATGAAGCACTTTATGACCACTCACATGACGAGTACCTGCGCCTACACTAAAAGAGGTTGGATACATGGAAATTTTTTCTTTAATATGCAGCTTGCTTCGTCGAGAAACTCAACATTCTTCCATTACAATAAGAGGAACTCCGGTTTGTTACATATCAGCCAATATGAGTGAAGCTTGAGGTCTCAGGCCCAGGCGCGCCGGAAGCAGTTTTGGATTGGGGGGGCAAACATTGGAGGGGGCTCAAGATTAGACCATGCATATGTTACACAATATACACATACACACACACACACACACACACGCACACACATCTATTATATATATATCTATATATATATATATATATATATATATATATATATATATACATATATATATATATATATATATATATATATATATATATATGTAAAGTGGCGTACGGTGGGTCGAAACATGGGGGAAACCATAAAGTAATTTTAGACGGTCTGTATGCTTACAAGTGCGTGTGTGCGTGAGCAATAATGGGACTACAATACATTACGGAATGTGATACATTCAACAACACAGTCATTGAGAAACATTGTAAGTTTTCCTTACATGGATTATGGAATGACGGTGTGAAACGATCGACAAATTATATATTGTCAGCAACATAAGGTGAATGGCATAACAATAAAATGCGAGCGAGCGAAGCGAGCGAGCTTGAAAATTTTGATGTTCTACAAATCCAAAACTGGAGTTTTAACTGTAGCTATATATTTCGCTTTGGAAATAAATGGGGGCGCATTGGACGCAACTGCTGGCAATTATTGGCAGCAACATTAGGAGAATGGCATAACGATTCAATGCGAGCGAGCGAAGAGAGCAAGCTTGAAAATTTTGACATTCTACAGTCCCAAAACTGGGGTTTGTAGCTATATCTTTCACTTTGGAAATTAATGGGGCGGCGCATCGGGCGCAACTGCTGGCAATTACTGGCAGCTACATTAGGAGAATGGCATAACGATTCAGTGCGAGCGAGCGAAGCGAGCGAGCTTGAGAATTTTGACATTTTACAGTTCAAAAACTCCCGTTTGTAGTTATATCTTTCGCTTTGGAAATTAAGGGGGGCATCGGGCGCAACTGCTGGCAATTACTGGCAGCAACGTTAGGAGAGTGGCATAACGATTCAATGCGAGCGAGCGAAGCGAGCGAGCTTGAAAATTTTGACATTTTACAGTCCCAAAACTCCCGTTTGTAGCTATATTTATCTTTCGCTTTGCAAATTAAGGGGTGGTGGTAACGGGCGCAACTACTGGCAATTACTGTCAGCAACATTAGGAGAATGGCATAACGATTCAATGCGAGCGAGCGAAGCGAGCGAGCTTGAAAATTTTGACATTCTAGAGCCCAACAACTGCCGTCGTAGCTATGTTTTTCGCTTTAGAAATTAAGGGGGAGGCGCACCGGGCTCAACTGCTGGATGCGAGCGAGCGAAGCGAGCGAGCTTGAAAATTTTGACATTTTACAGTCCAAAAGCTGCCGTTTGTAGCCATATTTTTTCCCTTTTATTCATATTTTTATATACATATTTATTTTATTTTCTTTGTTTATTCATTTACTTTTATCATTATTATTATTACTATTTTTTTTTTGGGGGGGGGCTTTTTGGGGGGGCAAAAATGCGTTTTGCCCCCCCCCCACTTTTTGGATTGGGGGGGCGGCCGCCCCCCCTGCCCCCCACTTCCGGCGCCTATGCTCAGGCCTGTAACTGGGATCGGGGGGGGGATTCAAAATTGCAAAAAGAGCTCTTTTCTATTAGCATTTATAGGTATATCCCTCCCAGACCGTACACCGGGCAGGAAATGGTGTGGGAGGGATATTTTCTTCACTTTTTACCCTCCTTACAACCCCCATATGTCGCTTCCCTCTTTAATTCTCCTCTTTCTTGGCTCTTCTGCCAAACAACGGTTAAGGACTTCATACACATGGTGTCACCGCAAATCTTTCTCCCTTATATTTTCAAAGTTTCTCCTTTCAAGATAATTTCCTCCTTTTCCTTCACTGTGTTTTCTCTCTCTCTCTCTCTCTCTCTCTCTCTCTCTCTCTCTCTCCCTCTCTCTCTCTTTCTTTCTCTTTAACAAGAGAGCTTGCTTGTGTTTGTTTATCCGTCTGTTTGTTTGTTTGTATAAGTCTGTATGTGTTGTGCATATATATATATACATATAGCAGCTTGCTTCCTTGATGTTATTTTATTCATAGTTATCTTGTCCACGAGGAGACTGCAAAATACAAGCTTAGCTTTTCAGCATGTCTCCTCCATTTCCTGCAATTTTGATTTTAATTCAATTTCATCTGCTTTTGTGATATGTATACAGTAGTGCTAATTTCACGTATTTTTCTTTGTTACTACATTGTATTGATATTGTGTTATGTTGTGTTTGAAAATGTTTTGCATTGTTGGAAATGAAATAAATTAAATTAAAATGTACATAAAAATCAATTAATGTGCTACCTTTTTAGAGTTTGGTTTGACGTAGGCCTATGTATCAGCCAGCATGGAGAAAAGTCTCTGATCATGTTCTATCCTTGGTGATTTACCAAGCTCAGGATCATCCTTCTTGGCTGTGTTGCTGAAGTCAGATGTCAACCGCCTCTTTTAGGTAAAACACTTCCTGGTAATAAATATTAAAGGGACTGTACAGTACTGGTTGAGGTGGGGATTCATGTTTTGAACATTCCTAAGTGAGATAATGAAAAGCCTCTTATGAAATATGAAAGAGCATGTAATTTTAAGAAGGATTCAACGTTTATTTGATGAAAATTGGTTTTCAAATGGCTGAGATAACCAAAAAAGTGCTAATAATAAAGGGCGACATGCCACAACTTTATTAGGATCTCCTTGTTTCACCTTGTTTTGGGATATCTCAGCCATTTCAAAACCGATTATCATCACATATACTTTTGATACCCTTTAGAATTGCATGCTCTTTGACATCTTATAGAGTGGTTTCTGAATATCTCACTAAACGTTAAAAGCTAATTAAATCCTCACCTCTACCAGAACTGTACACACTTAAGGAGTGTTAAGAGACGATGGTTGAGTTCATGGCCGTTTAATAGGCAGTAATATTTCATCGGGGGGGGGGGGGGGGAGGTGCAACTTGGACTCAGATATTTGGGGGAAACACTCAAGCGAGGGGAGGATGAGGCGATGGGTATCCTCCTCTCACGCAAGGGAGCTGTAGCATACTAAATACTATATTTTGGATCAAAAATTTATCCTCTAGTGATTGGTTGAAAGAGCTTCACGTGATTATGGGTAGTTAATTTTCAGCCATATCAGAGTGTTTGCATGTTTGACACTCCATTAAGTACTATTTGTAAATAGTATACAACAATGTATTTGAAAAATGATGTCACAAAGCATTTCTGCAGTTGTGCCCAGCTTTGCACCGTCACAATAATTTTTTAAACAAACAATTGTTACGTCACAAAGCAATTCTGACATCGCGCACGACTGCATGCGTCGCATCGTAAATGGAACAATTTCTGCTCGTAACGTCAGTCAGTCTGGGTGAACTGTATCAATATAAAGCAATTGTGACGTCATAAAGCAATTCTGACATTGCGCATTGCTTCGTACCGTCACTTTGTCTGTGAAATGTACTGTACAATCATTGCATGACATCACAAAGCAACGTGACATCGTGCGCTGCTTACTAGAATCCCTTCACAACACCGCATCCACCACTACGACACGACTTCTCGCTTCGCGTTTTCCCTATTTCCCCTTCTTTTGTTTAAATTTTTGATTAAAAATATAAAACAAATATACTTTTCCTAATTTCGAGTTTCTGGTTAAAACTATAGGCCTCGGTGTCTCCAAAAGAACTATTCACTCCAGGGCTGCGCCCCTCAGTGAATAGTTTCGTTTGTTTGATTGATTGATTGATTTTGATTTTATTTCTGAATTTCTTTTTCATACATAAATGAAATACAAAGTCAATTGAATGAACTAATTGAGCACTCCTCTGCCCATAGTTTTAATTAGTAACTTTCAAGGCAAAATTTGTATATCATGATAAACGTGTGCACCAGATCGTTCAAATGAATTCAAATTGAAAATACTATATCAGTATAAAATCGAAATTCAACGATCTGTTGCACACTTTTGTTGAAATATTTTGGAAATTTTCAACCAAAAGTGTAAGACATGGATTGTGACAAAGGTTGGTTATGTATCTAAGTTGCAAGAATTAAGGTTCTTGAAACGCTGGTATCTTATATCGGAATCAATGGCGCCGGCTTGACCTATGCTGTAATCTTTACCATCCACCTGACATGTGTGACAAGTCTTTGCAAAACTAAGCCACATCCGCATTCGTACCTTGGCCAATAAAAATGCCTGATGATCTGACCCTTTGTCTTTCTGACGCCTAGACCGCCAACAGGGTAACTCGTGAGCAATCCTCAAAATCTCACTACGGGAACAGAGAAAGACAACACAACTTGGCGGACCACCGTCCATCAGCTGGCCTATGGGGAGGTCTCCACTTCCTCATCAAAGCGCTAAAAAACTAAAGTATATAGATGTTGGATGTTGGAGATGTTGTTAAAACTTGCAGTCCATATAGATCATTGTCTTATTTTCATGCTAGCATTATTCTGATTATCTTCTCTTCCTGCCTCATCTCTGACTAATAGCTACTCCCCTTGAGTGCGCTACTGGACATCTTTGTTTTACCTTGATTGTTGATAGTTCTTGATTGGACACTAAATTGGGACATTTCCACATACACCACACTGTGTGACCGTGTGTTTGTTCCATAAGAGATAGGCCTTCTCTACTTTTTCTCTCTTTCTCTCCGATTTGCTTTATCAGCAATTCTGCAAGGTGTTTGAGTAGTGTGTCGAAATTTCTATACGAATTTATGGTTTTATCTTAATTCCTATCCAACACGGTGCCGCATTTTCTGTTTGCTATTAGTAATGATTATAGATTCTGTATAGGTTCCACCGCACATAATACCCACTTGTGACGTACTCTAGACTGCTGCTGCAGCTTTAAATCCATTCTGTATCATGAAATATGATTTTAAAGTCTATACATTGAATTTTCAAATATTTGTTATAGCAGTAAGCAATTATTCATTAATCTCTAGTAATATGTTACAAACTAATTTGTGTAGAAATTTAACAAATAAAAATGAAATGAACCTGTATTATAAGCTGTTGCTGTTTTCTGTGTTGTTATCGTCCATACCTCCGTAGTTTTCTTTTGTAATGATTGCATTGGTTTGACTTGTTCTGTTTTGTCAACTTAACTGACATTTTTTTTTCTTAAATATGTCAAAGGTATGTATGTTACAGTAAAATGGGTCAGCTACTCACAAGGGCTTTTCCTTTCTTGCTGCTTCCCCCACCAATGGCATTGTCTCTGTATGTAGTCATACCGCCACATTATTTTTACTTTTATGTCGTATGTCCTATGAATTTTTCTCTTTTTGCATCTCATTTTGTACACTCATGTTTTATTGTATGCTCTGTATATTTTTAATGCTTGGTGCAAAATAAACTAAACTGAAACTAAACTAAACTAAACTAAGCCTTCCACGTAAGTTCGTGAAAATATTCCAAGTATCAACTGAAATTTGGAAAATCCATTTTTCTCGTATGATGTGCAAAAATATGAACCCGTTGTTTATTCTCATTTGTATTGGTAGGTAGACTATAACTTGTCACTACATCCCGCCTGTGCAATAGATACATTGCTAGGTAACTAATCATCATTATAATGCACCTAAATGGATCCCTGTCATTTGATTGGTTGTTTGACATTGATCATTGTTTGTCCCAGTTTCCTATTACGTTATCATTCATGCACTTGTGGCTCCAAAAATTATCGTGCAATCTAAAATCTAGGCGATTTGCTCCATTTGCACGCACACCCAGAGCCCGACACACTATGTAAGTAAAATGCTTGCGTTTGCAGTGTGCATGCGATCATGCGATTTCTTTCTAAATTCATAAAACGTCATCAAATGACAAGGATCTATTTTTAGGTACTGTATAAAACAAATAATTTTTTTTTTTTCATTCGTACAATGGACAGAACATTTCATTAGGTGACAGATGTTAATTATTGACTGATTCAACTCGACTATATACACCTCGTTGGATGGATCATTATTTCATTCGATCAGTACCTTGCATCGGTATTTCTCATGGTGGTGAACTGCTCTTGATGAGAATCAACTACATCGCCAACTTTGTGACTATTTTCAAGTTTTTGATGTCATCGTTATATGATTGCTATCGTCATCATGACCATTCTGAAACCATTCTTTGAATAATACAAGAAGACGCTTGCCTTGGACGTATTATTAACTCACACCAAACGGAGAGGGCGGAATGCAAATCGATGTTTTAAAAAAATGCATTTATTTATGAATATTTAAATTTATGCAAATTAGATTAAACTACACAGACGGAAAAAACACGTCTGAACAGTCCTTCTGTCACTTCTCTCAACTTTTGGAGGGTATGTATTGTAGAATTTCACATTTTCTTCTCGAGATCAATATGATGCTGATGCCTGATTTTGGAAACGGATCTAGACTTCTAAATTTAAATGCTGTCGTACATACTCGGAGCTCGGTTGTTAATGTCTTCTCTCGCTTATATCATTGCATAGTCCCATACATTGATATTTGTGTGAGTGATAACATATTGTTTCTCGCATTCAGTTAATTGCCTTTACTTATTAATATATGTTATGTTTGATTGCTAACCTCGCCTTGTGCGCCCGCATACGGCATAACGTCTACACTGTACATGAGAGCCATGTCGCTGCACAGCAAGCAAGTCCAAGGCCAGGCGAGTTGTCCACGGCATCTGGTCGGGCTACAACAATATTTGTGTCATGACTAACTATACACAGCCCAGTCGCTGTACATGGTACATAGAGTTCGCATAGCGTAACAGCGTCTGGTCGGGCTATGTCATGACATGAGTGTAGCTGGTAACACTAAATTGAAATTTAATAGGGAAATGTGTAGAAATCCAGACATGTGTAGCCTGGTAGAATATGCGATTATGATTAAATACCATTGTACCAAAGTTGCCAGAAAAATGCTACGTATGCATGTATGGTCACCACGCCAGCCGGGGCAACTGAGATTTTCGTCATCACATGGTACAATTCAAACTTATGCAACACCTGTATGCACATTTGGTGCTTTATCATATTTTCAGTGTTCTGTCTCTATGATTTCACTTTTCAGTGCATTTTTGCATCATGATGATACATGTAGTTATCTGGCTAGGCAGGGTGTTACACTGTTATTATTTCGTCTTCTTTGTTTTGTTTTGTTTTGTTTCGTTTTCAGACTGTAAGAATTTCATCCGGAGAAATGAGACCTAACTCCTTCAGATAGCCACCATGGGTTTAAGGAGACTGGTATCCGTCCTCAATTTAGGCTGCATATCATACAGGAGAGCCTGGGATCTGCAGCAGAAATTGGTCAGACGACAGCTGGATGTGCTCCAGTCAATCACAGATAAGGAGCGACGGCACGAAGGAACTCAGGACTTGCTCTTACTATGCACACACAGTCCTGTGTATACAATTGGTAAGCCAGTTTTTTTATTTGTTTGTTTGTTTGTTTGTTTATTTTCATAAATTCTATCCTTTACAACTGTAGCATGTCATACCTAAACACCAATAGGAGTTGACGTAGCAGTGTCTGGTGAAAACTTTCTTTAGTAATCCAAATATCAAGCATTGCATCAATTGTGACTGTGACTGGTTTAACATTTTCTTTGTTATCTATGTTATTCATATTATTTGATTCTTTACTATTCTATCCTGTTGTGTTGTGTTGTGTTGTGTTGTGTTGGGTTGTGTTTTATTCTATTCTGTTCTGTTCTGTTCTGTTCTATTCTATTGTATTCCATTCTATCTATCGTTTTATTATCTAAACCTTTGTGGCTTGATTCCAAGGTATCAGAACCAAAGGATATTCTCCTGACGACGAAGAAAGACTCAGATCACTAGGTGCTGACTTCTTTCGGACTGAGCGAGGAGGATTAATCACCTTTCACGGCCCGGGTCAGCTGGTGGCCTATCCCATCCTGGACCTGACTCATTATAATCGCAGTGTGCGATGGTATGTGGAACAGCTAGAGGGCGTCGTTATCAGGACGTGCGATAAGTTTGGCATCCAAGGTGAAAGGTCACCTCACACTGGTGTCTGGGTCGGGGATAGGAAAATTGCTGCAATAGGTGAGTGATTTAGTAGGCAGACATAAAGTGCTCGGATTGTTAAAATGAAATGACTGTCTCTTTAACTTTATTCATTCTGAACCCACTGATTAAAGAACTGGCTGTGCTGTGAGAGAACATGTGGAGAGAGAAAAAAGCTTCAGTAATTGAGTTCCTTGAAGATAAATTGTAATTTGTATTCAAGCTTTTTCTTTAATTTTCCAGACAGGGATGTAAAATGTACTTCTTGCATCAGTGTTATCATCTGTTTGTTGCACCTTACTTTGCGAACAATTAATGGCTTTCTACACTGCAGGAGAGAGGTGGAGATGAATTTTAGAAATATGCCAGCAACATGTGTTTGATCAATGAAATTGTATTTTTATACTCAATTTGAAATATGTGTTCAGTCATTCAAATACAACCATAAAATTTCTGTGCAGGAATTCACTGTAGCCGCTACATAACAAGCCACGGCCTGGCACTCAACTGCAACACTGATTTGAGCTGGTTTGACCACATCGTGCCATGCGGGATTGAGGGTAAGGGAGTGACCTCACTCAGCCGGGAGCTTGGGAGGGATGTTGCCGTTGAGGACACCATAGAACCATTTCTGAACTCCTTTAGTGAACAGTTTGGATGCATCTTGGAGGATGCAGACAGGGGCAGGCAGGGCGTGGCATAGAGATGATGTGGTGCTTGTTGCCATGGAGAGACAATTCTTACTTGATGGGCAGACAAAGGACATTCATTTTACATGCAAACACTTTAAAGTTGATGACTCTATATTATTCTTATTTATGCAATGCCTCAAAAGATTCTTATTGGTCAGCTGCTCTTTTTGTAGAGCATTTTTGAATAGCACATAGTGATGTCATCCATGTACAGTTATGTACATGATAGGCTGCTAAGTATGCAGGTTAGCATTTTTGCTCACCTCTGACAACTCAATATTCATATTTTTGCCATGAGCACTCTATCAGTTACTGTCAGTCATTTTACTCAATCACTTCCTTGTCCAATTGTACCAGTTGCCTTTCCTGAGAAATGGTTAGCAGTACTGAAATATGATAACATGAAAGTCCTTGGCTTGGACCACACTCATCAACGTCCAAAATGTTGTGTAAAATAAAATACTGTAGTGGTCTTTATTCAAGCAATGGAACAAGATTTCACATTCTGTTAAAAATGAGATTCTCTATTCCAATTGGATTTGCCTCACTGAGTAGAGCATCTTATCTTTTGCCACGTGCAAAATCTTGTGCCATTGCACTCTTGACCATTTACTATTTTGTATATATACAAAATAGTAAATGGATGGTGTGTGCTGAATAATATAATGACTTTTGGTCTGTTCAAACTGTGATTATTATGGTCAAGATGAAAGTATTTTTTTTTCTGTGATAAACCTGTTTCTTACAGGTTGGATAGTGCAATGTGTTTGCTCTGCAGGATTTGCTGTGTGGTAGGTTCTGTCAGGGTCATTAGATATTGTCTGGGGTCTAGCTTAGCTCCAATAATTGTAAAGAAAGAAGGAGAAATGACAAAACAGTATTATTGTGAGGGGCATTACAAGGGGAAATCATGCCGCAAATGCCCAACTTCTAGTCATATCTCCTGACTTCTAAGAGAAGATAGCTGCAAGTCTATGTACTCTTGATAGAAATATGCCATTTTATTCTTACTTCTTAAAGAAGTCTCTATATTTGATTGAAAAAAAGTAAGGGTCAACGCCTTTCTTCTCAGCACAAATACAGTACCTCTAAGATGTCACACATTGATTCTTGAGCTAAATTTTAAAACTTGCCATGTTTTGGATACTGTAGATGGACATGAACATTTTCATGTTTATGTTGAACACAGGGAGATCACAACTGACTTTGATTTTTGTCTGAAGTGTGGTTGTAGTGATTAGCTCTAGGTGATTTATTGTTTATGAATAGTTTGAAACATTATCAAGATTTTCATAATGGTAATACATGTATAGAGTAATAGATTAACTCTTTATTTGCCATGGTGGAAACCCCCTGTGTGCCACGTTATCCTGAGACACAAAGGTAGTCATGCTTTGTGAAAGAATTCTGTTTTTCCAATCTGTATAACTTCTACAAATATCTGTTAAGCTGGACATAATAGTGAGCAAAGTTGAAGAGGAGTGCCAAGCTTTGCTTTGATATGAATTGCATGACAAATCTATTTCTATTTATTTTTTTTTTAACAACCAGTTGCTACACGACTGTGAAGGCATGACTTTTACACATGAAACCGTGAGAGAAACTTCGAATGTACATGCAAACTTAGTTGGGAACACTGCTTTAAAGTCAATCACCACATAGAATGCAAGCTGTATGTAAAAGGAACAAAAGCGCTAGAAAAGCTTTCATTGTACCGTGGGATTAGGCGATTTATCAATCGGTTGAAGCGGATTACTGCGTTTGAGCTGAATATGCGAAGCTGGCACGCCATCGACTGAGTGGGATGTGCGAACATGGCACATAAAGAGTTAATGAAATTATACCGAATGTGTGACATTGCCACTTGTTTGTAAGCAAAGCAATTTGAAATCATATTTCATGCCTGACTTTAGAGTGTGTCCTTCAGGACAAACATTGCACTGTTACTTCAATCAGTGAAATAAAGCATTAGCACAGTATGCAAAAGTATTTCCACACCAGTGACTGTATAAAGATTGTGACTGTTGTCACATTTTATGCTGGCATGATTGTCCATTCATATATCTATCAAGGCAAAGCAGATTTTGAACCCTACAAACAGCTCTTTCGTATGTCTTTATAACTTTACAAGGACTGAACACCTCATGTTGATTGGGAATTTACGCTCGTTTGTGGTTTTTGGTGACAAAGGCCTGTGTGGTATTTACATGCTTTATCTATTGTTTCTTCATGACACATTTTTCCAAGTTTTCTTTTCTTTTCCCTCATAAATGAACTTGGTGCTGCATTTTATATCTATTCTCGTAATGTATAAATATAATTTTGATGTGTGTATAAGTAATTAGTTTTTAAAGTCATTCTCATACTGTGTATGATTAATCATGATACAAGCCTGTACATGTAATGTCATTCTCATACTGTGTTTGTATGATAACCATACTTTGGCTTAATATCTGTCAGTGTACAAGAATGTATCTAAAATTAATCAGTTATACTATGGTGTATATTGACCAGTGTATCAATACATATACATTGTATATATATATATATATATATATATATATATATATATATATATATATATAATGTATACCGGTATTCAAATTTCATGCATCCTGCATTGAGTAATGTTGTCATTAGCAGCTCCAAAGTTTGCTTGCGTTCCCAACAGGATTTTATCAATAGTCTACTCACCAGCATGTAAAATGCATGTGTATTTCTACATTAAAAAAAAAAACCAAAAAAAAAAACCAAAAAAAAAACAACAAAATAAAACAGAAGAAGTATTCTCACTTGTGCTGATAGTTGTGAATGTGTGTGTATCATGTGATTTACTGGAGTTCCAAGAATGTTGTTGATTCCACTGCTGTCAGGCAACTGACCAAAGCCAGAACTATATTGTTTAATAATCAGTTCAGCATAAGTGCTCAATCTGAAATAGATATCTAATAAACATATACATGTATGTGTACACAACTGGAAAATGGTTTTACAATGAACTCATCAATTTAGTTGTGTCTATGTTTATTAGCTCTGGGGATGGAACAATTTTGTCTACCAGTATTTTTACCCTATCTTTTCTTTTATTCATGTATTTTTTAAACAGTTTTGTAGTGATGTTTGTTAGATTTTTCTCTGAAATAGACATATAAAACAAACAAATGACTTGCCTCTAAAATAACATTTAGACCAGAGGTAATTTTATTAGAAATGATAAACTAACAGCGGGGCTCGACATTATTATTTTTTTTATCTCTGATGGCCCATTCATGCCACTAAGATCTTTCAAAGTGAAATTTTGTTCCCCTCCGCTTTCCAAAAACAACAACAAAACACACGCACACACAATGTAGTGGCCCAAAATAAAAGGAAACAAAATCCTTTTGGAATTTTAAGTGCCTAATTTGGCCACTAAAGATAGCCTTGTCAGAAAATTGGTGGTCCAACATCAGTTTTTAGTGGCCCCAGGCCACTGAGCCATGGCTAGTGCCAAAACCCCATAGTAACACAGCTTTCTATATATATATATACATGTGTATATATATATATATATATATATATATATATATATATATATATATATATAGAAAGCTGACTGAGACTGAGTTTCTTGTTGTGGCCACTGAGCCATGGCTAGTGCCAAAACCCCATAGTAACACAGCTTTCTATATATATATATACATGTGTATATATATATATATATATATATATATATATATAGAAAGCTGACTGAGACTGAGTTTCTTGTTGTGGGGACACCAAGACAAGTAGCAAAGCTGGATATTAGTAAGATATCAGATGGAGATTTGGAAGTTAAACCATCGAGCTCTGTGAAAAACCTGGGTGTATGGCTTGATTCTCGTTTAAACATGGAGAAGCATATATTATCAACCACATGCAAGTCTGCTTTTTATATGTTGCATAACTTGCGTCACATTCGTAGATATTTGAGCCAGGAAGACGCTGAAACTCTTGTTCACGCATTCATTAGCTATAGGCTTGATTATTGTAATGGGCTATTGTTTGGTTTACCAGATTCACAGATAACCAAGCTTCAGCGTGTACAGAATGCATGTGCGAGACTTGTGTTCAGTTCGTCAAAATTTTCACATATTACACCTGTTTTGAAGAAGTTACATTGGTTGCCAGTAAGACAGAGAATTGTATTTAAAATTTTGATACTCGTTTATAAAATATTGTATGGTCAAGCACCTGGTTATTTATCAGAATTGATATCAATGAAATCACACTCATATTCTCATAATTTACGAAGTACACAGGATAAGTTGCTTCTAAAGCAATCTCACTTAAAAACGAAAGTAACTTTAGGGGACTGTGCCTTCAGCTGTGCTGCTCCAAAACTTTGGAATAAATTACCTGAGAAACTGAGGAAGGCATCATCACTTGTTGTCTTCAAATCTTTTTTCAGAAGCCTTTGATTAATTTGTTATTTATTTTCGTGTGTCTAATCAGTGACAGGAGCCCTGTTACATCACAGCGCAGTAGAGTATATTTACATAGTAGCTGCGCTATACAAATTTGTCTAATTATTATTATTATTATCATTATTATTATATATATATATATATATATATATATATATATATATATATATATATATATATATATGTGTGGGGGGGGTTGTAGATTGTTTGGTTCATTTATGAAAACAAATAAAATTTGTACAATCATGTACACATATTCCAAAAATACAAACAGTGACAGATGCAATAGATATGATTTTTAAAAGTATTAGTCGTGTAGAGAAACATTGACGAAATTTTTAATATCAAAGTATACCAAGTACGGGAGACATACAGAATACCTATACCACACTTACATAACTTCTAAGATAAGCATTTGACCATGGGCGTCACCAGGGGGGGGGGGTGCGTTGGGTGCGAACGCACCCCCCTTCAGATCCTTAAAAAAAAAAAAAAAAAAAAGCTTCAGTCTGCAAGCGACCTCAACGCCGGACGCTAAATAATTATTCTTTTCTATTTTGTTTTTAATTTTGCACCAGGGACATTACAAAAAAATCGTGGGCAAAAACAATTCGCACCCCTAGATCTGGCAGCACTGATTTTATACATATCTACTAGTATTCTATACAGTGTTTACTATGTATCGACCGTACTGTACATCCGTACGGTACGGAACACGTACACGTTTGCATGTACGTGTGCTACTTACAAGTATGTAGGGTCTATGTAGGTTACTTCTGACCAATCCGTATTGCCAGCCCAAGAGCGAGCCCTAAATTAGCCTCATAAAAAAAAAGAATGGAGGGGCAAGCATATCATTTTGCCCCCCCTCCATAATTCCAGAGACGAGAAGATTTTCTTACCTTTTATTTGACAGAAAAAAAAAGTTGCCCCCATAAAAATATTGGAGGGGCAAGCATAATTATTATAATTTCGCCCCCCCCATAATTAATAATTCCCGAAATGAGAAGATTTTCTTGCTTTTGAAAGAAAAAAAATGTTGCCCCCATAAGAAATATTGGAAGGCAATTGCACCATTTGCCCCACCCCACATGCTCATAATTCCCGCCATGAAAAGATTTTCTTGCTTTTTTGTTAGAAATCTGTCCAATTATTTCACCCAAATGCAGTGGCGTAACTACGGGGGTGGGGGGGGGGGAGGGGGGGGGGTAAGAAAATCATCTAAGGTAAGAAAATCTTCTATGATTTCTTTTAACCATGAAATAGGTGTATAGTGTGAAACATTGTTCAAAAAGCCCGGAGCCGACAAAAGATTGTGATTCAGCGTGATTCCTGGCGCCCGTTGCATAAAACTCCAACCATATTTTTTTTCCGGTTGAAATCACAAAATTCCGGTTGGAAGCTCCCAACCAGAGTTTTTATGCAACAGATTTTACATTCTTAGGTTAGCAACCTTAAAAAATTCAGGTTGGGCAAATCCCAACCTGAATTTTCTAAGGTTGCTAAAGAAGTTTTATGCAATGGGACCCTGGTTGGCATCCTGCATAAAAGCAGTATGTGCGCAGTGTGTACTCAATATCCGAACGGCAAAAAGAGTCGCTACAATGTTGCACAATGTGATGTAGAATTTACACTTTTGTACCTTACGCTTCGTTATATCAAAGCTAGATCATTGATTTTGCAGTGTTGCTTTACATATTTACTTAGTCTATATAAAAATGTCTTGCATTGCCAATAAAAAGACTTGACCTTTATGGGCTAATTCCTAACTTTTCCATGTATATAATACACACACACAAACAAACACTCACAATTAGGGGATGCTCTAAAGTGCAGATTTTGGACATCCTTCCCCCGCTTGGTCACTTCGACGCCACCTCGCTGGTTATACCTCCCCCAGTCAAGAACATAAACCGACACCCTTGACTACCAGTGGCGGATCCGGGGGGGGGGGGGGGTGGGGTGCACCGGGCTTCCCCACCCCCCCTCACAATTTCCAAAGCGAAAAAATATAGCTTCAAATGGCAGTTTTTGTCCGCTCGCTCGCATTTAGTCGTATAATGCCATTGAAGTTGCTGCCAGTAATTGCCGG
This sequence comes from Diadema antillarum, assembly GCF_040938485.1. NCBI lineage: Eukaryota > Metazoa > Echinodermata > Echinoidea > Diadematoida > Diadematidae > Diadema > Diadema antillarum. Next base: position 2,818 of record NW_027270927.1, on the reverse strand, counting down.
CAGTTGCACCCGGTGCGCCCCCCCCCCCCTCAATTTCCAAAGCAAAAAAATATAACTACAAACGGCAGTTTGGGGACTGTAAAATAACACAATTTTCAAGCTCGCTCGCTACCGCTCTCGCATTTAAATTCTCCTGATATTGCTGCCAGTAATTGCCAGCAGTTGCGCCCGGTGCGCCCCCCTTAATTTCGAAAGCAAAAAAAGACATAGCTTCAAACGGCAGTTTTTGGACTGTAAAATGTCAAAATTTTCGAGCTCGCTCGCATTTAAAATCTTTATGCAATTCTTCTGATGTTACTGGCAGTAATTGTCAGCAGTTGCGCCCGGTGCGCCCCCCCCCCTTAATTTCCAAAGCGAACAAATATAGCTACAAACGGCATTTTTTTTTACTGTAAAATGTCAAAATTTTCAAGCTCGTTCTCTTCGCTCGCTCGCATTTAATCGTTATGCAATTCACCTGATGTTGCTGCCAGTAATTGCCAGCAGTTCCGCCCGGTGCGCCCCGCTTAATTTCCAAAGCGAAAAGATATGGCTGAGAACGGCAGTTTTTGGACTGTGAAATGTAAGATTTTCAAGCTCGCTCGCTCGCATTAATAATAATCGTTATGCTCTCCTGATATTGCTGCCAGTAATTGCCAGCATTTGCGGTCGATGCGCCCCCCCCCTTAAATTCCAAAGCGAAAATATATAACTAAAAACGGCAGTTTTTTTTTTTTACTGTGATGTAGTGTCAAAAATTTCCAGCTCGCTCGCTACGCTCGCTCGCATTTAATTGTTATGCCATTCTCCTGATGTTGCTGCCAGTTATTGCCGGCAGTTGCGCCCGTTGCGCCCCCCTTTATTTCCAAAGCGAAAAAAATATGTCTCCAAATGGCAGTTTTGGGACTGTAAAATGTCAAACTTTTCAAGCTCGCTCTCTTCGCTCGCTCGCATTTAATTGTTATGCCATTCACCCGATGTTGCTGCCAGTAATTACCAGCAGTTGCACCCGGTGCGCCCCCCCTTAATTTCCAAGCAAAAAAAAAAAAAAAATGACTGTTTCAAGTCGATAAAACATGCAAAAAACTTGCATCAAATTATTTACTATTTACAACATCAAAATGCAAAAAGTGCTCACCGTGGGAGGGGGACACCCACATCCTCCCACTCGCTCACTGCTCTCGCTCTTGCTTGGCCGCGTTCATGATATTCAGTGTAAATATTAAAACAGGAAGTTTATTTGATGATACTATTTTACGGGCAAATTGTTCATTAATAATCTACATCAAAATTTACTGCTACCTTAAACAAGTGGGACTGTTTCAAGTCGATAAAATAAGCAAAACATGCATCAAATTGCACCATTTACAACATCAAAATGCAATTTCAGTTCTAAGAGTGGGAGGAGGGGGGGGGGGGACAACAGGTACTTCTACATCCTCCTTCCCCTCCCCCCCCCCCAAAAAAAAGAGATAAAATCCTAGCTACGCCGGTGCCCTTTCCCCGCTTGGTTTCCCTCAAAAAACAGTAAAAGTCTAGGGATTGAGAGCTTCCTATCATATTCCAAAATAATGTCTGTCCAAAAAATCTCGTTACATTTTAGTGTCAAAACGCACCCCCTTGAAAAAAAGCTGGTGACGCCCCTGTGTTAAATGAGCTGCTGTGGAGAATTTTCTGTTTTCTTTTCTCTTCTTTTTTTTCTGTCTTAATGAGCTCCTCTGTATAGAGAAAGTACCACTATGAGCGCCTCATGTTATTAGCCTAGGTTTATATCCTGATATTGTTTTATCTGTTTATAAAAACATTTGATGTGGTGTAGCAGTACTGGCTGGGGCAAGGTGTTTTCAGGTCGGGCCCATTTTTCTCCCCACCCCCTCCCTCCCGCATAATCAACAACAACATACAGATATTATAAACAATGACAAATCCTGTCATCTATTACTCCTGTGGCTTCACCGCGGATTCCTGTTTTCCATTATATCCAACCTTATGAACACTAAATTATTTCGCATAGCACAGTTTTCGTCTTTTGGGCTAAAATCTTTGATTAAATTCTATATTCAACATCGAAGAGTGGTAGTACATAGGTCTGTAATTTTCAACGTACAAAGGATCCACCCTCTCTTTCAAAACAATGTAATGTTGACAGATTATTGTACTTGTGTCATATGCCTCATTTAGGCAACAGCCGGAACCCTCCTTTTTAAGGATATGAAATTGCAGTTAGAACTCCACAGAAAACCCATTTTCCTAATGATTGACTTTCATTTCTTCAACACTTCCTCAACGGTTTTTTTTTTAATATTCTTTTTTTATTGTTGCTGTTGAATTGTTTCTTTCTTCGTAAGCATTCCCCTTGTTAGGTTAGGTATATCATTGATAATTATAATTTAAGCTGTAAAGCCTCAGGTGAAAAAAAAAAATCTGAATGCAATTTCTTGTAAAGAGCCTGCAAATTTTCATCTTGTAAAAAATAAAGCTATGCTTTCATATGATTCTTCAACTGAGTACAGGAATTCCTTTTTTATTTCATTTAAATGATTATTCAGCATTTTGTTTTTCCTTTTTCCCTTGTTTATGTTCAGTAGTGCAGGGGCGTCACCAGCTTTTTTTCAAGGGGGTGCGTTTTGACGCTAAATGTAACGAGATTTTTTTTGGACAGACGTTGGGTTGGAATATATAGGAAACTCTCAATCCCTATATTATAGACTTTTACTATTTTTTTTTAGGGAAACCAAGCGGGAAAGGGCACCGGCGTAGCTAGGATTTCATTTTTTTTTTTTTTTTTTTTTTTTTTTGGGGGGGGGGGGTGTTCCATGGGAGGGAGCGAGCAAAGGGG